>NC_072767.1:25463421-25789138 GCF_022539595.1 Amphiprion ocellaris | reverse complement strand
TTACAAGATACATACAGTTTTAATTCAATTTTATTTATATAATGCCAGTTGCAAGTCAAATTGTCTCAAGACGCTTTATTTTTATATTTTTTTGTCATATTTAAAATATGACAAAGTAAGAAATTTAAACATCTTGACTAATCGAATTTATTATTTGGTTTTTAAGAGAGAAATGGACAAGTAAAATAAGTTTCTCCACTAAAACTAATAAACATGAGATCAAATAGAAGGAAGAGTTTTAAATACTGCAGTCCCATGACGAAAAGAATAAAGTTTGTCAAGAAAAAGTAAATCTGCTGGTGTATTCCATTAAAGTCCTAATAATTGATAATAAAGTGTGATACTAAAGGTTTGTGGTGCTAAAAATCTCAAAGATATGAAGTTGAACATGTGGATGGAGGTTGATAAAAGTTGACCAACTCCATGGATTTTCTGGATGGTGGTTAAAGACCTGCTCTTCTAGTGGTCTTCCTTCCAGTGGCTGTAAAAAGTCAGTCCATCCTGGCTGACTTCAACACCTCTTCATGACGAGTTGTTGTGCCTCGGACCTGGTGGAAACTCCAGAAACTGGGGAAAACCCGTGGAGACTCGAAGAACTCGTGGTGACTCGAAGAACTCGTGGGGCGGGGGAAGGTGTGGTGGGTGGTGGGGGGAGGCGGGGAAGTAGAGGGGGGAGGCCGCCACCCACCTCCCCACCCACTCTCCGCCCTGACTCCACCCAGACTCCGCCTCAGCTCCGCCCATGTGGTCACTTGAGGAACTACGATGCCAAAGGGACGACGAACTTATTTCTTTTCATCTGATCTGTAGCTCAGTGAGTTAAGGATTTGCCTATGGAGCTGCAGGTCGCTGGTTCAAGACCAGACACTTCTTAAACTTTTCTCAAAATCTTGGCAAAGACAAACAAAGAAAAATGCCGGTGCTGGGTCTTGAACCTGCGACCTTCCAGTTGGTAGTCACTCTTCTTTTCCCCTGAGCTATCTGCTCAGATACTAATTCTTCTTTTTTTTGCGCATTTATCATCTATTTTTTGTCGTTTTCGATTTTTTTTTTAACTCAAGTCTCGACTCGACCGTTTTTCTCATGGGGGTTGGACTTCGGCCTTTGTGCTGGAGGGTTGAACCTTCAGTTCCCAGACTTTCCAAGCCTCCACACCTCCCGAGTCCTCAGGACCTGAGCTTTCACACAGTCTGAGGGCTGAAATTTTCTAAGTCCCACAGTAGTTCTCTGTTGGATTGAACTTTCACACAGTCCAAGGACTGATATCTTCGAAGTTCCTCAGTAGTTCTCTGTTAGTTTGAACCTTCAGACAGTCTGAGGACTGAAATCCGAAAAGTTCTTGAGTAGTTCTCTGTTAGTTTGAACCTTTAGACAGTCTGAGGACTGAAATCTTAAAAGTTTCTCAGTACTTGTCTGTTAGTTTGAACCTTTCCACAGTCTGAGGACTGAAAACCTAAAGGTTCTTGAGTACTTCTCTGTTAGTTTGAACCTTTAGACAGTCTGAGGACTGAAATCTTAAAAGTTTTTCAGTACTTCTCTGTTAGTTTGAACTTTATGGTTAACAGAAGCCTTAAAACTTGTGACCATGAGTCTTGATTTCACATTTAGACCATCCATCTGAGTTCTTCTCAGACTTTCACCTGTGGGTTTTTAGAAATCCTCAACAAACTTTGATTCTCTTCACTGAACATTAAAGTTTGTGGAGATCAGAAGGTAACATTAGTTTGATCCATGCCTTCAACTACTAGTAGACTTTATCTGGAAAGGAGTTTTCTGAAATGAGTTCTTAGTAAATCTGTCCACAATCAAACCAAGAACATAGAAAGAGGAAATGTTTGAAGAAACAACTTGATGTTTTCGTTTCAGACTAGAAAACACTCTAAGACCTTTATCTGTATTTGCTCTTTTTGATCGTTTTATTGTCTCCTGTTTAATTTGATCTTCTGAAGTTTAACTGGTGTCTTTTCAAATGTTTTGTCTTTAGTTTGAGTCTTCTTTTATTCTTTTCTAATGTCTGATTTGATTTCGAAATGTTTTGTCTTTTTGATGTTTAATTGTTGTTTTTTCAAATGTTTTATCGGCTTGTTTGAAAAATTTCCTTTTCTTTCCCAATGTTTAATTTTTTGATTAAATCTTTCAGGTTTTTCTTTTTAAAAGTTTTACCACCTTTTAATGTTTAATTTTCTTTTTAAATGCTTCATTGTATTTTCTGTTTAATTCCGATTTAAAGTTTTATTGTCTTTAAGATTTAATTTTCTAATTAAACATTTAATTTTTTAGTTAAATGTTTTGTCTTTTTAAAGGTTTAATAATCTAATTAAATGTTTCGTGTTTTTTAAAATGTTTAATATTATTCTTGTTTTCATTGTATTCATTCAATGTTTAATTATCTAAAATCTTTAATTAATTATTGAATTAAATATTTTGTCTGTTTAATATCATTGAATTGTATTTAATGTTTAATGTTCTTCTTTTTCCTTTGATTTAATTGCTTTTTTTAATGTAGTTTATTTCTTTAATCTTTTTTTTGGTCAAGATTTTAACCCCAACCTTAAATATGAAACAAACCCTTAAACCACAATGAAAATACTTCTGTTGTCACAGTCATGAGTTAGTCAATTATTCAGTTTATCAATTCAACTTTATTTGTTTAGCACCTTTCACACAGATGACAAAACTAAACAAGCAGGGAGAAAAAAAAAACTATGCTACAACTGACTGAAACTCAAAAACATGTTTTTTTAAAAAAAGATTTAACATGGTAATAAAATATGTTGTGTCCAGGGGATGGAGGGAGTTTATTGAAGTCTTCTTGGGCTCACATGGGAAATCACTTAAAATATAAACTTGATCTTCAGTCTAAGGAAACGGGGAACTGCAGAGCGACAGAAGAACCAACAATATCTCCTGTTTTCTCCTTTAATGAGTCGACTCTTCTTGTGCTTTCAGACCAAAGAACTACAGACTCTTCACAACCTGCTCAAACTCTTGGTACAGGACCTCACCACACGGGTCATGAAGGTTTCTGTCTCATTTCTACTCTGAAGCTCACCTTCTCCTGCTCAAACTGCTGACAAATGTTTCTGCTGCTCTAAAGTCTGGTCTCCAGAACTTCCTAAAAACTCTCAAAGTCTCTTCTGCTGCAGGTTGCTTTGTAGAACTGTTGCAGGAAACCTCACTAAACCACATGGAGGGGCCTCAAGATAGTCGTCCAAATGAAACCATACAAAAACCAAACTAGCACAACCCAAACGCTAAAGTCTCCTGCAGCCTACCAGAGAACCTCTGAGAACAGAGAATCAGGACAGGAACTCTTACCTTCTGGACAACCAACGTTGGTTCATAAACAAGAACACAGAATGTGTCTGACCAAAAGCCTCTAAAGACTCACTACAGCCAAGATAAAGACACAACTCAGATGCACTAAACCCACTAATCAATGCACACATTAGCACCATGTGCTAACTGTGGCTAAAGAACCTCATGTACCAAGTGGTGAAGAGAAGCAGAGGAAATGTTTGTCTGCAGGAAGACACTGAGCTGCTCAGGTGTTCCTGGTAACACTGAGCTGCTCAGGTGTTCCTGATAACACCAAGCAGCCACCTGGACAGCCAATAGGAACACAGCTTACTGGAAGTCCAGAGGGCTGGCTTAGTGAAGGAAATTTAGTTTGAAGTTGAAGCAGAAAGTTAATAAAGAAAGTTGAAAACCACCTTCTGATACCTGAAATCTCTGAGTTTTCACACAAAGAACACCTGAACATGTCAAACTGGCTTCATAGTAGAACCCTCATTGTAAAAACGTCATAGTATGGTGTGTTGCTCAAAAAACATTAGGACCCGGCTGTCTAGGGTCGCAGGGGAGCAACACAAAAACAGGACAAATGCTGGTTTCCAGGGGGTTAGAAGAGTATTTATTTGAAAGAGTAAGTTTACAACAACACAACATGTGAGGGGGTTAAAAGCAAATGGGTGTTAGTAAAATAAAAATAAACAGAACTAAAAGTGAACTTCACATTGACATTGATGGGCATTCCAACCAGGAACAAAGTAAAAGATAATCAATATAAAATTTTTTTTTGTTAAATCTTTGTTAAATGTTTTACCACCTTTTAATGTTTTTCTTTTTAAATGATTCATTGTATTTTCAGTTTAATTCCTATTTGAAGTTTTATTGTCTTTAAAATTAAATTTTCTGATTAAACATTTAATTTTTTAGTTAAATGTTTTGTGTTTTTAAAGGTTTTATAATCTAATTAAATGTTTTGTATTTTTTTAAATGTTTAATATTATTCTTATTTAAAAAGTGTTTTTTTTAAAAAAATGTTTAATATTATTCTTGTTTAAAAAGTATTTTTTTGAAATGTTTAATATTATTCTGCTTTAAAAAGCATTTTTTAACTGTTTAATATTATTCTTGTTTAAAAAGTTTTTTTTTAAAAATGTTTAATATTATTCTTGTTTAAAAAGTATTTTTTTGAAATGTTTAATATCATTCTTGTTTAAAAAAATTTTTTTTTAATATTTTAAAATTATTCTTGTTTAAAAAGTGTTCTTTTTTTTAAATGTTTAATATCTTTCTTGTTTAAAAAGTTTTTTTTTTTTTTTTTTTTTTTAAAGTTATTTTTTTGGCCTTTTTTTTGGCTTTATTTAGGTGCAGTGAGAGAGAGACAGAAAACAGGGGAGAAGAGCAGAGGGAAGACATGCAGCAAAGGACCACAAGTGGGAATTGAACCCGGGCCGCTGCATCAGAGACCAGCCTCTGTACATGGATCACCTGCTTAACCTGGTGAGCTATACTGGCACCCATACAATATATTTTTAAATGTTTAATGTCATTCTTGTTTGAAAAGCGTTTTTTTTAAATGTTTAATGTCATTCTTGTTTAAAAAGCGGATTTTTTAAATGTGTAACTGTCTGAGGTATTTTCTCTGTAATTTTTAATAATGTTATTTTAAAAATTTTGTTTAATTTCATACTTACGTGTTTTGTATCGTCTTTAATTTTCTAATTCAATATTTTGTCTGTTTAATAGAGTTAAACATTAAATTACATTAAATTATATTAAACAGACAAAATATTGAATTAGAAAATTAAAGACGATACAAAACACGTAAGTATGAAATTAAACAAAATTTTTAAAATAACATTATTAAAAATTACAGAGAAAATACCTCAGACAGTTACACATTTAAAAAATCCGCTTTTTAAACAAGAATGACATTAAACATTTAAAAAAAACGCTTTTTTGAACAAGAATGATATTAAACATTTAAAAAAAAAATTAAACAAGAATAATATTAAACATTAAAAAATATACTTTTTAAACAAGAATAATATTAAATATTTAAAAACATACTTTTTAAACAAGAGTAATATTAAATATTTAAAAATATACTTTTTAAACAAGAATAATATTAAATATTTAAAAATATACTTTTTAAACCAGAATAATATTAAACATTTAAAAAAAATACTTAAAATTTTTTTTAAAAAAGTTTTATTGTAATAATTTTTCCCCCTTTGATTTAATTGCTTTTTGTTATGTAGCTTATTTCTTTAATCTTTTTTTCTGTCAAGATTTTATCCCCAACCTTAAAAATGAAACAAACCCTTAAATCACAATGAAAATACTTCTGTTGTCACAATCATGAGTTAGTCAGTTATTCAGTTTATCAATTCAACTTTATTTGTTTCGCACCTTTCACACGGATGACAAAACTAAACAAGCAAAGAGAAAAAACAAAAAACTATGCTAAAACTATAATTAAAACTCAAAAACATATCAAAAAAAAAAAAAGATTTAACATGGTAATAAAATATGTTGTGTCCAGGGGATGGAGTTTATTGAAGTCTTCTTGGGCTCACATGGGAAATCTTTTAAAATATAAACTTGATATTCAGTCTAAGGAAACTGGGAACTGCAGAGCAACAGAAGAAGCAACAGTATCTCCTGTTTTCTCCTTTAATGAGTCGACTCTTCTTGTGCTTTCAGACCAAAGAACTACAGACTCTTCACAACCTGCTCAAACTCTTGGTACAGGACCTCACCACACGTGTCAAGAAGGTTTCCGTCTCATTTCTACTCTGAAGCTCACCTTCTCAAACTGCTGACAAATGTTTCTGCTGCTCTAAAGTCTGGTCTCCAGAACTTCCTAAAAACTCTCAAAGTCTCTTCTGCTGCAGGTTGCTTTGTAGAACTGTTCCAGAAAACCTCACTAAACCACATGGAGGGGCCTCAAGATAGTCGTCCAAATGAAACCATACAAAAACCAAACTAGTACAACCCAAACGCTAAAGTCTCCTGCAGCCTACCAGAGAACCTCTGAGAACAGAGAATCAGGACAGGAACTCTTACCTTCTGGAGAACCAACGTTGGTTCACAAACAAGAATACAGAATGTGTCTGACCAAAAATCTCTAAAGACTCACAACAGCCAAGATAAAGACACAACTCAGATGCACTATACCACTAATCACTGCACACATTAGCACCATGTGCTAACTGTGTCTAAAGCACCACATTTACCAAGACAACTATCCAGTACAAAGCCCTAAAACACACCAAGAAACACATTAAAGACGATTTTACTGCTGGAAGCTGCAAGCCAACGCCTAAAGAACAAACCAAAGCAACAGAGCCAAACCCGGTTCTGTGGTGAAGAGAAGCAGAGGAAATGTTTGGCTGCAGCTAAATAAAGCAGGAAGACACTGAGCTGCTCAGGTGTTCCTGATAACACCTAGCAGCCACCTGGACAGCCAATAGGAACACAGCTTACTGGAAGTCCAGAGGGCTGGCTTAGTGAAGGAGATTTAGTTTAAAGTTGAAGCAGAAAGTTAACAAAGAACGTTGAAAACCACCTTCTGATACCTGAAATCTCTGAGTTTTCACACAAAGAACACCTGAACAAGTCAAGCTGGTTTCATAGGTTTCAACCCTCATTGTAAAAACGTCATAGTATGGTGTGTTGCTGAAAAAACATTAGGACCCGGCTGTCTAGGGTCACCAAGGAGCAACACAAAAACAGGACAAACACTGGTTTCCAGGGGGTTAGGCGACTATTTATTTGAAAGAGTAAGTTTACAACAACACAACATGTGAGCAGAAAAACATCCCTAAACATCCTTAAATGTAGACTAAAAGATGGTTTGGAAGAAAATTCCACCTACAATCCTCCAATGTAGACCTAAAAGGTGAGTTTAATGGTTTATGCCACCTAAAATTCACTACTGTAGACCTTGGAGGTTGGTCTGATGGTATATTCCACCCAACATCCTTGAACATTGACTTAAAAAGTTTGTTTAATGGAATATTCCACCCAAAGTCCTTCGATGTAGACCAAAAAAATCTTGGTGTAAAGATGGTTTGGAGTAATATTCTACTCTAAAATTTTCCACTGTAGACCTAAAAGGTTTATCTGATGGTATATTCTACCCATCCTGGAACATTTACCTAAAAGGTTGGTTTAATGGTATATTCCCAGAAGAACCCTTGAACATCGAGTTTATTGGTATATTCCACCCAAAATACTTGTACGTATACCAAGAAGTCAGTGTAATGTAGACCTAAAAGGATTGTTTAAAGGAATATTTAAACGATTATTTTCATTATTTAATAATCTGTTATCAGTCAGAACCCTGGCAAACTTATTTTCATCAGTTTTTTAGTGGAAGTCACAAATAAAGGAGCTCTTGGTTTTTCCTGGCGTTACTGAGTCCAAAGCTGCTGTTTCAACACAGACATGTTCACTTGCATCCACAAACCTCTCAGCACTCAAACACCCACAGACAGGAGGCCGGCTGGGCCGAGGCTCGGCGGCGTCCTCAGACCCACGAGTCGGGGAGTCGCTGAACTTGTTGGTCCGGTTTGAAGGCCTCCATGTGGTCCAGTAGAAGTCCACGTAGTCGGTGTTGGCTTTGAACCGCAGCGACTGGCCGCCATCAGGTGGACCGGCTCGTCCTCGTAGGGCTCCTCCTGTAGCCTTGAGGGGACCACAGGAACATTCAGTAGCTGTTGGAGTTCTTCCTGTCAGGCTCGTGGTAGAACAGCTCTGAAGAATCTTGTACTTGTCTTATCTGGAACAATCTAACAGCCTAAACTGTTAACAGCAGTGTAAAGAAGCAAACACACAGGCATAGATTAGGACTCAAACTAGATTTATTTTAGAAAACGAATCAACTTGGAGACATTTCTTCACACATGTGGCTGAATAGGAGGCCGTCCAATCAGGTTAGAGGTCTTCACTCTGTAGGTTGTTTGCTTGGTGAGACTCTTGGACCTCCATCAGCTGACATGGATGTTTAATGGTCTTCTTCTCTAGTGCCAGATGATTCATCCATGAATTCAGCAGCTACAGACTGAAATGAAGCTCATGCTGCAGTTATTGAATTCCTGTTCCAGATCAAATGTTCAGAGCTCACCTTGAATGCATGCGGTCTGCTGTCTGGATAGTTCTTCTCATTGTAGTCTTCAATAAAGTCTTTTTCCTCATGTCAGGATGTGGTGAGACTCTTTCTCAGTCTCTGCAGACGTCCCTCATTGTGCATCTCCAGAGAAGAAACAGAAAAACTGGTCACTGCTTCAGCATCACAAACACTATCCAGCATTGAGAGTGTTTTAGGAATTACTTCATTGTGTTGTGAACTTTGAAGGAGCAGAAACTTTACAGCTGCCAAAGATATGAGCTCCAATTCTGGATGTTTTAGGAAATGAAGTTCATCAAATGAACACTTGATATTTGCTGATAACTCATTAAATTCCTGAAGAAATCAAACATAAAAACCTGTAAACTCTCAGGCAGCTTTTGTTAAAGTTTGTCTATAATTTTATCATCATGTTCTGGAACCAGGACTCTGCAGAAGTTCCTTCAAACAGATACTTGTGTGTTTCTATTTAAGGCCTTAGGTTTGAACGTACAGCAGAGGATTAGAAAGGAGTGATTTTAATATTTAAATCAGTCCAGTAAATGTTTGGAGTAAAAATGATAAAAAATTTTGATTTAGATAGATTTGTGTCAAATAATATTGTAGAGTCTCACTTAAATATATCCAAATGAGTTCAGTGTATTTACATTTTATAGAATATTTGATTTCTTAATCTCAATACTGTAGGGTCTGACCCTAAATATTATAATAATGATGTCAATTTAAATAATATTTTAGTGCAGAGTCATAAACGTTAATCAGCTAAACTTACATAATAAATATCACTGCACAATCTTAACCTGAACATTCATATTATTGAGATAAATTTACATAAATCATGATATTCTAGAGTATTAACTGGAATATTTCTAACATTAATCTTTTTGTATTGTGCTGATAAACAACAATAACCCGACTTTCAGATAATATTTGTTAGCTGTGATTGTGAGACTAAATTCCTCCACATTCTGGAACTGGACTGCAGAATTTAACACTCATGTATCCATGGCAACGCTAACGTTTCTCCTTCTTACCAAAGTTCACAACACAAGTAAGGATTTTAATGTAAAACTTCAGGGATGACTGCTGACCATAAGTATTCTGATCAATACTTCATGATCAATATCAGGACAGATGTTCCAACTCCAGCTGTTCCATTAGACTGCAGTTATTCACAGAGAAATTAAAACATCACATTCCTCATAAAAACTAGATGGGACTTTTATGAAATAAAGTGTTGGTGAATAAACAGTGTAAAAAGTGCAAAGCAGCTCCATTAAATCAGGAGATGTGAGACTTCCACAGCATGGATCACCATCTGCTGTGTTGATTCATAGCTGAATGTCAGAATGAACTGAGCTAGAAAAGCTGCTTTGAGCTGCAACATTACGGTCTGACAATCCAACACCATCACAGTTTTCATCTGGTTGTTTTGCTACAACATGCTGTGAAGTTCAGTTTTTACCTGAATCAATACAGAGATTCTATTTCTAGTCAAGACTGGAATAAAAATTAAAATGTTATGAGGTTATTAATGCAACTAGATCCTTTCAGATGGAAGGATTTACTTCTAAGTTCTAATTCAAGTTTCAGTTGGAGCACATTGCATTCACAAAGAAAAACAGCGATACCTTCATAGCAACATTTAATAAACCTAAAGCTTCCCTGTTGGCTCATTGGTAGAGTTTGTTACTGAGCTTCTGAACCTTAAATCCAGTGAGACGACCATCTTCAGTCGAGGCCAGTCAGAAAACTTCAAGACCTTCCATCGGCTGGACCAGATGTGGCATCGTCTCCCTCTGAACATCTGTATGACAGGAGAAAAGACAGAAATCGAACACAGATCACAGAAATACAATTTATTCACTTTCATCATTTTATAAAAGTAGCATGAATTTTATTAAAACTTGACAATATCAGTAATGAAAGTAAATGTTTTTATCTTGTGTTGAAGCTAAATTTAAAGTCAATTTTAATGACAGTTTATCCTGAGAGGAGTGAGAATGGAGTTTTTCTTTCCTTTTTGAACATTCTCTCAAAATATTCTGTTTATTATTGGCTTTAGAAGCATTTTTCTTATTTATTTTTAGATACCTCAGACTGATACACTTTGCTGGTTTGCAGATAATTTCATGTACAATGACAATAAAGATCTTCTATTATAACATATTGCTAAAACAAGAACTGCAAACCTTCTCAACCATCTCTCAGGCTGCAAAATTCCAACTGCGACCAAGAATTATCTGATGTAGTTATTATTATAATCTTTACTGAACCAGCCCTGGAATTAATAAAAATCTGTATATGGATATGATTTTCTCTGATGGGACCACTATGGAAGTCGTAGTAACAATTAACTATCCTTTGAAGGGAAAGATTAGGTCTTCTTCAGGTGGATAAAAAAAATGCTCTCCCTTAAAAAAAACAAAAAAAAAAAAACTGCATACAATAAAGTAAATGTCTTCTGCACTGCACACATACTACACTTTTGTATAACTCTGGATGTCAGAGTAAAGGCAGACAGATCCACCAATCAGCCACAACATTCTGACCACTGACAGCTGAAGAGAACAACATCCATCATTTTGTTCTAATGTAACGTTCTGCTGGGAAACCTTGACGTTCATGTGGATGTTTGACATGTACCACCACCTAAACACTGCAGGACAAACAACCCCCTAGTCTCCATGGCAACAGCAGTCCTTGATGCCAGCTGTTCATGAGTGGTCCAAGGAACACGACAGAGCTAAGCTGTTCACCTGGGTTCCACACTCCCCACATCCAGATCTGATTGAGCATCTGTGGGATGGTCCAGGATCAGCCTGGTCTAGGTAGGACCCACCCTGCAACCCACAGGACCCACAGAATCCACAGGACATCCCCAGAGGTTCTGATGAACCACTGGGTCAGAGGAGTTTTAGCAGCATAAAGGGACCAACACAGTATTAGTCAGGTGGTCAGAATGTTATACTGTTATATTGTCATGCTGATTATATGATCAGTAAATGTTACCATCAATTATAACGTCCACATTGATCAGGGGAAAAAAAAAAAAACTATCAGTTCATTCAGAAACTGTGGGGTTAAACCTAAAAACACAGACCTCAACAGCAGTTTGTTTCAAAGCAGAAAACCAGCTGATTTTCACTAAAGAAGCTTTCAAAGCAACAATTAAATGACAGTTTTGTTCTCAATAAGTTCACAGAGTCAGAGTCAGCCAGAATAATGTAGACACACATCAGGAAAAGAAAAACTTTTAAAAGTATTTCATTTGTATAAGTACTTCTACACATATAGATACCTCTTTTTAAGTTTTATCAAATCACGATAACTCTGTGTCCTGTTCTACGATGTTTTCCCAACAGATGGCATTACCCTCATGAATGGAGCATCAACAAGTGACGTCAGAACAGAAATGTCTGGAAGCCAGTGGCCACCACTTTGAGCACCTCTTGTAATTGTAGAGGCCAAAGATAACTTTTATTAATCTCGTGATGTCTGAATAAATTTGGTATTGAAATATTTATGCAAGTTTTTCTTTTCCTGATGTGTGTAAACATTATTTTGCCTGACTCTGTATAATGGGTTTCTGACAGGTCACCAGGCAACATCTTTTTATAATAATGACAAACATACCTGCATTCTACAGGAGTGATTTTCCTCATGTGCAGGTAAAGATGTGTGAGGAGCTTAGAGATGACAGGAGCAGGAGTCATCCTCACTAATTCAGCTTCCACCTAGAAACAGAAAGACCACAAACAAACACACTGATATACTCTCAAACGTTCAACCTCACAGCCTCAAAATATCTGTTTAGGAAGTGTTGTGTTTCTAAATTCTGCTGAAAGCATTGACAGACATTCTCTTACAAGGTTGTGTAAAAAGCAGCCTGTCCTCTGAGCTACTGAGAAATTTTCCTGAACAAAGTTTCTACGTGTAAATCAGCTCAACAAAAACTAAAGCCTCAGTCAGAGATAACAGGTATCACAAATTATAAACAACTTTCTTTGTTAACTCAGACTTTCTGCTTCAACCTCACATAAAAAGGGGAGTTTAACTCATCAGGTGACTGAAAATGAAGGGCCTGTGCAGTTCTAGATCCAAAAGTAGGATGTTTCAACTCATGTTTTATTACAAATACATGCAGTAATAAATAAATACAATGGCTGGTTGTTAGTTTATTCACTATTAATGTCATTTTATGTACTGGATTGAACTTGAGCAGTGGAAGAAAGAAGGAATTTAATGAAATTATGGAGATTCAGAGAGGTAATGTTGCGCAATGTTAAGCGCGGCTTAATTCAAACCAACTGAATGTTAAACTTCAGTGCAGCTCAACGGGTTTCAGTTAACCTTAAAGTAAAATAACTTTTTTAAAAGCTAAAATACACAGCAGAGAAATACAGGTTGAGAAGTTCATTCTAATGACGGACAGCTGCGTCAGCAACTAACACAGGTGTTCAGCGGTAAGTTAGCCACCTGTGTTAATTAGCCCGCTAGCTAACTTAGCCGCTTAGCTAGCTAACTTAGCCGCTTAGCTAGCTAACGCGTCCGGACCAACTGCTCAAACACGACAAAACACAACTCTTCACAAGTCGCTGACTTAACGTACAACAAAACAACGCTACTGGTTAGAAGTATTTATCTTCTTACCGTGTTTTACTCCAAAAACTAGGTCACCAGCAGCCAGATATGCTACTAGACGTGCCGACCATATATCTATGGTCTGACCAATCGCTGCTCTCTGGCTCCGCCCTCTGAGAATCTTGTTGTCGTTTGGCTCCACACTTGCTGATGACTACTTCCGGTCTCAGAAAATGAAAAAAACCTACCTTTTTTTCGTTTCTGTCTCTTACTGATTTTATTTTTTTGTTATTCTAAATATAAAATGAAAATCAAAGCATTTGTAAAATTTCGTACATCCCTTTTTGATCATGAAAAGGAACAACGCCTTGTATTTCAATTTTAATTTTTGTATTTTAAAACGAAGATCAAATAACCACTCGTTTTTTGTTTTTCAATACCCGTTTCAGAACGGAATATCCAATTGCCAGATAAATAAACGGACCTATGAGTCACCACATGGCTGCTTTTAAAGTGTAATGTTCGGTGTGTCATTTATGACATGTCTTACCTGCCGCGCTATCTTGCTGTTTGTCATAATGCTAATTACATGCATTTCTGTTTTGTTATCTGAGCTCAGTCCAGGCTTCCTGCACACACAATGCTTGTGTTTTTTCCCTCCTTTTCTACAACGCTCTTCAGAAACCCCCACGCCAGCTTTCCAACACATGCGCTCACTTTCAGACATGATTGAACTGATTATAACAACCCAGGGTTTTAGGCATTTAATTCATTCCTGATCCCTTAATAATACATTCCTTACCTGTTAATTTCAGGATGTTTCTGTCTTTATTTCCCATGCCGACAAACAAATAAAAAACAGGAAAAAGGGGAAAATAGGGATTTCTAGAAATGGTTATTGTCTTAGTGTGTTGTGCAGAACTTTGTACACTTAATCTTTAAGTAAATACATATTTCTGTACTTAGAGGGAAGTTTTTCACTTCATCCAATGTTTCTGAAATGTGCAAATGATTGCCTCCATTCAAAGATTATCCTGTTGCAAAACCCCTGAAATATTTGACCACCCGCTCACATCGCCCCCTTCCCCAAAAAGGGGGACCGAGCCTTTTCTGCCCCAGAACAAGCATCCTATTGTTGGGTGTTTGGGTGCAGCTGCGTGGTCTTTCTGTCTGATGGGTTGAGCATGTCTGCCCGGGAAAACAATATTCAACAGGACTGCGCCTAAGGACCAGGGGGTGACCTGGAGTTCATGGTCAAAGCCGGACAATCGGTGGGAATCTGTCACATGTGAGAGGTATGGCAGCCTTCAGGTACAGCAAGGCCATTGAACAAGCACATCAAAATGCCGCTGCAGGGAGATAAGATGTCCTCATGGCTGCAGTTATCAAGATAGAGCTTTAATTTACTGTAAACAGAGCATAATACCAGTACCATTGTGCATAAATCACATGGCTTAGCACAAAACCGCACTGACGCGGGGCTGCAACTCAGGGGAATAAAGCTCAGATGTACTGCAATGCATATATGATGTTTGGTGAGATAATGAAATTACTTGCTTCGAGCCTCGCGCTGACTTTGTGCCCTCATCACAGTTCGGCAGACGTCTAGCAGGCTTGTATTTGTGAGCCTTGTGGGAGTTTAATGCAGTGTTTGCAAAAGCCTTCGCACCTTTTATTGATTTTCATTTTAAACTTAAGATAAACTCCAAGCTCAGTTATGGAAGTCAACTCATATGAGCAGTGCGAGAGAAAAAGATTTAAGAGGGGTTTTTAATCTGCTAATTGATACCCATCTGCAGGATCCTTTTGTCTTCTACGTGTCTGTCTCAACCTGTTAACAGAATTGTTGAATTGAGCAGAATGAAAATTAATAACAATCATACTCTGTTTAGCTGGTGTAATTATGAATAATAATATCCCAACAAACATCTGCTGGCCACCATTTCATTGACAGGAATCCTGCTGCACCATCGATAATCTTGCACACCAACTAAAGATAATTAATAGCTTGTGCTTTGCACTTATGAAAGACGGTCACGACATTGCCAAGTCGAGGTCATTTTTCCTCTCCATTGGTGTCATCGGTAGGCATGAAGGGAAGGGCCTTGTTCCTGCCTGACATCTCATTAACTGCTCGTCGATATTTATCAGTCTTAATCAGAGCTGTGGCAGGTCCGGTGTGATTACTTCCTGGGTGTGAAAGCAATCACACCTCGTCCTCCCCACTGTCCTTGATTTATGGAGGGAAAAACAGCCTGGCATGGTTGAGGAAGTTTGAGAGGGCTGCATTAAAAAAAAAGAAGAAGAAGATGGAATTGAAAAGAGCGCATTCCCAGCTTCTGGCTTATCTCCCCTTATTGCAAACACGCTGCAGAAGATAGAATACATCAGCATCCGAGCT
This sequence comes from Amphiprion ocellaris, assembly GCF_022539595.1. Classification (NCBI taxonomy): domain Eukaryota; kingdom Metazoa; phylum Chordata; class Actinopteri; family Pomacentridae; genus Amphiprion; species Amphiprion ocellaris. The sequence continues at coordinate 25,773,731 of NC_072767.1, read as the reverse complement.
TGGCAATAATGACAGACTATTTGTTTTCTGTCTTGGAAATTCTGAAAAATTGTTGTTTGTGTGTCCATAACATAAACAACAAGAGTTAGGAAAACAGTCAAGAGACTATTACATCTCAGAAATGCAATGCATTACCTGACCACAAGATATTTTTGTTTACTTTCAGAATTATTATTTTTAACAATTTGCCCACATCAAAAAGTATGTGTAGGTTGTCTGTGAAATCAACATTTGTCCATGTTGATTAAAAAAATATTAAATGACATTAATAAGTACAAAATGTTTATTATTATTATTATTATTATTATTATTATTATTATTATTATTATTATTATTAATAATAATAATAATAATAATAATAATAATAATAATAATAATAATAATAATAATAATAATAATAAATTTAATTTCCAAGTGAATTATAAAAAAAAAAACTGACTTAAAATAGCCCTTACTCATCATCAATTTTATTATTTAAGATATAAATTATTCAGGGTGTCATCCTGTGGGTCATGCAAGATTTGTTGAAGCTGATAAATGGCCGATTCCTTAACGTTGCATTCTGCAAAAAGCAAAGTGGTGCACAGTTTCAGAGAACACCTAAATACGCAGCAAGAAGCATCACACAAGCAGCAGGAGGTGAAAATAATCACCTCGCACAAAGCGTGGCATCAACAAAGCGGAGGAGACAGACGGAAATAACACTGTTTTCTTTGTCATTTCCTCTACCTGCAAAAAAATAAAAATCTGTTTCATACGTGCATTCTAATGAATTGAAAGTGATTGTAGTAGCATGCAGAATGAGTTAAATTAGAAAATCAGTATATAATACAGTAGTTTGGAAAGCAGTTTCCCACATGAGCTCAAAAATTTTTATGTAAAAAATCATATCAAAGGAGCAAATTAATTTCTTGTTCACACACAAACTATGGTCATTCTTGTTGCCATCAGGAGTCCAGTCTTACTCCTTGACCTCACTAAGGACCTCTGACAAGGCCAATGTGAAGCAGTCTAATGTCAGGTGGCAGGCAGACAAAGGTGAGGCGGTGGGGGGTGTTGGATAATGTGCTAACATTCTTGCAGCTGTGTGGGTTCGAAGGCCAGTGAGGTGTCTTTATGAGGGACCAAGTGTCAACTCGTTGCGAACTCAGCTTCACCTCTTTGGACTGCCAGTGACCTGTAAACAGGACGAGTTGCACCGAGTTGTCACGAAACAAAAGCGGAGGCTAAAAAAAAGTGCTGCTTGAACGCGATGCAAGCGCAGCGGGAAGGCCGATGTGTTTTCTCTCCACTAAATTAAGACGAAACGTGAAAAGTGGGGCACAGTCCGATTTCACAAATTAAGAGACGAGCCAAATTATGTCTTTTCTTTTTTCCGTTATATTTGTTGTTTTTGGTCCGTGACGCCACTCTCGCGGCGTCTATCTCAGCTGCTTAGTTGCAATGGAGAATTCTGATTGGACTAAAATGACTGATACGTGATCCCGCCTGGAGCCAGACACTGGCATCATGGAGGATGGGGTCATACAAAGGCCAGATCGCTATGCATCTTGGGTAAAAACGTGTCCTCTTTTTCCAAGTAGGAGGAGGACAGTTGTGAAAGCAAAAAAAAAAAAAAGTAGGACAGCTGGTAAACAGAGAAGCCATCCTTCTGTTAAACTAGACACAGATTTAAATAAACTAATCAGACATTAACGCTTTAAGGATAGTTGCTGTCATGCTACACCAGCATGAGCATTGTGGTTAATAGCTGTATTGAGACAAGCCTAAACACACAGTGCTCACATATCGCTCATTAACAAAGATTTGCATCAAGCCTAATTTAGCAGAGTGCACTATCAGGGTGTAAATGGTGTCCAATAAAGAACAATAAAGGCTTTCGATAGAGGCATAGTTAGTGCTGGCAATTACCTCTCATTACATTCTAGATCGTTAGAGCCATCATATTAAACACATGGAAAATGTGAAATAAAAACTATGCTCCACACATCAAAGGCGGCCCATAAACTCGGCTTCTATAATAAGATTAGAATGTGCTAATTTGTGAAGCGCTATTATCTGGTGCTATGTTGCTCGAGTGTTTTTAGAAGAGGACACATTTTTTTTAAAGGAAAATGGCTCTAAAAGCCAGCAATGTCATGTTTCTTCTGCTCAACTATTTTACCCTTAATCCTTCTCCCCTTAAGCCTGATTGCTACAGTATATTGGTGTGCAATTGCAGAGCAGTTTTAATTTTGAAGCCACTGACTTTTGCAGCTAATACTTTTGCAGCAATCAATGTGCTGTGATTGTCAAAAGAAGCTCAAATTTTAATTCTAGTCAGTAAGTTTTAAACTTTGACATCTTCTGCTCTCATTTAAAGTATCACTGCTGAACTACAGGTTGCGATCGAGTTCAGATCTTTGCACCTGCATACCCGACCGGTGACCGCCGTGTGAGTCTGTCTGCGGCTCAGACTGTGTGTGGTTCTACCCCTGGCTGTTCATATTTGCTTTCATGTTTTCATACTCGGCTGCAAAAGTGTGCGTGTCTTCAGAGGAGGTGGTTTTTGCTGTGTTGACATATGAACACCATCCCTGCCTGACGGGAGCAGAAAAAAGGATTAGCAGCAGGTTTAAGAAAAAAAAAATCGAGACATGCTTGACAACAACAATACAAGCACACCTCCAACCACACATGCTCCACTGGCCCCGTGTGATGTGATAAAAACCATCACATCGGCTGAGAGGCATGGCAGACAGTTGGAAGACATGCACAGGCAAAACACAATCCAATAGCTATCACCTCTTCTCCTGGCACACCGTGTACTGTATCACAGAGCTGAAAAGAAGCCACACCTGCACCTTACAAAACGGTACCAATACTGCAACGATAAATTTAACATGACATATTTTTCAATTTGCTTTATTTATATATAATCTAGGTAAGAGAGGTTAACATTTGACTTTGATTTGATTTTCTACTATATTTGAAAGAAATGCCTTTGCAATAATTGTACTTCATTAATGGAAAACCTCTTTCCGTATTTCTTTAACGTAGCAAATGATTCATTTAATGAAATTTTATTTGACTGATGCACCCACATGTTTTGAACTTGCCTTTTCATCGAGCAAATCAGCGCAGAGGTCATGAACATTTAAGCATGAGTCATACAAGTTCTTGAAAGAAAGATATTGGAAATGTATTAAAATCACAAAAGCAAGTGCTTTCACTTAGTACTTTCTGTGCACTAGTCAGAACATTCATTTTGACTAGGTCAGGCCTCAAGAATCTTTGGGTGACCAGTATGAAGACATGTATCTAAAGTGCATCATAAACAAGAACATCTGCTTGGATTGTGAAGCGAAGACACCCTGATGTTTAGCATTACTCTCTCCAGATGACCCAGGGCCGACTGTAACTGTATTTTCAGTGTCAGGTTTTTGATGTAAAACTTCAAGCACCGGCAATAAATTCATGTCAACAGTCTTATAATATTAAATATAATTGTTTTTTGGTTCCTTTTGTTCTCTGAAGCACTTTGTGTTGCATTCCATTTTTGATGAAAAAGCTACACAATTAAAGCCTGACTGATTGATATCGTTAGTTTAAATAACAGAGGTTTTAATTGGATTCTATGCTTGGCCTTCTAGAAATGTTTCAGCGTGATATCATCTAATCTGTGATTCATTAATCAGACTAAAGTAATATTGTTGTGCTACTGTAACACTTTTTTTTGTCACATTTTCTTGCTCAAGGGCAGATGAAAAAGTAACAACAGCAGGAGTTTTAGAGGCCAAAAGACATCTTGCACACCTTCCTGTTTAGACTCTCTAAATTGGTTTGAACTGCCAACTCTGGTCAAAAGCTCAATTTTCTCTCACTGTTAACTCGGTGCCATGTGTAGTTGAGATAATGTGGCTGTAGTTACTGATGGAGCTGAGTTTTCCTCGGGACATACACCCTCTCACTGGACTGGTGATTATTGCCAGACTTTATTTCCTCTGCCAGGGAACATTCTGTACATGCTCACATACACACAAACACTGTTCATCTTCTCTCATTCTTTCTCTCCTCTTCTCTCTCTCTCTTTCCCACACACACACACACACACACAATTCACACACCATATGCATCCACAAACATGCATTCCTGCACAAAAGAGTACACATGGTTCACCTTGAACACAGAGATAGTGATGATTCTCCGAAAGGACTTTGAGAACAGTGGAGGGGTATTGAATCGATTTGATGATAGTTGAGCAGCAGTGATTATGGTAATATGTCTTTGTTATGGCATATAGTAAAGACACAAAAACAACACAGCGGCGATCTGAAAGGGGCGTTAATTTCCCACTATTCTTTTGTTGCCTCCTTTGATCCGCCGTCGCTCCCGTCACTTGTCTGATGCCTTCGTTTTAATCCTCATCACCATCTGCCCCCTGCTCTCTGAGTGTCACAGAGAGGTCATGTTTGTAAAATCCGATTCAGTTCTAGTGAGAAACTACTGCAAATTTAATACAATGCCACGTTGTTCCTTTCTATGACCGTCATGCGTTCTTCCCTGCTTTCTCCTCCCTGCAGACACAATCTCATGATTGTGGAAATTAAGTGTGCTTTTTATCAGTGTGGCCGATGGGAATCTCAGTAGCTGTGTTGGCTGTGCTACTATATTACTGTACATCAATTCCACCCACTATTACAATGCAATGTGACAGCATACTCATTTGAATGCTTCCTGCATTTTCTATCATACTGCTGCGATTTACAAGTAATGTATATGCCTGTTTAGCTTGTTTGTTGAGCCCAGTATGAAAACATAGATTTTATTGTTATAGTTTAACACAGTATTGCTATTGTGACTTATCAAATATGTTGAATGAAGTCTGCAATTTGATGTCTAGTCTACAGTATGAGCAAAGAGTTTCCACAGTTACCATTGCCATATCCGCAAGAACATAATGTGGTTTGTATTATTCCCAGGGTACTGAGTGTTTACCAAATGAAAGGTAAAAAGGCTTTTAACCGGCCTTGAATCGTAAATACAGGTATACCCCATTACACTCGGCTCTGAAACGTGAGGAGCTTTTTGCGGAGGTCTGAGATGTGGCACACATGTGCAGCACAGAAATGAGGAGACTGCCAACGGTGATGAATAGCTTTCAATCAGGCCGCAAAATGGGTTCACACACCTCTTGGAAGGAGTTTAGTCAGATAATTGCTGTTCAGAAGAAAGGCTATTCGGATTACACGGTAGGAAATTCATTACAATCTGATGAGGTTCATCAATGTTGAGCATAAAAAAACATTTAACCTTGTGATAGATGGAATGCCTTTTAAAACAAATTTTTAAGACGATTTGTATTCACCTAAGATCAGTGGAAGTGAAACTCAATTTGGGTGAGGTTTGAAAGTTGTTAAGGTGAGTGCTTTGCTGGCTGAGGTTTTGACAAAAAGCACACGTGTCATCAATCTGTAGAACTGAATTGAGCCGAAGGGAAGTTATAGAATCATTTATTTTATTACACCATTGTATAAAGTAATTTTATCCTTTATTACTCATTAATCCCATTTTCTAACTAGCTAGCTCTGAGTCAAAGAAAACAAATCAGTGAGCAGCAATTTATGAGCAATTTAGCAAAGTATCCATGTCAGTGGTATACATAATCTTTCCTAATGATCCATAGCTGATTTAGCTTGCTTAGCATGAAGTGCCAGTCGTGCGCATCTTTCATCTTGTCAAAGAATACTTACTGTTACAGATGACTGCACTTTTTAATGCGTTAAGACAACAGAAACTCCAGTCTCAGGAAGAGAATATTGAAAAATGTGCTTGCACCACCCACATACACAGTGATCACTGCAGAATGATCCTCTGAAAAAAATGCAAGAAAACAACAAATAACTTAGTAAAGACAAAAGAAACATACAGCACAGGTCACACACTGACTGATGCTATCAGGAGTATAAAACAGCTTTTCTTCATGCATTTGCATTTCTTCACTTTGTACTCATAGTTATATTTGGATGCAAACCTGGACGTGACATAAACTGGGTAGGCAATGCTTTGTGTTTCCCTGATCTTGATTCCTTTTTTTTCATGTGCGTGTGTTACATTGATTTGATTAGGCAAAAATAGACATGAAACAAACCAAAAACAACAACACTTTGGACAAATAAAAAGATAAATTTCACCGCAGATGCAACTGTGTGCCAGCTGGCCTATTGGGAGGGAAACTATCCCAGTTCATCTCCAGTTAGCACTTAATGCTCGCCCAGTCATGCCACACAGGCTTTTCCCTGTGCCGATGCTGACAGGAAGAATGGAGTCATATTCCCTTTGTGCCTTCAGCCAGTGATCAAAACACAGTCAAACACACGGCAAACACTATAAAATATAACTTTTACAATGCAATAATTTCGTTTGAATAAAGACTAGAGGCACTGCAACGTTAGTCTAACAGTTTTTCAACTGTGGTTAAAAAAAGAGAAACAAAAAAGTCAACACATTTGCTTTGAATATCCAGATAATATGACTCTGAAAAATGCCCATCGCTGTCTTTAAAGGTGTGCAATAAAGTCACTTGAGGCTACAACTGCAATTCAGAACCTTTCCAACATTTCAGCTCATACAACTTTGTATTAAGCTCTATATGGTTATAACTATAATCAAGTAAATCAAGCTAAAATGAAGCAAATGAAAAATGGTCCATATTCTTCATGACTGCTGAGCTTGTCCTGAGAGCCAAATAAAGTCCTCTATTCATATCAAGATAACAGGAAACGCTGGACGCATACTCACCACAATCAAGGAAAGCAGAGGGTCATAGGAAAATGAGGGAGTTTTAGGTAAATAGATGTTGCGTATATGTGTAAGAAGCAATAAACACACTAATATTTGAGCTGAGCTTGTTGAGTTTAGATGAGGACACAATGAACAGACAACATCACCAGAGAGGATTAGGAGGAACTCAGATTGTCTGGCACTTCAGTGAGCTCCAGAAACTCTCAATACCTGCCAAGTGAGAGGCAGAGAGACAACAGGCAGTCAGCATAGCAGACTGCTGCAAGTGAAGCTAGGCTGCAGCAAAGGACACTGATGACATCTTCCAAGAAGATCTCATCAGACGAGCATTAGAGAGAGAGGGAGAGCAGCAAACTAGGACTGAAACTGCACAGTCAGAAGTGGGAGCTGTCACTCAGTGTGAACCCATGTCCTGTGAGAGTAGTTTGAAGACTGCCCAGACACACACTAGCAGCAGGAAATTCAATAATTTATTGGATCAAGTCAGCAATATAGACTTGTTGTAGGTCTTGTAGTTAACTGCATCACTCTGCTTTGCATTATACTGGTTAAGACCTGAGGAGACTATGTTAGCATTGAACACACAGGGTTTATGCTAACTTGGCAAGAATAGTCACTTCTGGATATTTCAGTATGCAAATAGCCATAATTCATACTTCTAATGAGTTAACTACACATTAATTTGTCTCACACAGATGTACATTTGATTTAGTCATTAACACATTCAATCCAAATTCATTTATTGGTCATAAACCAATAAATTGTCTGTTGTCTCATCCATTATACCTCCTACTGCTGCTGATTATGGGTCCAAACTGGAAGAGAGAATCCAGTGAGTTTTATAAATGAGGGAACTAGGACTGTTCCATATTGGTTTGAGCAGAACATTTTATTTTAAATTGCTTTGCTATTTTTAAAATACCCTAAGCTTCTTAAATTGTTGTTATTTCTAAATGACAATAATTAATCCAAAATGATGACAGTTATTACACAGGAATTTCATCTTTAAAACTTAATGAATTATAAACTTTTTGAAAATAAAGACACATTTTTAAAACAATCAGTTCCCACATTCACATGATTTGGGTATATTCTGGTAACAGTGGTTATTCAGGTTCATTTCAAACTTTAAAGAAATTTTCTAACACATTAGTACAAAATTTACAATAATAATAATTATAATACTAATAACTTTATTTATATAGCAACCTCAAGAACAACATTCACAAGTTGCTTTGACAGTTACAACAAGCAGTTAAATACAATAAATAGTAAAAATGATAATAACAAGTTTAGTGAATAATTAACTAGATTTGGATGCACATCAAACAGAGGAACTCGGCAGCTTAAAGTTAGAAATTAAAACATCAAAAAGTTAAAGGATCAAAAATGACATCACACCAAAGAACTGGGCAGCTAATATTAAAATAAAGCAAGAGAGAACATATGAAATAAACAGGTAATTAGTACGTAAATACAGAATAGAACACTATTACTAATTAAAGCTAAAACAAAGTTGATTGTGGATATGACTGTAAATCGTTCTGATTAATATGTATTTAAATGCTGTATCACAATAATAATGCAGTTTCATGTTTAATGTGTGTCAGTGGTCAGCTTGGAAAAGACGATGAGAAAGGATAAGACACATGTGCTCCAGTCAGAGACAACCCTCTTCTGAATGGCGAGCAGCTCGTGTTCGAATGAGCAGGTCACCATATTTAGGAGTCTTCATCCAGTGTGTCTATCGATGTTGAAACTCGAGGAGGGTGAGGTGGTGAAAGGTTAGACACAAGCTAACATTGTCGGCCTGACTGAACCAGTGGGGGTGCATTGCAAGGTTGAAGCCAAACTGGAATCATGGTGCTTGAGGCCAGCATGCTGTTTAGCTCCCATGTGGGTGCAGGACATGTTGTGCCCTTTGTTGTGCCCTTTCACCCCAGGGTGCTCTGTTCTGTGGAAGCCAAGCCCGGTTCAGTACGCACACACTCTCAATAGTAGTTACTGCTGTGGCCTCTGAGAAGTGAAACAAGGTTAAATGCAAATAGATTATGGTAATGATTTGTTTATTCAGATGAGATTGTGAACATGATGTATTCTAGTGAGTTCAGTACTACTCAAATCAAACATCATACTCATCAATTAAAAAAAAAAAAAACATCTTGGAAGACAGCTCAGTTTTGATTCCTAGCATCAACTTTGTCAAATTGTATAAGAGGACTATGATCCAGTTTGAGGTGGACTGCATTTGGTATTTTTCTTTGTTTTGATAAAAACATACTAAGGTATATTTGAGTGTGTGAGATGTGTGCACCTCTGCCATTTTATGTCTATTTGACTTTAATCTAATTCAATAAATCAATACAGTATGAGGTCAATTCCAAAAAAAAAATATATTAAAAAATAAATCAATGATTTTATTATGACAGCATAATAATATGTGATTTACAACTATTCCACCTTTGAAACTCAATAGTATATGCAACTCAATACTGTTTCATTCGCTTCCCTCAAAGACTGGTACATTATCCAAAGCCATTACCTTCCACTTTTCAATTCAAGCTTACTTTGCCCCAAAGTGGAATAAAACACGATTAATGATTTCAATTACTCTGACCCTGCTTGCCGTTTACAGTGCCTGAAGTCTGGGCAAGGGAGCTGTGCTGCATAAAAGCTGATGGTGAAGGACATTTACTAGGCGAATGATTCAGTGAGGGGGCTGGCAGTTTGTGCTGGCTCATCAGAGGGGGAACAGACCTTCTCTTTGTGCTGGAGTCTTCCTATTGCTCAGCATGGAAACCACAGTGTTGATTCATGCTGCTGTCTTGCCATTCTCTAATACAGGTCTTAGGATGGGATACCTGTGTATTGGGGAAATTGTCTGGTGAAATTTCATAATGAGCAGACTGTCTTAGAACTGAAATAAGTGCTGGACTCAAAAACTGGATAAAGACAAATTTTACTATGAAATAAAAACATCTAAAACACTGGAGTTGATGCAAAAATAGAATATTTTGATACTGAGGTAACAGAGGTAGCTGGATGTTTGTGGAAAAAGTCATTCTTATGTCAGAGTTTAAGACATATTGTGGCATCAATAAAATTTATATTTAACCTTCAGTGCAACATTTAATCTCAAGTAAATGCTTCAGCTACATTATAGAAAAATCTCATTAGAACAAGATGAATGGTGCTTTGCATACGCAAGGTGAAAGCAGAAATCTTTTTGCTCGCAAATATGACATGACAAATGCATTGATATTACTACTACTACTACTACTACTACTACTACTACTACTACTGTACTAATATAGAGCTTCAGCATCCAAAACAAATTTAGCAGACTAAAATATTTTATGGGACTGTGCTGAGAAAGGTCTCAATTATTTAGTTTTGCTATGGTTGAGCAAAAAAGAGAGAGAACATCAACTAAGAAGGGATTTTATTCCTGCTGGGCTTCAAACATGTGGCACCCTTACAAAAAATGCATGCATTCTTAGTACTGTGAGGATCTTCGGATAAAAGCACACACTGTATGAAAAGAAGATGAGGTAAAGTGATAGAAGAAGGAATGTGAGAAATGCTTTGAGAGTTTTCAATTGAGATGAGAAAGATGGGAAGGAGGGTATCTCATGCTTGGTTTGAGGTCAGAAACATAATACCTTTTTATTTTCATCTCAACAATCAAGGCTGAGAAGTCAAAAGTATGGCTACAGATTAACCGAGACAGAGCCACTCTACTGGGTACACTCCGTAGTCAAGAGCTTCCTCATACATCATCTTCACAAAGAAAATCCTTTAACAACAAACTTAGCCTCGGGTTACATTGAATATTTCAGGGGGAAAAAAATTCTAGACAGTACCAGTGTAGACTGATAGTATATTTTCTTAATTACCTGACCTGTTCCTGAGGCTTTTTTAAGAGAAAGTGATAACTCATGAGAGCAGAAAGTAGCAGGTGACGCTTCATGAGTGCATAAAACTACTGAAAAAAATGGATTTCAATGAATCTCATGAATTTAAATATTAGATAAGAGTTTGTAGTTGAACATATTTCTGATGATCTATACTGGCTAATGCTTGGAGAACTGAAGAGAGTTCACACCTGAAGCATACCCCACTCCAAAATGCCTAGTAAAAGGGTACTCCAAAAAAGTCCTTGACCTCACCTGGAAACAAGGGGCATGACCCACATTATATAGCATAGCTGTATACTATAACTGTATACAAAAACTTACATGTTTGTCATGATTTCCTTGCAGGTTACACCCTGGAAATCAGTCATTAAGGGGGAAACCAAAAATTGGACAAGAAAGAAAATATCAAGTATCTTCATAAACAGGGAATGACGCCCCAAGGAAATCCTTGGAGACTTACTCAACATATTTGGTGAGGATTCCCCATGCTATTCAACCATAAAGAGATAGGTTGTGGATTTTAAGAGGGGCAGGAAGAGCACTGAAGATGACTCAGTCAGTATGCCTGATCAGGTAGAGGCCATTTACCGCATTTAATTGTAAAGAAATGACTGCAAACATTTGAATTTTTGTGGAGAGTGATATAAGGCTTTGTGGTATACAGTTATGACTCAAAATGGAAGTTACGCACTGTTTCCAGGTGTGCCTTGGATCTTACTGATGTACTTTTGCATGTATCCAAATCTGCCCCTTCCAAATAGACCGGGACATAGATTGTTGCACTGTTGTTCATGTATGGTATGCAATGTTTACATTTCACATATGTACTTAGGCCTAAACAAATTTGAGTACGGTATAGTGGGATGTGAAAAAGTCCCCTTAAAATCGTTAAAAAGTAAGATATGATTTGGTTTTCATTGTGATCTTCCCTCTGCTACGTCATCATTGGATGTGAACAGATTTTGTGACCCAGCTCAATTGTTATGTTCATAGAATCCAGACTTGTCATTTAGCACGGTGTTAAGTATCAGTGTGCTGAACAATTATTACAACAAGAAAAAAAAGCAGGCATCTCTCTTCAAGCTACACTTCAAAGCACTCTGCTAGCCTTTGAAGTGATAGTGTGCCAATACCTAGGTGCAACAGATAGAGCAATCCCATTTGTGTATAATTCCTCCTTTTCATTTGACCACCGCTGAGCAAATAGGAGGGGAAGAAAAGATAAAAATACAAAACAAAACGTGCTAAGTGGATTCTTTCGTCGCCTGTAATCTCTGTGCGCTGTTGAAACGCCTCTGGAACTCGGTGGTGAGGTCGGACAGTAACAATGTCCTTTTCAGCGGGTGATGAAAGAGTTCCAAGTCATTCCCTATTCTCTGTGGGCCTTTGTGCCCCTTATCCACTTATTCAAATCAGTATAAACGGCAGTGTGTCATATTAGCAGGCTGAGCAAAAGAGCTGAAAAATGCTTTGATATGTATGAAAACAAAAGTGAAAAGACTAGCAGAGAGGGCAACATGAACACACAAGCCCGATCCACTGATCCTCTCTAGGCTGCTTTGTGACATTCCTGCTTTGGTAGAGGTTACAGAAAGCCTCTACCTGCATGTGTGCATATGTGTCCATGTAGTTGTCTGGTCATGCATATGTGCTCTTAAGAGAACAGATTTTAAAGTGAGACCTTTTTGTATACCACATACAGTGTCCTTCTCACACACACAGACACCTCCCTTCAGATATGGGGAAAGGAATTCAGGGAGTATCAGTCAGCCGGCTTGGGGCCCAGATTGACACAGTCAGCTCAGAGTGACAGATGATGTGAGGAGAGAGAGAGGGAGGCTCCAGGAGTAGCATCAGGAGGCTATGTATGTCAGCACCATATCCATCATCCCAGCATATTAGTGAATGCAAGAACTATGAAGAATAATCGTTAATTAGCTGGGCCATGAACTTGTCTTGAAAGAAACCCCAAACATTCCAAGGTCTTCCCACCATCTCTTGTATCTTCACTCTCTCCCCCCACCCCAGTGGCCCTATCTCTCCTTTTACAGAAGTGAGGATAACTGTGACCCTTCTTCACCCAGCCGTCCCGTTTTATCATTTGAAAAGACAAAAGAGGAGGGTAGAGGCAGTGGGGAAGGGGAGAGGGTAGGGGGAAAGGCCATTCAGAGTTCTGAGAATGTTGCTAAACAGGATTAGAATTAGATGGGATAGGGGTAAACAGTAGCATGCTGCATGGGGGGCCAGAGGGATGGGAGCTTGCTCGAAGGGGCTGGGTGGGGAAGACAATGGTTAGATTAGCCATCTGTGGGGCTTCTGGTGCCCGGCGTCATTAACCGGCTTAGGGCCCCACAGTAACACCAGACACCCTCCTTCCCCCATGCATTAAGTATCAAGCCATGTGAAGCCTGTGTGTGTGCTTGTGTGTTTGCAGGGATGGATGGGTGACAGGGGGAGAGTTGTGACAAAGTAATGTCTGATGAAGCTGATAATTGCATATCCAAACATACATACGCACATGCACACATGCATAAGTACACTAATGTGTGTTTGAGCACATCTGCTTGCACACTTAAGCCTTTGCCAGCACACAGACACACACACACACACACACACACACACACACACACACACAGAATGCACCCCCACCCATGCACCCCCAATCCCAGTTCAGGGAAACAGAGTTTGACATTTGCTTTGTCTCCTTTTTCTGTCTCCTGAGTAGATTGGTGCCATTTTGCATATCACTCTGCATCGGTTGGAAGAGACACGTGATTAACAGTGGGATCTTATTCAAATTTTTTCCATAGTGCAAAGAGGAGGGACTGTGAAACAGAAGATGTAGTCAGTTCATGTCAGGCAGTTATGTTGTTGGAAATTTGATGAGCACCATTGTCCTAAAATAAAATTGGCTTCTTATTTTGCAGTCTTTTGAGAAGAGTTGTGTACAGGTTTACTGCAATGATCCACTGATGGAAACTGGAACATGCAAAGAACACGAATGAAAAAAATAACAACAACAACAAAAAAAAAACAGAAAAACAATGGCATTTTAAGAAAGAGACGAACTAAGAAACCGGATTATATGAAAATTACAGTTGTAAGTTATCTGGTTATAAGCTTCACAATAACTATAAATCATTAATGACTGCACAGGTAACAGCTCTCCATGCTGACTCATTAGGGTGTACCCCCTGTCAAGTGTTTATATTACAGCACTGACATAAATGTATGGTTCACTGTGTGGGGTGGAAATGCATGCGGCGCACAATGACTGTGGTACAATTACAATGATAACCTAATTTGTAATGCTTAATGGCAGTTTGTGTCATTTTGTTATAATGAGCTTCTCTCTGTTGTCATCGCTTTTCCACTGACTGCCTCATGCCTAATAGAACAATATAAAATGATTCCATTGTTTATTCTACTAACACGTGCACCTGGTCGGAGTTTATGACATTGCAAAGGTCAACTACTGAACTTAAATTGGCATTTCCATTGCATTTGATTTTCCATTTTATTGAGGAGAGTGGATTCACTCAAATGGTTGCTACGTGAAATGTGAAAATGTTGTCATGGAAATGAGGCACGACACAGCTGATGTGCTACTGTTATAAAAGTATATTTTGACTGAACATATTGTCTCGACAAGACCTTGGTTAGTTATATTTATATATTTTTAAAAAAAATATTATTAGATTAGCAGTAAATAGTAAGAAATGTACAATAGGAGTATAGTGTATATATACATTTTATATCTATAAAATTTTGCACTGTAGATCATATTATTTAAAATTTTCAGTTTCATATATATGGTATGAGTAGCGCAGTTCTAAACTAGGCAGCTACCAATGTTAATTTTAATGATTTTGCTAGTCAAAAATGACTCAAAAAATTTCACTGCCTATATAGGGCCTGAACTTAGATTTGTCTGTGTGATAGATGAGAAGTTGACAGAGAAATTTCAGATAGCATATGTTCAATGTGTCAAAAAATATTTCTTTAAGGTTTTTTGGATACAATGCATTTCTGTATATTTTTCCAGTTTAGCTACTATGTGGAAGCATGATGTAACACATTCATGACCAACATAAAGCCATTGTAAGCTCACTGTTTTGTTTGTTACAGAAAAGAGCAGGAAAAATGATCAATACAATGAATTCAAGAAGACGACTGAAATTTTAAACTTCGAACACAAAATGTGTTTGTTTTCAATTTAGAAAACAAGGACTTTAAATCGACATTTCATTTTAAGTATCAATGTACATGTACTACCTTAAACTAAATATGCACTTCTGTCATTGCCGTTAAACTGCGGAATTCTTTATAAAATGATTTAAGCGGTTATATGTATATGTTTCAGTTTTAAAAAATTTAAGAAGAAATAATATTCACATTATATGAAATTGATAATATGAACTCAGTCAAGGTGGTTTTTTGATTACTAGTGAATTATTGCATGTAACTCTTAGTGGAATGACTCACTGAAAGTGTTAGAAGAACTGACTATGAACCTGACTGTGAATCAGTGTCTAGTTATTTTCTAGATTTGTATGGGGCGAATATATAAAAATGAATTGGAATGAAATATACATACATTCAGCATAAATGGAACCTCTTTCCTTGATTGTGTTATACAGAGTCATGTTAGCTGCACAGGAGGGCATTGCATTCTTCTTTTTTAATCAAGATGTCATTTCTATCCATTTACCAGACAGAAAAGTGCTTGCAGCTACTTTCTCCTGTTAAACAACACCGGTCACCATCCTTTTCACTAGTTGCTTTCTTTTTCACCTCTTGCCATCTGGATCATGACTAAAGGTTACCTAATAAGGTCAAGGCTGGGCCATCATGTCTCTGTACACTCCTTTTATGTATAGCAACAAGACACCTAGGTGTGTGTCTCCTGCTTTGTGTGTGCCATTGTCAGCTCACCTTGTAATCCTCCCTGACATCTCAATTCTGAATACTAGTTAAAAGGTGGCCTACATAGCAGGCAAAGAATAGACTCTGTTTGGTCTAATTGTCAGTGTGGTGCCCCAGACACAGAGGGGGAACTAGGGGCACTGGCATTGAGGAACTTGTGGATTATGTAAGATAGGAGGAATGTAATGTGCTGCATTGGGTTACATATGATGGATGAGAAGAGAGGAGGTGACAGGCACTCAGATTTGCCAAAAAAGCACTCTGTAACAAAGCAAATCATAGCTATGTTTAGAGTACTTAGGTACAGAGGACCTTCGGGTGATACAGATGTCAACCCTCTTCTAGAAGATCACTCCCATAACCATCACCGTCACAACAGTATTATGCTACTTTATTAAATATTATGTTCATAGTAATGATAATAAAGCTCCAAAAATACCTGCCCTAACCATAAATCATCTCTTGACTGATGCACCTTATTGCCCTTTGTCCTTTACACCTGATTATGGTATAAATTTAATTCTTATGTGTATGTTAAGCATTGCCACTGAGGCCATTTTTTATGACACTGATGCACAATAATACATTTAAACTAGGCCCCCCGGTATGCCGTTATATACCTGATTCACTGCAGGTGAATTTAGACTGCAGTAAAGCTGTTTGCTTTGGACTGATTAGTACCATTGTCTCCATTAGCCCCTCTGATGGAGCCACGCAAACTCAAGTGGCACTCTGTGATGACGACCATGTGCAAACGAGATCCCGATTAATGGATCATAGAATTGTTCATTAGCACTCCACCTGCCAGAGCAGTGCTTGAAAAATGCAAATTGGTTGTTGTTTTTTCTCCCCTCCCCCAATAACCTTTCAAGTGCTATTTCAAGTGCTGCTGCACTATTAGCAACATTTGGGTGTGAGTAACTGGATTAGGGTGGAGGTTCAGCTCAGACCCATATCCACAGAGAAGTGCCTGTTCCAACAAAAAGCCAGACCTCTTCACTCCTTGTTCCTAGACAGTTATTTCCACAGACGTTCAAATCATATAAATGTGTCGATGAATGTTCTGTAGCAGCACCCGACTGAATTATTCAATGTCTCTCTTCGCAGACCACATCTGACTCTAAGTGTTGCAGGCATGACTGTACAATGATCAGATTCAGAGGAATTTATTATTCATTGTCTCTAACACCACCTCCTACTCATTCTACAACGTCGACCTCGATCTTTGGGGAAGTCAATGGCAAGAAACTGCTCAGTCTTCTATAGTCTTAAATTAAAGCCTTTACAAATGACAGTGGCACATTTTCAATGGGATACTCTTCATTCAAGTTAAATGCAGCTTATAAAATACATAAGCCTTAATGTCGCATCCTAATTGAAAACATGCATTGGCTTTACATTTTTCACTTTTCGAATGAAATGTTTATGTTGAAAATAAGTTATTATATGAAAGACTCCTACTTTTCAGGACCAGAGATATTGCAGACACTTAATCGAGTTAACTTAGCGCAACGAATCTGTTTTATGAGATGAATATATGCTTTCCTATCAACTCAGACAATTATACAGTTTTCCTAACAGGGTAGGCACTGATGGAAACGATATCATTATATATTTTCTGTCAGGACGAGTACAGAACACTCACAATGTAATTATTGCAATATTATTTTGTTACATTCAAGTATTTTCTTCCACCTCGGGGCAGCTGACATCCAGAAATGTTTGAAGTGGTCAAGATGATGAATGTGTTGATTTGGCTGAGCAGCAAAAGGTTATTTCATCTTTTTGTGAGACAAGAAATACGGCCAAATTTGTGGACCTTCAGCATCACTGACTGATGTCCCCCTTGGTAGAAAGACTTATCACAATGTAATCCATAGCATAGGCACTGTCACAGAGTTCCTAAGTAATCCACAGATCTTGCCTCTTTGGCCTGTTGTGGCCCAGGGTATTTTCTAGAATGCTTTACGGTGATACAGTCATGGTGTTCCTTCAGGTATTATTCATATCCATCTGGATGTGATGGAGAAGGCTCTGTGGGGGATTGTGGAGATTAGGTGTCTTCCTAGATTAGGGCTGACAGGGAGCCACGGCTCATCCCTTCTCTCCCCTGAGTATTTACACAGCGCTTGGCTTGCCCACAGGTGGCTAATATGCCATGAACAGGGCCTCCTTCAAACCCCTATATGACTTGTGTACATATGTGTGCGTGCATGTTTGTGTGTACATCTGTTTACACAGTCACATAATGGGGACATGTCTTCCTTATAGGGGCATTAGCAAGTTCCCCTAAAGGAAATTCATTGCATCTTAAGGTTAAGGTAGGGTTTGAGGTAGGATTAGCATTAGACAAATACTAGCTATGGTTTATGTTAAAATGATCCACCAAGAAATTATTGTAAGTCAATGTAATGTCCTCTGAAGTCATGGAAACACAGCTCTGTGTATATGCCTGTCGTGTGTGTGTGTGTGTGTGTGTTAAGAATGATAGATAGGAAAGTATAAAGGTGTTGAGAGGCAGCTGGATAATCAATCAAACAAACAGATAAAGAAGTGTGTTTACACAGGTGTGTTCACACTGCAATATCACACAATGCAATGTATATTCACAAATACACTTCAACACACACATTCACAAAAGCAGTCAGTGCTGCTTTATTACTCATATGCACCATAACTAAAGTCTGCATGCTTTCCATGTTTCTGAATGACTGCAGGTGGTGTGAGACTAAGTCCAACAAGCTGCAATTCAAATCTCTGCAGATAGGATTTGGCCAGTAAAGATACTATCTGTCAGATCGGTTTGATAAGTAAGCATTACTAGCTCGGAGACACTAATCATATATGCTTTATCAAACTTAAAGCACTGTGACAAACAGTCTATTTTCAAGCAACTTCTGACCACTCATCCATTTCTTCGAGGTTAAACCACCACCACTATCATAGCATTGCCAGATTATTTGGTTAGTAATATGTTGACTTGGGTTGGAAGATGCAGAATCCAGAAATGTGGTCTCATTATTAAATACAAGCAAAGGACATACATGATATGTTTGCTATTACTCTTACAGGTTATGCAATCTGATATATACATTTTTTTCTTTGTAGAGCAGAGACGTTGCTGAGAAAAGAGTCTGAGTTTGACTGTCTGTATTGTAAGACCTGAGCTGGCAGGTGGTGCACATGCACTTTAAAGTCGACCTCCCTAATGAAGTGGGGGTTCCTTCTTAGCATCCAGAGAGAGTGCTTGTTAATCCTAAAGATGGTTCTTATCTTTGGTCTCAGTAGTTAGTTCTTTTTGAATGAATGCAGAAAACAAATGGAGCTTTGCTTCAGTTCTGGCAGAGCAGTGAAGTTGCATCAGCCTATCAGTCACCCACTGTTTCATCCATGTGTCACCATTAGATGGTCCTATGGCTGCTTCTGGTACTAGCTGATTAATGTTCACTCTTGAAATTCAAGGTTTTGCCGCTTTCCGAATTTCTGCATGCGAAAGCTCCATAACCCCAATATCCTTATTATGTTTTGAAGACTGTATGTGTCCTTTGGCAATTACAGTATGTGTAAATGTACAATTCATGCGTCTGTGTACATGAAAATGTGTAATCCTGCAACAAACATGCATGTATGTATGCTTATGCATCTTGTTAGGCAGAAACCAACCAACTGTGTGTTTTATGTTGCCACAGCTGTCCAGTAATTATTTTTTGGCGTTTCTTTGCCTCCTGAGGGCTTGTTCATATATGCAATTAATTTTATCTTGTGTATTTATGTCAAGTAGAAAGTATTGTTATTCATCATCTTGAGTAAGTGTAGCTTCTGGTTCACTTGGCATTTTAATCCATTACAAAGTGAGACTGCTATGACTGTAGAGAGGATGAAAGTGAAGAGAAAGGAAAGCTGTAATGCTTGTGTACATTGTGGTGCAAAGGGAAAACGTGCAGATGGGAATTTCAGCAGGTATTTCAAGCTTAGATAACGTTGCACTCTGTTTCTTCCAAAGGGGAGAGGAAGGGGAAATGGGTGTGGGGAGCAAGTGGTGTCCAAGTAGGAGGCCTCACCATGCTCTTAAAAAATAAACGTAGAGAATTTACTCAAAAAAAAAAAAATGAAAGCGAACAATTTCTACTCAATTTGTTTGGGTAAAATTTACCCTAGAGTGACTACATTTAACAATTTTGATACACCAAAAGAAGATAGATAAGGTCTACCTTATACTTTATATAACTGATTGCCAATTTAAAACATAGTATTATTAACTCTAGATTGCAGTGCAAGGTGTATAATTATTAGGAATGATAGTGGCATGTCACTATCAATACTTAGCAACTACTGTGTTCTCGCTAGCAATAGTTGTGATAATGCAATTAAAGTTTGAGTTTCCATTCACGTCTTCATTTTTAGTAAAACATACTGTATATGTTGAACCTTCCTATCTGTGATGACATGGTAATTGTCCTGAACCCAGCCATTGTAAGTTATGGTATCATAGCTTTGATGGTCTAACATCAGAGTAAATAAAATACAACATGACCAACTGAAACATAATGCAGCAGCACAGTATGCATAGAGCATGCACACCATTATAACTATTGCTGTAAGGTTTGCTATTACAAACCCAGAACTTCCCCGGCATACCCACTCTCGAGGCTACAATAGGAAACTGTTAATCTACCTGTGTATTATTAATAAATAATCACTGTGACTAATTGCACATTGCTTATTCAGGGAAAGTTAGCCTATCTTAAATAAATATTGTCAGACACAGGAAAGTTGAAATCTACCACAAAAAAAAAAAACACACACCAAAAAAACCCTCAAAAAACTGTCTAAGGGCAACAATACCTTCAGATACAAATGGGCCTTTATCCAAAACATTTTGGTAAATACTGATAAAGGGAAAAAAAGACAAAGTTTAACAACACATTTTATACGTCAAACGGATACACTGCAGAGCGTAAAAATGTGTCTTCTAATCCTGCATCAGTTGTCACAGCAGTGCACTCAGTGATTATTGAATATTAAATACATTACCTTCATCATGTCCACTCTGTGGGAGAAAATTTCTAAAGCATTATAAATTGCTTGACGTCATCTGTCCTCTAATCCCGAGACAAATCAAGACCTCAGTGTTGTCTGTTAAGATATAGAAGAATTGGATTTTAAATAGTAAGAATTCTGCTGCTGAGCAAGTGGTTCAGTGAGTAGGAGTTACAGCGTGGGTTCATATTGTTGTGGGATCAAGTCCAGCTTATAGCCAGTGATGTGTTTCCATGAGTTCTCCTGTTTCTTCTTTTGCTTGCCACTAACTTCTTTGGAAAGCTGAAGGAGAAGAACTACACTAAGGGCAAAAATTTTCCAGACAGTGTCCATGAAATGTCCAGAAATCCCTTCCAGTGCAGTAACATTCCTGTGACTGATCATTGCTACCTAAATTAAGCCAAACATTTTCATAAAATCAACAAAAAGAGAGAAACAACTGATTAAACTAACAAACAAATTCATATCAGCTATAGAACAGTGTTGTTTTCCTTCATTGGCATACTCTATATGTGCTGTTATAGATGCATGCTGCAATTTCCATAATTATTTCCATGAACTGTTTACTGTAGCGTTTGTTAATTAATTCACAGTGAATGAGTTTATCATCTGGTCGTCCGTGACCAAAGGGCCATTAATTTCTCAATTAAAACGAGAAAACTTGGTCCCAACCTGCAACAAAGATGAAGGTGTCTCAGCAAAGCTTCACAAAGACCCAGTGATGTTTTGCCTGTTGTAGGACAATCCATGAAGAGAGCCATGAGGGTTCTTGGAGACAAAAAAGTATCCGTATTCTTGTAGCTCCATTAAACCTGGCCTGAAAGCGCAGACGGTGGAGTACTCTATTTTTACCAGCCGCGACAGGATGGCTGGTATGGTTTTCACCTTGTGAGTCTGTCTGTCTGTGTGTGTGTGTGTGTGTGTGTGTGTGTGTGTGTGTGTGTGTGTGTGTGTGTGTGTGTGTGTGTGTGTGTGTGTGTGTGTGTGTGTGTGTGTGTGTGTGTGTCATCATAGCAAAATGTGGTTCTGGAGACACCTCGTAGGAAAAAGTACAAGTCTGTCTGTCTGTGGGAAGATAGCATCCAAACTCTGCAGGATGCAGTCACAAAACTTTACAGGTGTGTGTTTGAGGTTATACTGAAGGTTGAGTTTGAAATTGAGTGTAGCTTATCCCATGTGTACTGAGTAATGGTGCAAGAAGTAGGAGGTACAAGGGGTAATTTCCCTGTTTACTTAACATCTCTGTTCCTCATTCACTTTGACATTAAAATAAAGGCTGAGTTTGAAGAAGGGTGTGGTCCTAATGACGGAGGCCAATGAGACTCACGTGCAAGAAGTACAAGTACAAGAAGTCAAAAACTACAAGTAGTAGCTATAGAACTACAACAGTGTGGAACGGAGACAGAGCTGTTGGCACTGAGGACTCCATGTAGCCACCTCCTCCTTCTGACAGTCCATATGGGGATTGGTAAGCAAGAACTAGGGGGGAATGGAATGATCAATGACACAGAATGACATTTCTTCATGGTGGTGGCTGGCTGTGATCAGGGGATACAGGGACAGTTTTGCTGGTTACCTGAGCTAGGCATAACCCGTTCAGGCCTTAGCCTATAGAACATGTCCAAAGGTTCGGTGGGGATTCCGAGCTGCTGGACCAGCTGGCTGTCGGGGAAGCTTGCTTCGACTCTGGAGTCCACCAAAGCCTGGACGGGGAGTGACAGTGCCTGAAAGCACAGGATAGCAGCTACCTGTAGCTGGTGTGAGGAGGTTGTCATAGTCCAGCTCACCAGTATCTCCCCAGTCGCAGGTGAGCTGGATCTTTTACTGGTTGTCGAGGGCAGGTGGCGATAAAGGGGCCTGGCTTGCCACAGTACAAACAGAGGTTAGCTTCCTGACGATGTTGCTTTTCCTGGGGGGTCAACTGGGCCCGTCCGAGCTGCATAGGTTCTGGCTTAAGGGGTGATGGGACAGGTTGGGTGTTACAGGAGAGAATCAGAAGCTTAGGTTGTCCCAATAGTGTGTAAAGCCCCTGTTCTTGTCATCATTCCTGGAGATGGTTGTTGATCTTTATGGCCAAAGCAATAAACTGGTCCAGGGAACCAGTCTTGTTTCTATCTGCCCCTTCGTCCTTCTGGGTCTCCTGGAGGTCTTGTAAAACACTCCCTGCACTGCTTCATCATTGCATCCGGTCTCTAATGCCACTGTGCTAAAGTCCACCACATACTTAGCCATGCTCTGTGGACCCTTGTATGTCGTCAGGAGTCAGTGCATGGTGTCTCTTCACCAAACAGAATGGCCAAAAATCTTCTTTATCTCAGACGCAAGGGCCAGATAGAAGACTGCCCTTTGACATTCCCACACCTCAGTCATCCACTTTCTCATTGAACCAGACAATAAATAAATTAAATAAGCAAATCTAGCCCTGTCTAAAACATAAGAGCGTGGCATGCATTGAGAATCTTTTAAATTCTCAGGAATGAAAACAGATTCCCTTGGCAGAGGTGTATTATCATTGGGTTTCATCCCCAATAATGTCATATAAATCATTTCCCAAAGTGAACTCCAACCAAGTGTGTCAATGCCTCCCTTAGTAGCACACATTTATTATACTCTGGCTGTCATTCAAAATGTCAGCGCTAAACAAATAAAAGTATGATTATGACTGGAAATTTAGCTGGACACCGTGTTGGATTTTTTTTTTCAAACTCACTATGGTATCATGAGTAAAATTATTTATAGGATTTAAGGAAAACAGATTTCTTTATATAACTATAGTGGATGTCCCACATTTCACAGCCCTCTTGTATGGTTTTATATCTGTGTTTTCATAATGCAGGAATAAATTGGGGGTATGCTTGACAAATGCTTGCTAGTGCATTTGGTAAGATTCCTAATAGCGCACAAATATATCTCAATATTCAGGCATCTTAGGTAAACAAAAGTAGAAGTATTAATTGGACGAGGTTTTGCAGGAACATCACGGCACTAAGGGATAAAAAGAATAAAGTGCACCTTCCACTTCCAAGAACACCAATAAACCTGAAATTCTGTGAAAATTAACTGAGACGAAGAAATTGCAGCAAGTCTCTGATTTCTAGGATGACATGTTTACAGAAGAAAAAGTGAGAAGCAAAAAGAAAAATCATGTTTTCCTCCTCCCTCTGACCTACAGCTTTCCTAGCTTGAATGAGTGTAAAGTGAAAAGGCAATGACACACTCTTTGAAGACTGAAAAAAGATTGTTTTTTTATAGGCGGATAAAGACATGTAACACTTAAAAGTAGCTCTAACCCCAAAAGCGCGCTCAGACCCAGAAATGCACAAACACCCATCAAATACAGACTGTGTGTCTTATTGGAGACACATTTCAGCCCTTGTTCAGTCTCAAAATAAGATACATCAGGTGCCATGCAGAGTTTCACAGTTGATTTTAGTTTGGTTGGTATACACACTTCTATGGCATTTATTACCCACAAGTCCCTGCTCCCCATGTGGTTATTGTACACTCAGCTTGCACAGTTTGCCACCACTGTGCCATACAACACATCAACAGATGGGATCATTCCAGTCTTGTTGAGTAAGTCGCTACTTATTACAAATGCATCAAACCAAGTATTGTTTTCTTTGCATTTGACAGAAGATCAGCTTGAAACCTTTAACACAGCTTGCATGGCAGTGGTACCTTGTGAGCAGATGTGCTCAGGGTGTAAATAAGTGAAATAGGGAGGGATCTGGTGCATTTTTTTCAAAAATGCCAGTGGCACATTTGGCTTAGAGCGATGTTCTAGCTATCTAGCAGGCCTAGATAATCATAGGAAGAATGATGATGGTAATAACCATTACTGGGCTGTGTGATAGGCCCCGTGGTGATACTTGTTTACAGTTATTAGTCAGTGCACTACCCCGTGCTGCATGACGCACATTAATAATGTGTGTGCATGTGTTAGAGAAGAAGAGAGATTAAGTGTTATGGGTTAAATGCCTGCTTCTGAATGCCACTTTTGGATTCGAGTGTCTGACTGTTTATGTGCCACTGTGATTGTTTTCACATACTGTACTTAGATTCATCAATTTGTAAGTATTTTCAGAACCTTAATGTGTGTATGAAAGCATTGAGATGTGTCTGCATGTGTGTGCGCGCTTAAGTGTGTTTTTGCAGCTCTGTTTCTGCTCAGTATCCATCTGCAGCAAACCCATCCATCAATCTGTCGACTCCCCAGCCCACCGTATCACCTTTCCTCTTCCCTCTTGCATTCCTCCCATCCTTCCCTTTTATCTCACACCTCGCGCTCTCTCTCTCACTGAGCACTCCCTTATCCTACTTCATCCCTGTCACCTACTCACAGCCCCATTTTAGGTATTACCATACCATGTTGCGGCTGTTAGACAAAAAACTTGCGTGTGCTGAGCATACTTTTTTTTCTAGCATGAAAAAAAAAACAATGATTCTTGTCATCCTTATGAAACTTATAATGGAAACTTTTAATTCATGCAGAGAAAATTCACAGCTGCAATTACTAAGCTGTCCCTGCTTCACACACACAAACACACACATTACTTTTCATCCGGCTGAGGCCATTTCCTCCACTCCTGGGGGCACCTACTGGAAGGAACTCGCTGAGGTCAGTGTAATTGTAGCGCCCTTGATCAATGCTCATTTGCCTCTATGGCTGTTGTCTCTTATTCCCTCCACCTCCCAACACCAGAACAAGCTTCAGCCAGCCATGCGTCATTCATACAGGGTGTAAATAGGAGCTCAGCAACTCTGGAGCCTTCTCACCTCTAGGCCAAGGCTGGCTCCTTAGTGCCCTTTGTGAATTATGTTCTCTCCAGCCTGTATGCAAATGTGAAAGGTGTTAAGTTACTGGGTACAGGTGTCATCTGAGTTCAACAGTCAACATAAAAGCATGAAGAGACTTGAAGTAGACTTGGTTTGTTGTGATTGATTATCTTAGATGATGCAGATAATGTAAATTATTTTGTCTATGTTAACTCTCACTCTATTTACATCCACTGAGAATTCTCTTTTTAACTCAGTTACTCAAGTGACTTAGGGTGTTGTATGTACTGTAGTGTAACCAAGGAATGCCATTAGTTGGTTACAACCTAATTGAGTTCATTGCATAGTCATTAGAAACACAATCAGTTCGAACTAAATATGATAAGAAGGAAGTAGTACACATGCTGTGAACCTAATATAACAGTGGTTTTAAACAGTCTCAATAGTTAACCTACAGTGCAGCAGAGCTACTGAGACAGTACTGTAGAACTTATATAAAATCACCAAAGATGTTCCCAAATAAATATGCTCATCCATGATATCACAATTTAAAGAGGACACCTTGGTAGACAATAGTTCCAAATGGAAATACTGCAACAAAGCCTGATTTGTTTGAGAGAATCCTTGCCATGGAACTTCAGCCTTTCAAAAGTAACATTTTGCAGCTTTTGTCATACAAAGGAAATTCTCCTGAACTATTTCTACAAACACATATATGTAACAATGTGAAAATATAAAATGCCCCCTTTTTTCCCACCTTTTTTGTCATCAGGTGAATCTGAAACTCATAGTCATATTTGGAATAAGAGACATGCTACCCAGGGCTGAAGTGATGCTAGCACAGCAAAATCTGGGTAATATTTCATGAAATGGATAGCTTTAGATCTGTAACCTGAATGCAAAGGATGCATTTTTTTTAACCAAATACTTAACAGCCATGCCTTCCTTGCAGCTAAAAACTGTCCATTTTGATGTACAGGGGGAAAAAAGGTGTACAAAGACAGCAAGAAGCGTGTTTCTGTTTGGATAAGCACTTCTCTCCTTTGCAATGTAAGTACCTGACATTTCATTCAAAAACAGTTTTCTGCTATTTTGTCTGCTGACAGGACACTACAGGTAGACAGACATACTGTTGATTTATTCATGGAAACAGGGAGATAAAATTGCAGGATATCACAGGTTAAAGTCAACAGCTAAACTCTGATATGGTTGTAACTAGTTTATTGCCCATAAAAAATAAAGCTCTGTACATGTACTGTTTAATATATTGTCAATGAAAATGCATGGGCTGTTCCCTTTACTGCTGTGGCTCATCCATCCTCACACCTCTATTCTGCACTTAGATTTGTATGTAAATTTTACAAATATAAGGCATTGAATTTAGAACACCCCAAAATGGAAGGAAATTAAATTTGTTGCACATCTCCTGCATCAACAAAGCGTCCCTCGTCTCCCTTTGATCCATGACCCCCCCAAATCCATAAGTCAAGTTTGCAAATTAATGTCTTGTTAGTTATCAGACCACTACACAGGAAATCTGAATATTGCCCATGATTCCCTTTTCGTTCTTTCTAGCCTCACTCGCAAGCCCAACACATAAAAGTGTAAGCTGGCAGGGAGGCGGGTAATCAGAGAGGTATTATGTAAATAACTTCCTCCTCTGCTGTGCAGGAGCTATGTGTATTTGAACTTTCCCACTGTGCCCTCATTTTGGCCTCCACGAGTCCTATTCATTAGTTAGGTGAGCCCAAAACATGAGGTAATGCTCAAAGGCGGTACAGCATCTGCAACATCAGTTGACGTGCTTTTTTTTTAAATTTCGATGTTCTGTGATCGGGATAACAAGGTGAAGCTGTGAGAAACAGCGTGACCACGTCTTTTATGACTGTGGAGCTTCCCCTGCCCGGCAGAAGCAACACTGGGATGAAAGGTAGTGACCGTTAGTTTGTGTGTGGGCGGGTGTGCGCATGCATCTGCCAGGCAAAAAGAGGGAAGATGATAATAAAAGATAAACATTCCCATAAAGATAGTGCAGAAAACAATAACGTTGCCGTGCACACAGGTCTGGTGGCTCTGGCTGTACCTCCCACTCTTCCTCCCTTACCTCCTCCATCGCCTCATCCTTCCTTTGATCACTGCCCTTTCTTTTGCAGGCCTCACTCCTTCTGTGGTTCCACACACTGAAACACTGTCTCTATATGTGTGTGTGTGTGTTTCACCTCTTTTTCTTTCTTTTCTTTCCTTCCCTTCATGGGTATCACCTGGACTTTGATCTCCATCACAGACTTGCACTACCCTTTTCCCTTCCTTGTTCCTCCTTTGCTGTTCATCTGTCTTCATCACCTGTGCACCTTTGTTCCTGTGAGTTTCATCCTTGGCTTATTTCCTTGTGTTTCCCTTCTTGGAAACATATCTTCACAGAAATACTTTAGACAACCAAGATCACCTGGTGTTGTCAAGCTAATTATACTCTCAAAATAGGGGCTTGAAAGCATATTAGAATATAAACCAATGCTCAACTGCTCAGTGACGACAGACATGCCACCCTTGAATAGCTCCCACTTTCAAACATCAGTGACTTTTTAAAGTCTTTGATCTGAGGTAAACAATTACTGCAAAACGGGGATGGTAAAAAGACATGGATCTGGCACCTGTTCAGCATGACTTTCGTCTGGCAGCAGTTAATTGAAGACTGGAAAGAGATAAAGATTTAAGAAGAGAGGTAGGACAATGATGAATGGCAAGAGTATCATAGGACCCTGTATCTTCCATCAGTCCTCCTGCCTCCCCACCTCATTTGAAGAAGGCAGTAGCCATGGTAACAAGGACAAAGAAGGGCAGAGTGAGAGTTAAGCATAAAAGAGAAGAGTGTGCAAGAGAGAAGCAAGAGGAGAAAGGCAGCGGAAGAGGCAGAATATTACAGGAGAGGAGGAATATGAGCTTGAGAAAGAGGACAAAAAGAAGAGACAGGCGAATGGAGAAGACACCAACAAGCAGAGGCAGGACACAGACAGGGTCATCTCCGCCGAGCTCTGACCTGAAGCCAGTGACAGGTCCTTCCTGCCTGCTGCGTGAAGACGTGAGCCCCATGAGGACAGTGACATTTGCAGGCATCACGTCTCAAGGGAAGCAATTTCACAGACACCGTGTAGTGCTGCAAGAACTTCCATTTAGCAAATTTAGCCCTCCGGGATCATAAAACTTCAGGGCCATTTACTACCTCACTGACCTTTGTTTTTCCTTAGATTTCAATCTGTGTTCATCACCACAATGCGTCCTTGTTATGATCGGTCAGTTCTTTCTCCCTGTGCTTGCAGCAAAGTCTTACAGATTTACTTATATCGAGAATTGTGTTTGGAGATTGTTTCTCCACTTGCTCTAACATCCCTGGGAGCAAGACAGCTGTAATGTTGCCAAGTGAATGTCTGCATGGGCGTCTCAGTGGGATCGTCCTCTCCTAGTTTTTTTCCACAGGCACAACTTGGAAAGTACAATCTACTAGAGACCTTATAAAACAGACACATTAAAGCTAGTTCTGAAACTGACAACTCACAATCAAATGCTACAATTTCTTAAATGCTGTTGAGACACCTCAGCAAAGTTGAGAAAACAATGTGATCCAAGACATGTGGCATCTTAGCTAGAGTTGTGAGATGCAGACGTGCGGTACTCGGTTACTGGTTAAGCTAGATTTAGAGTAAGTCTACAGACAATCCAATGGCTCAGAATAGCTGTTTGTACAGGTGTTAACATTGTTGTTGTTTTTTTTTTTTTGGTATTTTTATTGAGCTAGAAGAATATATGGACACTGAAATGTTGTGGTGATAAGAAATGCATTATATCCCTCTGTATTATATAATTACTTAAAAGGTTTTTTTAAAGGTTCTGATTGTAGTTCTGACAAAGATTAAGATGAGTATGACAGCTATGACACAAACACAACTCAAAAACGCTCCACACAACAATGGAATGTACATTTGACTGTGTGGAAAAGCAAAAAAAAAAATGTTGCAACTCAAACTGCCTTGGAACCAATTAACAGATTGTTTCTCCTTGTGTGACTTATTTTGGGCTTGCATCCAAACAGAGTGGTGAAACAATGGAAACTTTATGTCAAGATTGGGAAACGTACATCAACAAACAGCTGCACTGAGGTACTGAAACAGTGGAAACAGTGCAAAAATTTAGTGAACACACACTGAGGCCACCTTCAGAGAAGAGATAATGCAAATTTGGACATCATTACAAACCAACTCTTGTCTGACAGTATGTGAATATCAAGTTTGCTGACAAAAAAATTAGAAACCTTGACCTCTCCCATTCACCACAAATACTCATCCTGAAGTTTAAAACAGGGTGTATGCCCACAGTCCAACTCAGAACAAAGTACAGTAATTCCACATTCTATTTCAAGGTAGTCTTACAAGTTTAAAAAGTAGAGGGACAGCTCATACAGGGTGACTTTTAACAAGCTATTGTCTCTGAGTTCAGAGAAGCCAAATTTAAGGTGAATTCTCATTAGGGAGAGAGAGAACTACACCAGGCTGTCATTACCTGCCGAACAGCAAGTCTGCCCTCATGTTGGAATATGCTGCTGGATCCCAGCCTGAGGTTTGACTCTAATCTAAACTGTGTCTCTGACAGACCGAACAAACTGTACAAACTCCTTCACCAAAAGAAAAAAAAAAGATTTTCAACCTGACCTTTGTCTCACTTTCACTTTAGTTCAGCACGCCCATGTCAAAATGCAGTTTTATCAACACTGGATTAAAAAATATTGATATCCTATATCTCTCCAGACACAAGCTTGGGAATTAAAGTGATAAGTTGGCTGAAATGAAGAGGGAAAATGAACAATTTTAGAGGTAAATTATATTGCAATGATTCTGATTGATTTTCTTTGCAGAGTCGGCATCATTTTTTGTGCTTCTTTAGTAGAGAAATGTATATTGAACAGCTAATTCTAAATGCATGGATATGAAGTAAGGCTTGTAAGCTAGTTCACTGAGTAAACTCGAGTCTGCCACTCTACCAATTTGACTTATTCCTCTCATTATGACAAAACACAGCCAAAACATTAATATTGCTGACAGATGAAGCGAATAGCAGTGGTTATCTTGTAACAACAACAGCGCATGTTCAGGTCTGGAATATGTGAGACAGTAAGGCTGAGTGCCCATAAAGTGCTTTTTTTTCTGAGCTCCACCATCTTTTTTAAATTGAGCCCATTGAGATGCGAACATATGTGACAACATGCAGCTGAACAGAGAAAAAGATATGCACCAAGCATCTTTTTTCACAGTGCCTTACATTTGTTTGTGCAGCCTCTCAAAGTATTTCTAGATGAAAACCTTTGAAATTTTCAGAAAGATGTGCTACAGTTGCTCCTTTTTCAGGCAACCAATCTTATGGATAGGATTCACCTCCCTGCTGACCATTAAATGATGATGTGTTTTCAAGATACTGTTGTCAAAGAAATAAAACCATGAACAGCTTGTTAGTGGTTTTTGGATGAAATGCCAGGATGGATCACTCTCCAGCTGACTTCAACTGCTTTTCGGCCATAGAAAGCAAGTGAACTTTCCTTTCTCTTAATCCACATGGAGAAATTAACGGGTGTAAAGACATGAGAGACTTCAAAATAGGCCACATCAGATTTGCTGCTAACTTCTTGTTGACAGGGACTACAGGACATCATCAGAGGTCTGCAGTACATGCCTCTGCAGGTTGGAGCAGTTCTGGCAGCATGAAAACCAGCAGCATATTAGGCAGGAATGATCATGAAGTTTTATGCATCAATATATATCTTAAGCAGTGAGTTCTCTGGATACTGTCCTGATTTCATGACACATCTCTAACTTAATTCATGCTTTCCCTTGTTGCTGTTGCTGCTTCTGCTGTTGCATTGGCCCTAAACAGTAACATTTCTACCACCCCTGCCGCACCCCTTGATCCACCTGCAGACACTAAGTCTACTATGTTTCCTGTGAGTGGAAGTCATTATCGTCACTTTCTCAAGTTTGCTGCTTTCTTTTAAAGGAGGGATGATATCACAGACCCGGTGGCAAACATTGACGCTGTACATGTCTTACATTCTGACAAACATTCCCAGTAAGCAGGATAACTGAACTGTTTGAATGTGAAACAGTGTGTTGCTGGAAGGTAGCGGTGCTTTTAAACCTATTTAACTTTGGATTAGGCACAGATAGGGTTCATTTAGAGACTATGAGCAGCAGAGCAGCAGAGTCAAATCTGCTAGTGTGTTTAGTCCTCTTCCTTTTTATCCTTCCTCCCTCTCATGTTGTCCCTCCATCTCTCTCTTTTTCTTTGCCCCATAAAACGGTTTGATTGACCCAATGCAGGAGTTCACAAACATGCCTGTGAAACTGGCCATCTGTTCTACACGCAGCTCTGAAAAATACATAAATAAGCTCTGTGTGTGTGTGTGTGTGTGTGTGTGTGTGTATATACTTGCTTATGTTGGAGAGTGATTGAGGAGGGGGAAAAAAGCGATAGCCTTTGCACCTCGTGCATGCATGTGAGCATGCTTAAAATGCAGCAAACGTAATGTGGTTTGCTCTCTAAGAAATTGGTTTGGTTGAACTCAGATAGCGGGGCGTGGACCCATTTTCAATCAAGATTACTTGTGCCTAGAACTTCAGACACTATAAATCAATCCACATAAATAAACCCTGTCAAAATAAACCCAGTCAAATAGATGTGTATTGTATAAATAGCGCACATTAGCAGCAACAAAAAAGCTCAATCTGTGTCAGTCCTTTCTCATATCCTTCACCTACACAGATCAATGTTTGACAGCCATTCCGGTTCACAATGGGTGATAGGTTCCATCTAGTTGCCACTTTCCTGAACCTCCATGACCGAGAAAGCCCAAATAAATGTGGATCTGGCAGCGGGAGAGTACAGGAAGCAGATTATGACAAGTGGAGTTCATGATGAGACGCCTGCAACCACACACACACAGGCAGGCAGTGCCAGTACATGCCCAGGCAGACAGTGCAAGCTAATGTTTGATGGGCCTGTCAGCCACTTCTTGCCAGTTTACTGCTGCCCTCCTCCCTCCATCCTAGGTCTTAATCCTCTCCTCCTCATTTTGATGTAGGAGGACTTTGGGCTCTTCCTATAATTGGACTGCACTGGCTCTGGGCAAGGTGTGTGTCCACGCATGGCTCTGTGTGTATGTGTGCATGTGTGTGCTTGTGCCTGAATGCAAACATTTACAGATCGTCTTGTGAGGCGACAAGCTGCACGGCTGAACAGCACTTGACATTGCTTAATTCTGTGTTAATATTTTTGAATATTCAAATATAAGTCAAGTTGTTACTTAATAAAAAATCTAGTTTTCATTTACTGCATGTATTTATTATTTATTGTTGAGTATATTGCAAACCCTTTGTTGTTTGTCATATGCCATTACACATATATGAGATTTAGCTTGTCAATTTCAGTGAATGACTTTGATTATCAATGTTAGTACATACAAAATTCTCTTGCACACATTACTACACAAAGACCAATGTTAATATTTTACCTACATTTTGACCACAATTGTTCTGTAAAACATTATATTTAGTGGAACATTGCATTAGTTCAGCTATAGAGCTGAAGTCATGCATTCACCTGCGATAGTTTCCCATCATCTTTCTCTCGTCTGTATTAGCTTCTTGGCTGTAGCTCACTATAGCAATCACATTAACACATGTGCAAAGGGCAGCACACATAACGTGCAGGTCTCACATTAATCTGCTCATATGCTTATACTTTAATACTGCTTGTAAATGCAGCTCCCTCCTCCGCCTCAACACTGTCCTCATGTACTAAACTTTTGCCATTATTGGCTTTACTAAGGTTCAGTATTCCTGTATGTGTTTGTTAAGGGTGGTTCAGTTTCCTTGCAGAATCTGCATCTCTACTTGGATTCCTTACAGAGTCCTTTCCAACATCTCTATATCCACTTGGCCACTGTCAAAGACAATAAATATCTCTGACTGTAATATATTTTGCATATTCTTACCGCAGCCCTTTCCTATTGAAGTTTGCGGCTACCAAACTTGTTCCCTTGTTCCCTGAACTGATGAGCTCACTGGAGTGGCTCAGCCTCAGATCTGTGTGTGTGTCAACGTATTGTCTTGGTTTGTGTTTGTATTCACATCAGCATCGTTCAAGGTCTGTTTATGTCTGCATGTGTGCATAGTTACCTGAGTGACTTGGCTTAGGAACAAAGCTGAACTCCCTTGCTGTGGTCTTGTGTGAGGAAAGCCATGTCAAGGTGCAATATATTTTTTGTAATCACACCTCAAGCCACATTAAAGGCATTGTGTGCCTCTTTGCAATTTTGAAATGTTTTTACTTGTTTGTCGAGCCACTTAAAGCAAAACAGCCACATCCTGAATTTCACAGGCCTCTGCACATGAAACAAAATTGATGTAAGATTTACATTACAAAACTAAGCAGTGTTCTGCTAAGTGCAAAACACAAATCATAACTCTGCTGCAGCTGCGTAGTGACACAGTGTTCACAGTGTTGCTTTGGAGAACACGGCGAAGAGAGCTTTAGAGCAATAATAGAAAATCTTTGACACGTATGAATAAAGGTCGCTGACCTCGTGAATTCCCCACAGAATATGAATTCTGAAGAAGCAGCATTATGTAAACCGAATGGGGAATCCAATGTGACAGGCTTTTAGAGATACATAACCAACCGCCTTGATGGACAAGAATACTCTGTCAATCTGACACACATCTGTGCTTTTGTCACTACAGAGACGCATGCTCAGACAGATACAGTCACACACGCCGACACTCGCTGGTTCACCCCCTTTGGTAGTCTCCCAGAGGCACAGTCAGTCAGTCAGTGTCAATCTGCGAGTGTCAACTCACAACGTGCCAAGAAAACCAAATCAGCTGCTTGCATTCCTCAGATGCTGTTGCTCTTTCAAAGCCCATAATGACACATTTAAGAGCAAAGCGTCGCTGTGAAGCCGCACTGAATTCTTCAAAAATGCAGATGACAAGTAAAGCGCTGAAATGACAGATCAGATAGCTGAAATGTTCTGAGCAATAGACATTCACTTAAATAGGCACCATTTAGTGAAGGACAAGTATGGAAAGATGAATGTGGTTTATTACAATTT
This sequence comes from Amphiprion ocellaris, assembly GCF_022539595.1. NCBI lineage: Eukaryota > Metazoa > Chordata > Actinopteri > Pomacentridae > Amphiprion > Amphiprion ocellaris. Next base: position 25,739,132 of record NC_072767.1, on the reverse strand, counting down.
GGATATTATTTTAGTAAATTTAGTCCTCATTCACATCAGACATGGAGTTAGGAAAGTACAAGATTGTTATTGTTAAGATATTACAGTACATCACTAAAAGTTTCACAGAGTAAGCAAAAAAAAAAACAGCCTGATTTAAACAGAGCATGTTAGTCAAACCGCTTCTGAAAGATAACAAAGGAACACAGAAAAATGATTACCAAACAGTGGATAATATGTCACCTCATACTGCCTTCACAAACACACACTACATCCTCTACAGTTTACAGTCGGTTCAGATTAAGTGAGCATTTTGGCACAACTACTTGGACATCATTACATGTAAATCACTTAAGCGAAACGCTTCAAAATGTGTCTTTCGTATGAACTGATCTATGATGTGTTAAAAGTGTGATTGAAATCCAAACTAAATATGTAAATACAAATGACTTCGAGACATACTTATGGGGATAGAAGAAGACAGGAATCAGATAGGCATGAGTTCCTACTGCTTTAAAATCCCAGCATAGCAAAAAGAAGTATCATTAAATCTGGAGTGGAGTTTGGACTAATGGTTACATTCATGAACGGCAGAGGAGATACGAAGCAGGGAAAACTGACAGCTCCATCATAGTCAATTGAAAATGGATGCTTTTTGGTTCCAGCCAGTCAGATGAAAGGTTCCTAAAACTGTCTACTGTGCAATCATATAAGTTTTATAGTTCTATATACTGATTTACATTAAATTGGCCCATAGGGGATCAAACAAACCAACTACACAGAGTACACTTGTTCACTGCTTAAGTCCATGTGTAAATGCAACCATACCCATAAATTATTTCTCTGAAACCTGACATCTAAGAGCAGCTGCTTCTAACAGATGTGAAGGCAACATTTTTTCTACTGTGAAATTCAAAATGTTTGCATTAATTTTCCCAGTGAGGGCTCTTTATGAATAACCATGAGTGACCGCCTGGTGCAAGGTGTTAGTCCAGTCATTTTTTTCATGCAGCTGATGTTGGTGATTTTGCACTTATGTTGACGATGACTGATTGAGTGATGCAGACTGTCTAAGTATTGCAACACTCTCATCTCCGTACCTCTCATGCCTGTAGCAGGTGATTACCTTTCTCACACTTCCCACTGTCCTTGTCTCTTGTTCTGTCACTCTCCCTCTATCTTTATGTCTCACTGTCAGCAGTAACCTCTCCGGGGAGATGTATTGCTTTAGGCAGTACAAGAGACTATGTGTTAAACTCAGTCTCTTTCTTGCTCTCCTTTCCCTTGTTTGTCGTGCTTTGTTGTTACTTTTTTGTTTGATGGGAACAAACAATGTCAGAAAGACTGATAAACCTTGAAGAACAGTGATATGACAGGTTGATTTTTATTTTTGTACTTTTGGACACAACTTTGGTAATAATAGCACTGTGTTAAACTGCATTAATTTGGTGAAGTGTTGAAACCCAGTGACCTTGCTCCAATGCTAGTCAAAGAAAAAAGTTTGACCAGCATGGGTATTTGTTAAAAATCAGTCAGATTTATTGTTTTGTGAAATAAAAATAGTTTGAAATTGTGTAATTTTTGTGCAAATACCTAAACTCTTCGTGTGAGTGGGTGCCAGCCAAAAGAATACATATGTAGATCCTTCAGCTTTTGGCAAGTAGGAGACCTGAGGCTGCTCTCTAATTGGTTGGCAGATATTTCTACATGATACAGCTCTCTACACCCCGAATATTAATAGAATTTGAGTATATTTTTTATAAATTCACAACTGGACAATTGCTGATGCTGTCTCTCTCATCCACACCTTGCTCGGCTCAGCAGCTCATTAGCTGACAGTTACTGCAGGAGATGCCGGTTCAAGAGGAACAGTTGAGTGTGCATGTTTGTTCAGCCACCAAAATAACAGAAAATGTATTTTTATCCACATCAGACTCGATTCAGCTTGCCAGTGAATGCCTTGGCTTACTTTTATGTTACTGGACTGAGCTAAACAGTGGTGCCTCAGCTAGTGATGCCCAGTTATATCACCTGTCAGATGTCCTTTTCCAGTTAGTCTCGTGTTTCTGCTGACGGTGCAATCTAAAGTTTTGTGCATTTTGCTTATATTTTAACAGTTATTACAGAGAGCAGCGGGGAATGTGTCAGAGAGAGGTGTAAAACCTGCAGCAAAGATTTTTTGGAAGGGACTCTGGATGTTGTAGTTACATGACACGTGCTTTTGAGAGCCCATATTGTGCACATTTACAGATTTATGGTGTTTTAAGCATGTTTACCTGAATAATTTGACATACCACATTATTTCCTTGATATTGTACATTGCTATAGCACATTTTCTCAATTTTGACTGAAACGCTGTGGTTTAGCTCCTGTCTCTTTAAGGCCCCCTCCCAGTCTGCTCCGATTGGACAGCTAGCTAGACACCTAACCATTGTTAGTTATACACTGTTACCCCACATCTAAGATTATAGGCACAGAACCCTACCAGAAATGGCTCTAGTGAGGAAATAATGGCAGACTGTGGTGATGTTGCCTAACTAGTGTCATGCATCTGTGCTACATGGGGACGTAAATAAGTAACTTAAGAAAAGCCTGGACTTGTTTCAGGCAGAAAAGGAGTTGTCTTTTCTGTTGAAGAGAACAACTTCCATTGCTTGAACCTTTTGCTGAGTTTGTAGACTTTCCACATGCACAACATCGCTACAGAATGCAACACACTAAAAGAAAAGGGAAACATACAAGAATATTAATGTGGGCTTAAAAAGTATTTGGCCACCCATGCACCTCACCTTATTTGTGAGATACGTAATTAACCACAGTTTATCCAAATGTTTGCACTGGATCAGAGTTGGTATCGCCGCATACCAAACACTAAACAACCACCATTATAAACAGGGCTTGAAAAAAGTTTACCAGGATTTTACAAGCTGGCAGTGAATGAAAAGATAAGGATTAATGGATCAACTCTACTCTTTCATAGTATGACATGTTTCTCCCTGAGGCCCTGCCTGTGTGGTAGCTGTTTGCAAACCTACAAGGTGCACCTGTGGCTCCTTACAATCAACAGGGATGGTTAAAAGCTGAGCCATATATGTATTATTGTCAAAAGATTGATCCATATTACCTTTCTGCCATTGGGTGCTGAAAAAAATAAGTTATTAGTTTATAGATCAAGAAAATCTGGGCATTTGTGTGAGATTCTGTCTGGAAACATTTTGGCAACATGATTTCTCAACACTCAACTGTCAAAAACCCACAAGTGAATTTTGATTCTAACCATACATTCCATTATCAAATCAAGGCTATTACCAAGACAGCATTATTTCATGTTGGCTGTCTTTCTCAAATTTGGACAATTCTGCCACTCGTTTCCACATTTGATTATTGTCTCAGCTTATTTTACTCCAGCACATCCACTTTCAATGCTGCTCTCGTTGTCATCCTCTCAGTTAACAATAAGTCAGCTGGCCTCAAAGCATTTGCCTACCAAGCGCCTTCTTTCTGGATTTGCCTCCCATGTTATAGCTTGTTCAATTAAAATCTTAATCTTTATGTTCTTCATTACCATTTACCCTAAAACTAAGGACTCAAGCCACCACGGTTTTAAATATCCCTTCATCATTAATGTTTCTATTGTGGTTCTTTCATTTTTCTAAGTTGTATTATTTAATTTGCTTGCTCTATAATTTTGCATCATGCCTACTTCTCAACTGGTAACTGTACTGGGACCATGCTGCATGGTGATTCTGCATTTTAAATGAAATTGATCTGTTGCTGCATATTTGCTAACCTTGGGGATCACAAGCTTGTGGTCTGTTGACACATCTCAGTGGATATTAATATCTTTCTGGGTCCTCAAATACGCCTTTTCACACACATACACACACGTCACTACACTTCTCTAGAGCCTGAGCCAGTGCAGAGAATAATGATAAATGATTTTACACAGTGTCACTGCCCTTCTGCTTGTGAGGCTGTTGAATAAATAATAACAATCATCATGATACACTTATAGTGGATGGCAACTCTTGAATCACTGCTCACTGAGCTCCACTCAATCCTTTGAATGAAACAGCAAATCAAGAGCTTCTAGCATCTTTAAATCCTCATTCTAAACAGAAAATGTTGATATCAGATAAAGACAAATTAACCTCTTAACAGTAATAGTAGAGCGCTCTCAGCTGCACTACACAACAAAATGACACTCATCTTCCAGTTTAATCTCACACTGCAGACATTTATCTGATGCTGTTACTCAGAGTAAGAGCAGCAGTGGAATAAATCATCAGTTTGTTGCTACAGATGACATGCTGAGGAGTGTAACTGACAAATAGTGTTTCAAATTTTAATACAAATCTAATGAGTTGAGCTAAAACTTAGCTGAAGAGAACAAAATATCAATGTGTGAAAAGGCAATAGACAATATTCCCATGAAGCACAGTTTCATTCTTATGTCTAAATTAATTTCTTCATTCTGAAATCAGGGTTTTTGTTTAGTAGAACAGATTTTTGTCAGGCAAAGTTCAAATCAAGGCAGAACTCAGCATTAGTTCAAGCCAGAGGAGCTGCAAAAACAATTAACTAGCTATCCAGATCATTAATAATGTTATTCAAACTCAAGCTAAGGTTGTTACAGATTCAAATATATCCCACCTTTTCCAATTTCCCCAAAAAGGAAGCATCTCTCAGTTTTATCTTCACTCTCACAGGGCCTTGTTCCCCTCATGTTCCCTTACCTTCCCTTTCACTCTGTACTATGCATTTGTACTGATGTACATGGGAACTACTGTTATGTGGACTGGTTTAAGCCACTTTGTTTCCCATGTACAGAGCCAGAGCTGTGTTTTTTCAGCGCATACATAGAATGGACAGCCAGCAGACTGTGACCATTGCTTTCTCTACCTTTAAGGAAAGTTAAACACGCTCAGCCTCCAACTGCGTCATTATTTCTTAAGGTTTTACAATTAGAAGTAGAGCTGAATCCAATCTAAAAGGTAATAAACTTTTATCACTTTATGACACTCCAGTTGATCACGGGCCCACCTCTGTTCAAACAAAAAGCTGCCAGAGCATTTGGAACAAGACACACAAGTGTTCCCTTATGTTTTCTGTTGCTGGTTTTGAGGAGTCTTTTGCTCTGCCTTTTTTATCTTATTGTTTCCAACTCTCTCACTTTTTTCTGCTAACACTGCACTGAGTACACTGGGGATTTCAGTAAACTGCAGCAGTTTTAGCCAATTAGTGTAAATCTCTTTCTCTTCTACAGCAAGAGAAACCCTTCTGGTTACGTGGTCTGAACTTAGCACTTAACATGGCCTATACAGAATATGCATTTGTGTAATAATGAACAGACATCTTTAGAATATTATGAGTGGATGTTATTCATGAAATAAATATATACAGCATAAGTGAAATCCTGTGGGAGTGACATTAAGCTGCTGGCCAAACAACCAGACATAGCTGTTTGCCAACAGTAACATCGGCAGAAGGAACTTGAGAAGATCAAGAGGGTCTGAAGGGACAAATGGAGCAGATGTGCTTCAACTCACCCTTAAGAATTCAGACTTGGGAAAAGATAAGATACTGTGCATAACCCTCAAACTCTCAGGAGTCTGGAAGCAGACCCGAGCTTCAGGAAACATACAACAAAGAAGACAGCAAAGGCAGGTGAGGACAGGGGAAGGTGGGGTTGATTTTGTTTGACATCTCTTTGTTTTGTTTACTTGATCCCCATGGACGATGAATGGACAGAAATACCAGAATGAGACTGTGAGAAATTAGGCCATTCGAGGCCGTTTGCCACAAGTGTTTGTGAACCACAAGTCTGAACAGCGAGTCAAACTGGTTTCCTGTAAACATGACGGCTGTTGTCCCAGGAAGGTGTGGAAAGCCATCATCACTCTAGCAGACCTCTGAGCTTTTGCTCCATCCATTCCTCCACCTCCTCCTACCTCTTTTCTTTCACATGGCTACTGTACTGAACGGCGATGAGAGATTTACTGACTGATGCGGGTCAAGGAAGAAATGCATCAGGGAAACAGAAGGGAAGGCTAAGACATGATAAAACTGTTGGCTGATAGGGATCTGAAACTGTGAGACATGCAGGTATGCACTGTATCATTTGTGTTGTGATAAGATAGACAGTTTTCAAAATGTAAAACAAAGTAGAACATGTCTATATTGTGGATTCGATAATTCTCCATACAGCCATATCAGTCCATTAATAGTAGCAATATTCAATCCCTAATTCATTATTTATGGTTCCATGGTAGTTAGGCTTTTGTAGGTCAATAGAAAATAATTGTCTATTGACTTGCTATTTGCATCGGCTGTTCATTGCCAGACCCTGTACCCACACACAAGCTGATAAAAGCTCTCCATATTTTTTTTTTTTCATCTTGGCCACAAGTTGAGTCACTGAGTTTTTTTGTGGTGAGATGTCCTTTGTTGTTGTGTTTGCCTTCCCTGTGCCTGTTGTTGTCTTTGCTGTTCCAGCCCCCTGGCACGCACACAAAGTGCTGTGTTCTTTTTTTTTATCTGATTCTGCAGAATCATAACTAACTTCCCACTGCCTTTGTCTACTGTCCTCTCATGGCATATATCCATTACCAACAGGGGCTCTGACTTTCAAGGTGAGCATATTCTGGGTTAAGTCCACCTCTGGAATCTCTCTGTGCTATATAGTACATTGTACAATGTGGACAAGTCACATGTCCAGTCTTGATTATGAAGGACTGTATACAATATTTGTGTATGCAATTTCATTTAACTGGGAATTGTGTACCATTGAAAACATTTGTATCAGCAATCATTTTTCAGTTTTATTTCACTTTACACTTTTAAAAATAACCCTCCATGTTCCACATTTCAAGGAAACCCACCGATCCACACATCTTTAGCTCTCCTTCAATCTGTGTGTTACAGAATAGCAGTCAAGAGACACAGCAGAGCATAATGCACAATATGAGATAGAATCAAGCCTGCTAAGACATGCAGATCTCTAAATAGACAACTACTTGTCTATGGGCCCAAGGACAAAAGCATCCTAACAATGCCTCAGTGTTTGTTGCTCTCTCTCGCTCCCTTGTTATCTACAAATGCTGGTTTGATCACATCCTCCTGGATCAGCCCTTTCTAACCTTTAACTGTGTCATGTGATCATTGCCATTCACTTCCATGCTGTTTTCAGCCTTGATATGTTACACGGCTAGTACATGCTGAGGGTTTGCTTTATTTGCTGCATGATATAAGGTTTGATGGAGTGAGAATGTATCAAATGCTCTGTCTTACCCATTCTTCATGCTGAAATACATGAAAATGAAGGTGCTATACACATCAACATTATCTTCACTTTACTGGTCAATTCTTTGCTCCACTTGCATCTGTCCTGCTCCAGTCTGAGTGTGTTGGTTTCCTTAGACATAACAGAGATAGGCAACCAGAGGAAAGCCACAAAGCAGCAGTAGATACTGTTACTCAGGTGAAAAGAAGCAAATAACATAAATGAAATACACTATTTTCGAATTTTTAAATACTGTAGTTTTTAGGACACCGGCTGAATTCTCGGGGCAGCACAATCCTTTTTACAGTGTGGTGTGGGAGGTCACTCTTAATCTGTTTCAAAGGGAGGGACTCACATGCACTAACATGTACATGTAGCTGGACCAAGTGCCAAAACATGGAACAGAGAAACTTGGACTACATGTCCAACACATGTCTCTGCTAAGGACAAAATTACTCTACTGTATCTTTACATAGCAGATAGTTGTTTGTCTTGATATTGATGCATATTTAATACCATATTTCTGCTCAATATGCTCAAAATCTCATATATTGTACCTTTAAAAAAAGAAAACTTTCTAGCTTTGGTATTTCCCTTGAGGAGTATTTATGTATAAATTGTGAGCCAATATGTATAAAATGAGTGAAGCAGAACTTTAATTTACATCATTCTCTGTTAATTTGGTGTAGAAAACTAGAACTTTAACAAATAACAACATAGCAAAAAACGCTATTTAGCTAGCTAGATACAGTGGGTGTTTATACGAATATGTAGAAAGTTATGGATTTCATCTTCAACATCTCACAATTTTATTAGAAGTGTTATATGCTTCTTTTTTTTAAACTCAATGTAATGCTTTTGGATACTGTATAATTGAACTACTAATCTCTCCACAAATCTCTTGAAATTTAAGTTGCAAAAAGATAGCAAAAAATAAATTCTAGTCTCCTTTTATTCTCACGTGAATGCAGTAAAATGTTCCTTCTCATTTTGAAGCTGTTGACATGCCAATAATAGAGAGAACTTTTCTATTAAGGCGTGTAAAATCAAAAGTGAGAAGTCTCCTATCGCCAAACTCTTGATTTATATGATCAAGCCCACTCACTCAGGCCAAGTCAGATAAGAGACATTAAACTCATTTTCTCCAGTGCCCTCAATGCGTGCCAACACAGTTATTTTCCCACCAACTACTTTTCACAACCATGACTCAGTGTGGAAACATCTTGACATTACAAGGTGGAGTATTTTTCTTTAGTGAGAGCATAGAATTATTCTGCATGATTACTTTTAAAATTGAGAGCAATTACTGCTGGAGTCAGCATTTAAATCTTGGTTCTTTCTTTGTTCTGTTCTTACTTTAATATACACCTTCAAATATGAACTAGTGAGTGAACTGTTAAGGCCAAGTTAAACAAGTTAATTTCCATTTCTATTTTAAACATTTTGTGTATAATACCCTAAGGAGGTTTTGGGCTCATCCAAGTTCTCCTGTACCTGATCGTGTAATTATTTGGGACTTATATAAGTAATGATTCTGCTTTTTAATTTGTGCCCGAGGCAGCATTCCAAAATGACTGTCATCAAATAAAAACACAGTTGTTCCTGATAGTAATGCTTCATCCAAAGGACACCGTGCAAGATCACTATCATCGCTTCTCATAACAAAAAAGGCAATGAAACAAAAAAAATATATATATATCACAGAAAAACACATACAGGCTATCTGAGTGGATAGTCATCACAACATTATTCTGACCTTACTGGAGTTCAGCTACAGGTATAAACTTGCCATTTACATTTCAGGTGACTTTCTCCTCTCCTTCTGCTACCTATGTGTTACTGTTTTCAAGATCTACTTTGCTACAAGAAAAAATAACCACAGCTGTTGGGTAACAATGTTACACTGAAAATTTTTTGCCAAGGCCTTGGATGGTGCAGTAAGGCAGGCCTGCTAGTTTTTCATTGAATCAAAGTTCTCGCTTCCCTGCGTGCAAAAACAATTCCTCCATCATATATTTTGAGGGAACACTGAAGCTCCATCCTTTACTTAGCTCCAAGTAAGTTGTGCCAGATCATTCTGTAATCTAGAATCAGGTGGTAAGGGAAACTATCATAACACTGACTCCTGAATTGACATAGATGCGTGTCCGAAAATAAGTAGAGTGGAGTTTGTGTCCATTGCAGAGCTATTCTTTTCAGGTGTAATTGACACATTATTCAGTTTTCTGTGTTTTTCAATAACAATTTTTTCATTGCTGTTTGATTAGGTTTGGGCGACAAACTACTAGAATTGGTTTAGTTACCAAAACTGCTTGGTTAAGGTTAGAACACATGATGCTTTGGGTTAAAATACACATTTTCACATCTGCAACAAATTTCTCCTGCATTTTCTTGGTTACCAGGGTTGCAAGTCCAATCTAAAAGAAACAACAGTAATTACACCACCAGTTTTCTGAAAAGGAGATTTTGCATGCACTCATTCACATAGCCACAAGAGATCGTCTAAATGGACAACATTTGTGTAAACCTCCTCAAACAACTGGCCAGTGAATTATCGATATAATACTTTATGACATGCAGGTATTCCACTTTACCTGTCATAAAGCATAAGTTACTACTTCTATAGATGCACATGTTGTAGATTTAGATGACAAGTAGAGGAGGAACCATGCAGTGTCTGACATAAGCTTTGTGTTGGATATATAGAGATGGTTCTTAGGGAGATATACAGTATTGATTAAAATATTTATACACATATATTAGGACATCTATATATTTTTTAGCAACAACTTGAAAAAAACAGTTGCACAATACAAGCAACATGAATGCATCGAGCGATCTCTAGGCAACACGCAACCATAGATACAAGAAGATATTAGAGATATTAGAAATAGATGTACATATGATATTTGCCTGTGTTGTGCTGCATTTAGTGACCATTAAAATGTATGATCATTTAGTTTTGGATTTATTTTTTCATTATTTTTATAACCCTGCATGGACATGCTTTATTCATTAGAGCCTATTAGCGCCTGTGTCGTCATGACAGCTAAAGAGAATGCATCATCACAAACTGTGTGACCAAAGACATCTGATAATTAAATAGATTTGTTGCTGTTGTTACTCTAATTCTTGCATTAGTATATAACTCAGAATACAAAAATAACAGCCTGTATCTGTTTTAATGGCACAGTCAGGGCATATTTCCAAATAAGGAGAAATGGGTTGCACAGACATTACACCACTTTTTCATTGAGGGGTAAACAGGAAGATAATCACTAAATCGCTCAAAAAAATAGTGTATGTACTGTAAGAAAGGGCTGAACTAATTTTTCCTTCCAGTAGTGTAGCCAGATAACCCAGTGATAAGCAACTACGGCACAAAGACCTTGTTTAGTAAACCCACCAGTGTAACATTGCATGTGACAAAGACTGTCTTTATGTTTCTAAAGACACATTAGGGAAGTGCTTAAGCTCAACCCATTCTGCCCGCATTTCTGTCAGGATCAGGGACAGGTTTTTATGCCTCAAAACACTTTTTCAATGCTCCGTAGACAATGTTGCTTTCAGCGAGAGTAAGGACACACCAGCTGGTGGTGTTGCCAATTCAAAAGGGAGCAGAGTTTAAGCTGCCAGCAGGGACACATAAATTAGCATCTTGAAAGACGCCACCTAGATTTATTTTACATTTGGGAGAGTAAAACTTGACAGGGGTCACTGTTCTCTAAATTAGCAACCCCAAATATAGATGCTATCATCCACCCACTAACTGCAGTATACACACAACAGTGGAGTCTTCTTGGCAGGAAAGAGTTGCTTGATTTGAAGCCCCCTGACTAGGAGCCTCTTTTAGGCAAATTTAGGGTTCACTGTCAGTCAATAAGGGCTGTCAGTCAGTGGGGACTTCCTCTGACTTAGCTGAGCTATCTAAATGTATTGTGCTTAGTGGCCTAATTTTCTTCTGATTTCCACTGGGGTTGTGTGATTAGAACTGAATCCTGGAACAAAGAGGCAGAGCGGTTAAAGTTAAACAGTAAAGACTCAAGTAACACATCACATAAAGTGTAATGATTCTGACATTGAAGCATATTTAATTTCAAAAGTTTAAGCAAAGATAACTTAATACGTGTTGTTTTCAACAAACAAATCAGCCACAACATTAAAACCGCCTTCCTAATATTGTGTAGACTCCAATTCTGAGTCACCAAAACAGCTCTGACCCATTGAATCATGAACTCTGCAAGAGCAGGTGTCCTGTGGTATCAGGCACTGAGACGATAGCAGCAAATCCTCTCAGGCCTGTAAGATGTGAAGTGGAGTCTCCAAGGATTGTTGCATTGTTTTTCCAGCTCATCCCACAGATGCTCGAGATCTGGAGAATTTACAGGCCAAGTCAACACTTTGTCATGTTCCTCAAACTGTGTCTGATTATGTGGCAGGACACATTATCCTGCTCAAAGACGGGAATGTCATAAGGGAATACAACTGCATTAAAAAGAGGTGTCTTTGGTCTGCAACAATAGTTAGACAAATGGTGCATGTCAAAGTAACATTCACATGAATAACAGGACTCAAGATTTCCCAGCAGAACCTTGCCCAGATGGTTGCACTACCCCCAGTGGCTTGCCTTCTTCAAATATTGTGTCCTATTGTAATCTCTTTACCAAGTAAACAATGTACATGCACCTGGGCATCGACATGATGTACAGAAAAGTACTTTTTGTGGAGGACAGGCGTCAGTCTGGTTACCAGTCTGCAGTTACATAGCCTCATACATACCAAACTGTGATGCACTGTGTCTTTTAACATCTTTCTATCATAGCCGGCATTAAGACTTTCAGCAATTTGTGCTACAATAACTTGTCTTTGGGATCAGATCATGTTGGCCAGCTTTTGCCCCACCAGACCATCAGTGAGCATTGAGAGTCCATGACCCTTCATCAGTTAGCCAGTTGTTCTTCCTTCAAACAGTTTTGGTAGGTGCTAAACAGTACCAACTACACCAGGGGCACCTCAGAAGGCCTGCTATTTCATATGTGCTGTGACCCAGTCAGCTTGCCATCACAACATGTATCTTGTCAAAGTTGCTTGGATCCTTAAGCTGCCCATTTTTCCTTCTTTCGACACATCAGCCTTATAACACAATAATCAATGCTGTTTGCTTCACCTGTATTCACCTGGTTCTAATATTGTGGCTGATCATTGTTTATGATATACATAGTGGGATAAATGTGAAGCAGACTTGTTGGATGATTGTAAGCATAAAAAATACTGATGGTTTAAAGAAGCAAAGGCATTAATCAATTGAGTTTTCAGCACATTTTTGCAGCATTATGAGAGTGATGCAAAACAGAACATGTCTGACAGCAAAAAAACAAATTTTCAACATAATATTTTGACAGCTTTGTTCTGAGAAATAGAGGAGATAGTGATAATGGCCAGTAATATAACGTTCTGCAGTGTTCTTGATGATGGTGATGTTCTCGTCAGTGGGCCAAGTCAAACAGAGGAGGTACTGAACCTGGGCCTTGGCAGACACTCCTCCCTGTAACCTCCCTTCATCGCTCCCTCCCTTCCCTCCCTGCTTGATATATTGCTCTCGTAGTTGGCCTCAGAGAGCCTGGGGAGGGTACAGCAGCTCCTGACATCTGCAGACATCCTCGCCTCCCCCCGTGTCAAAGAGTCAAAGCCATATCTCTGGTTTATCTGTAGTCTGAATTTGTGTTTAAGCAAAACCTAGTAGGAACATACGACAGTACTCTGTGACTCTTTTTGTAAAAACAAGGATCAATTAATTGAGATCAAAGACAGATTGCTCAGATACAGAAGGGTGTTTTAGGCTCTGAGCAAAGAAACAAACTTGCTATGGCTCCAGAGTAATACAGTCATGCATTATGCAGCATTTATTTGGCAGCTACTGTGTTTTCTCATGCTGTTTAATGAAGTAGCTAAGGAGTACCTCTCCTTACCACAATATTTAAACATGTTGATCTAACTTACATCAGTTATGGTTGTTCTTACACAGGTTATATCCAGTATAAACACACGCTGAGCTCTCCGTGTTATCTATTTTCTCTTCCTATCTGTGGTGCAGAAGCCTTCGTTTTTCTACTGCAACCTTAGCATTTGAGAAAACAAGAGCTCTTGAAAGTAACTGGCCTTGTGGTGGCACATACCTTTTCTGTGGTCCTAAGGTAGCCTACTGGACAGTGTTAGTTCTGTTACGGGATCTTACAGCTTACTGTGTGCATGTGGATGTTTCTGCATGAGGCATAAAAAGACAGAATGTCTGTAAAAGGCCAGAGAGAGAGTACTTGTGTGCATACGGGCGACTGTATGTCTGTACATGCCTGTGTGCGATAAAGAGAGCCTGTTATCGCGGCATATCAGCAAGGATCTAGCACAAGACCCATGCCACGCCTGAATATGGTGCTTGTTCTGAGGATTTTGACTCTTTACGCACAGCTGGATTCACAAAACGCAGCAGCATGAATCTGATCCACTCTCCGTGTCAGTTTGGTCTCTTTTTGTTAGCCGGCTCTCACAACCAGTGTAGTCAAACTGAACCTCAGTTTATGATTGATAATATCAACTTGGACGTTTCACCTTTCCTCAGGATATCCAGCAAGCTTTGGGTCTTGGGAGAATTTCACTCTACTTTATGGAGTGAAAAAGATTATGCATTATTTAATGGGAATTCATACTATATAAACATATAATATGTTCTGATTATTGGCCATGACTGAAATATGATTTTATTTATCTATCTTTACATCAGCGTATAGCAAAAAAGAGAATTGACACACTACACATGTAGAAGTTCAACAACAGAAAGTATTTTGAGCAGCCTTTGACAGAGTACTTATAGAAACATCTTGCTTATATCAGGTTGTGCTTTTTTTTGTTTTTACATACATGTGTTAATGTTATTTATTATTAATGAATAACTTGTTTGTATACTGTAGTATAAGCAATGGTTTACATGTAATTTAACACTTTGCCGTGACATTTCACCCATGCTTCCTCATCAAAATTATAATAAAAGGTTCTGTCAAATACAGTGCAGTTACCATTCATCAGAGCAAGCTTCTTGGTACCAAAGTGTGGCTCTGTGCATAAGAAGTATCCAAACTAGGGTGCAGTGTCTGGGTTATGAGCTCCTACTCAGAGGCTCACAAGAGCATCCTTACTGGCAGCTTTCCATGGAGGGATAGAAGCGGGGCCCTACTTACAGATTGGAGTTTTAGTTACATAAACATTATTTTTGCAGACTGGGATCATACATAGTCCTTCTGGTTGAGCAACAGCTAGCTTAAGGGAAAAGCTGAATATCAGTCTTGTCAAAGTACAGGGATAGGGAGGATAACAACCACAATTCCTATTCCCCTTTGCTCCAATGCTGATCCCTGTTACTGACTCTCTTTGTGTCCAGTTAGAATCTTTGCAAAGTTATTTAAGTACCAACAACTCCTCAAGCAAATAATTGGTGTCGCTCCTATGAGTAAATAGCAGAAAGTCTCAGGCTTTCTCTTAGCTGGACCTAAAACTCCTCTAAATTAAATGTAAATGTTGTTTTTCCATTCGCTCCAGAATGACACACAGAAGCATTTACTGACTGACAACCCTATCAGCAGGACAACATAAATAGTTTTTTACTCTCAAAAACTGTCAAAAAAACACATCAGTGTTGAAGGATAGATTAGATTTATACTGTAATTATGCCATAGGTTGGTGTAATATCTCTCTAAAAGGTTTGAAATATTTTTGTGGTTACTTTTCATACTTCATATGGATAGAAACTTTAATTAGGGTAAAATTTGTCAGCTGTGTAATTTTAAAGGATATTTAGCAAAGGTTTTACTAACATTTAACAACTTCCATGAGAGTTTGATAGTGCTCCAGTGGTAAAGTTTGAAAGTGAAACTTGAGCAATATCTAATAATGACTAAATAAATACTGAATAATATATAGATTAAAAAACCTAATGTCATTGCTTGTTTATAGTAGTATGTTTTGCTCAGTTTTATTCTGCAACTGGCTCAGTTTATAGAGACAACACAGGTTTGCCTGGTTTGATTTGGTGCATTTATCATCCCTTAATGATATCCACCTGCGAAGACAGTGGGGTTGGGGGGGGCTTAGGGGCTATCGATCACATTCTGAGGCAGGAAAGGGGGGAAACACCAGTGAGCCTGTCAGATGAGTGGGCGAGGAGACAGATAGGCCCTCTTGACAAGTTACAGACCATTAAAGCATGCAGATAATGTGAGAAAAGGGCTCCAGAGAGACAGTCATGAGCCATGGAAAGCGATATGAGACAACATTGCAAAAAATCGAAGGATCAGACAAACTCCAGCTGGTTAATTTAGAGCTTCAACTTTTCTAAGGAAAAAGAAAAAAAGAAAAGAAAAGGGGGTCAGACTTAATATGCAAATAATTTGTTTTGAGATCTTCTTGGAGGGCCAGATGGGTGTGAGTTGTTCTGAAACAGTCAGATCAAGTACGATGCAACATGAGAAAATTTGACTTTCAGCTACTTTGCTGTAGCTGTCTAAACTTTTAGGTACTCATTGCTCTCTTTCATGTTGAAAACATCTGCAAAGGCAGGTTGAAAGAAAAGCTAAGAATAATGTTTTAAACTTTCATCCAGGTTTGACAAGTGAGACATACATCACTGAGTTAACATTTTACAGTTATTCTTAAAACACTACATTGACTCTATCTCGGTATGTAGCCCGCTGCGATACATCTGAGATCACTTTGGCACAAAACAGCGCATATGTGGGAGCAGAGTTCTGAGCTTGGACAGAAATCTGAATGCACACATTGTAGCTTTTAATAAAACTGCACAAGAGCTGAGACAGCAGCCATAAAACAAAAAGAGTCTTGGCAGGGGCTTCAAACCGTTGTCTCAAGGTTACCGAGGTATCTGCTGAGGCGCCTGTGAACAGGTGTACTGATGCCCTGTTAGCCATGTTAATGAAATCATTAGTGCCAGGCTTCTAGATGCAAGTGTCTCCATGGGATTAGAGGAAGAAACCCTCAACCGTCTGTTTTGCTCACCTGTCACACTCTAGGTGACTCTCACGATTTAATTAAGTAAACAAATACCACCACAAGCTCCCCTTCGAGGACATGGCGCAAACCACTGTTCTGTCCATTCATTAATATAGATGAAGCACTCATCATGCAACGTGACATGTTTTAAAGGGATATGATATGTGTGTATTTCTTGAGATTAATGTATTTTAGTGCATCTGTCTTGCAATTAAAATTTTACTTGAAATACAAAGCGCCTTTTTCCCTTAATCAGACATTAAGAATGACTGTGCGTGGGAGTTTCCCCACATGCCTTGTAATTAATTTACATCAGCTGCATGCTAGAAAAATAAAACAGGAGTCGGAAAAAAAGCAATAATAATTAAAATGTACCATGCCGGGGCATAAAATGCATTTTTCTTTCTAACCTTCATGAAATAAGAGCTAAAAATAGAGTTAGAAAGCAAACAGTTGAGAATAAAACAGACTCAGCAAGATCACAACTGACTGATCTGAACTAAACCAAATTATCAATGGACTTACATGTACGGCAAGACTATTCGTTCAAGGATTTTATTGATTTTGACAGACATTTCATGGACGAACTGAGGAACTGTGAGAATGTGTGACAAACAGAAGCAGATGGATGTTGTATATGACCCAGAGGTACCTGTCAACATGATTTTATACCAGTTGATATATGTGAATTGAATTATTTTTTTATTAAGTAGCAGGTGGATGATTTGACCGAATCCCAACTATTTGGGTCATTTACCTCACTGCACAGTTCAGTACATTTTTTGAACCACATTATGCATATGTCTAATGAACATGAAATGCATTTTTCTGACTTTAAAGAATAGTACATCAATTCCTCTGTGACTTCCAAGATTAATCCTCAAAACATTATAGGCACACTGACTGCTTTTCAGCTGCACAAGTATATCACATACAGACATGTTATATTAAACCATAATTATTTTAAGTTGCCTCAGAATTTAAGAACAGTGTACATACACAGCTGTCACACAGACTGGCTTTCACTCCAATTCATATAATGTCCATCTGCAGAAGAGCTTTGACAGCCAGATTCACACGCCCGGTTTATCTTGCTCATTTTATCGAGCATCTTCTCCAACCGAAGACAGAAAACACTGTAGTGGAATTGATTGGTTGTCAGCCTGTGGAGTAATAGCTCTGCTCATTTTGCATTGAAAATACATATTTCCCCCCCTTCTGCTTAGAGAGACTGATGCAGTGATGAGAGGGAGCGGAGTGATCAATGAACTGCTGCCTTTGTGAGGATGAATATACTGGGGATGTAACATTGATTCACACTGAATGATTCAGCGTATCACCTGACACTGAGTCGGGGTATATCATATACCCACAGCGAGGCAACCAATGTTTCCAATTCCTGGGGAGTAATGGACACAACTACAGGTGCTGAGATGAAGTGGAAGCATGACCGGTTGAAGACACTTCTAAAGCAAGCAGCATTGCTGGAAAACACTTTATAAGATCCATTTACTAGTCAGTGAACACACACACTCGGCTGTTTTCCAAGCTCTGGTGTTGTTCTTGTTTCGACGTGTCCTGCAGTCAAACAATGCCACATTCATTCTGCAGCCCTAGACTTAACAAGAGGGCGATGCAAATTAAAGTGGCATTAATTTCATTACAAGCTGGGGAACAGTGAAGGATAAAACATTAGAGTAATTCAACTGAGAGGCTGACAGCAAGCTGAGAAGGCAGCAGTCCACTTGCCTGCAGCTGGTACAGTACAAAAGCCCCAGAGTAACCCTAGAAAATCTTCTCTTTTTTTTCTTTTTTTTTTTTAATGGCATAACACCCAATGGCTAATGCAATACAAAGCCACTCTATAAGCTGACGGAACTGATTATGCATTTGTAGTAGCACTTCAAAACACTGCCATCCACCAGTGAGTTAGCAGGCAGTTTTGAATAATATACATTAATTTAGTGAAGGTTCTGTGTTGCTACCTTCAGGAACTAATGAAAAAATCTCAGAACTTTTTTTTTTTTTTAATGGTCTGGTCATCTTGTTTGCTTCCCTCTAAATAGCAGCGCCTTGCTTTTACACTGCTGCAGCAACCTGCTTGGGTTATTTTGGGTAGTTGTGCAAAATGTGTGCTGGTACTTGAGTCTCAAGTGGACTGCTGGCTGTGACAGGAAGGGAAGCTCACAGACATCCTTTAAGTGCCACTTTACAGCACACATTGCATAGCACAGTGCAGTGGAGACCCCGTGTTGCAGCTGGTTTTCCAGTAGTAGGATTTAACTCACAAAATGGTTCCATTTTGAACCCTCTACCTGTGCTGCTTGCACTGTGATGCATTTATATGCAGAAGCAGATGATATAGTGCCATTATGGCTTATAGCATCCAACTAAACTATGTCAAGATTGATCAGAGGGTTCACATGCCATGGATCAGAGTTGAGAGCAGGTGTGTTTGTGTCCCAGACGTGTATGTCCTGTGGTTGCCTTGTCATATGAGCGAGCTGAAGAATTGCTAAGACACCCAGAGCCAAATAATCATTAGCAGTCTGGCATCCGCGGCTGAAGACTGGACAGATTTGCGACATCAAAGGAGCTCCCATACTGTGAACACCATGCAGCAGCCTTCTTCATTACACAATGCTGAAATAATTAGCTTCCCGTTGTTGCGTGAGAAATGGAGACAGTATCTGTTTAGTGCAGTTTTATGAACTCTCCAAAGCAACTAAGCCAGTTATTAAGTACAGTGTTGAGTAGAGCTCTTTTTTGTGTGTCTTTATGTACATTTTGATCATTAGTGACTTGGCTCAGACTATAGGGGAGTATCATTAAATGGGCTGGGTAATGTGACCAGGGTTTACGTGACTTTTAATGCTATATCTAGTAAGCTGTAAGCCATTCCGTTGCTTTGGTGGGCCACTAATGGCTCTGAGTGAGGTCTCATAAAGTCAAAACAGTTCTGAACATCACCGCATTAGACCTATTAATCTTTATGTTTACCTGTTGCACAACATATACATCGACTTCTCTTCACCAAACCTGCATGTGTGGGATTTAACGTTATGATACTGTCTATGTTTGCAGTTGTAATACCCTTAAAATGTAAAAGTTAGTGGTGCAAATTCAACAGCGTGTTTGACTGTCATTTTCATTCCTCCAGTTTTGCTGCAGTACCAGAGGTAATCAAGATAATGAATAACAAAAGAGCAAATGATAAAATGCCAATGATAACAATCAGCTGAGGAATGTGTTACTCACTTACCAGGTAAAAATGTTTTCAAAAAATACCTGTTTCGTAACACCAGCACACTTGAAACAGGAAGAATTGACTGTAGGTTCACAGCCACACTGTGATCTGTGGTTAGGCTTAGATAACAAAAGCACCCTGGTTAAAGTTAGGAAAACATTGGGGTTTTCATTAAAGGAAAATAAACATGTTATGTGTAAAGGCAAGGTGGACTTTTTCTGTAGTCACTACTGGTAGTCGATATTATAATGCAGGAGAAAAA
Source organism: Amphiprion ocellaris (assembly GCF_022539595.1). Taxonomy (NCBI): domain Eukaryota; kingdom Metazoa; phylum Chordata; class Actinopteri; family Pomacentridae; genus Amphiprion; species Amphiprion ocellaris. Next base: position 25,719,305 of record NC_072767.1, on the reverse strand, counting down.
AAGCCAATTGTTCCCATTTTGTAGTATATTTGGAAAACAAATTTCCCTTTACAGTCCAGCTGAAAAAGAATATAATTACAACACATGGTTGTAATTTAATACATGAACTCACCTGCACAAACACATTCAAAAAAATGTAAAGCAGGATACTCTATATTGCATTTCTTTTCATCTACAGCACTGACGATTCAAGTGATTGTATAGGCGAGACAGAATACGTAGTAGAAGACAAAAAAAATGCACTGGTATAATGCACAGCATAAGCACTGGTGTCAGTGGCACTCTAAATGTTGCCAACTGAATGAGCTCTAAACACAGCCGATTCTCATTGGGGAAGTTTCATTAACCACATGCCATCTGAGTCAGTGTAACGGAGCAATACCCATTATTATTGTGTCTCAAGTCGAAATGCAGAATTACTGTCAGCATTAAGAAATGTCAAACTAATGGGCTGAGCTGTCAAATCAACCTATAAAGCTTAAGGTGGTTTGCTTTGCAGCGCTGTAAACAACGTGCTTGCATAAGGTCCTTTACGCCAGGTTCTAAAATTATAAAAGAGGTATGTATATATATATATATATATATATATATATATATATATATATATATATATATATATATATATATATATATATATATATATATATATATATATATATATATATATTCTGTTCATCAAAAGATGCGGGGATGCAAGGAATCAACCCAATAATGACTAAGAGGAGATGTGGGCACAAGAGAGACACTGGGAGGAGGCGAAAAGCAAAAGCTTTACAGAGATGTTGATGTAGGGGGAGTAAATTCTGTGAAGAAAAATATGAGCCACTAACGTTTCCGTGACAGTGCTGTGTGCCGTGTTGGCAGCAGCTGAGACATACAACGGGTGCTGTGACACTGACAGGCCTAGCAGATGACAGTACATCACAGGGCGTCCGGCACTGTAGCGGTGGGCACTGATGATGACACACTGTCTGATGACAGAAAGAGAGAGCTTGTTCCTGGCACTGCTCTAATTGGCAAATTGAGGATAATCTTCAGCACTGTCCAGGGCAAAGAGTTTTGGGTCATTTCAAAGGAGAAAACAAAAAAAATGGAGCAATATGCTTTGAAAAAATGAAGGACACAGAAAGACAAGGGAGGTAGTTAACCAATATGCGTGAAGGATTCCACCTGTAAGTCATTACATGATGGAAATTTAATATCAGACCATATTGGAGCTGAAATTAACTGAAAGTGATATTTGATCATCCCACCTTCCTCACACACAAGCCAAAAAACACTAAGCTTGTTTGCTTTTGCAACACCGGCAGCCGTTACTGTGCCTCAAACACTCATTAACATACCAGTTATGCTTCTACAAACAGATGAAAACTGTTGTATAGTCGCTTCCTTCATTGGTTTCTTTCTACATACCTCGACAAACAAGCTTTAATTGAGTAGATGCTGAAGTTGAACCGGAGCAGTTGTCAATATTTTGATGTCTAATTAAACAACAGATGGATGTTAGTGATTAAGATCATCCTTACAAAAGAGAGAAAAAAAACTGCGTTCATGCCAGTTCAAAGTGTTACCTCCAAACCACAATCACCACACAAAGGAACCTGTCTTCTCAAAAAGCCTACAGCAGTATTCAAGTACCATACTAAAACTGCCAGTCAAAGTTCTTTTCTTGAAAGCTAACTCCTGTGTTTGGAAAATGTGGTGCTGCTGGCAGAACGCCGACAGGCAAGCCAGAATGGAATCGAGCACAAATGAGTCCATAAAGAAGAGATCAATTCTGAATAACAAGAAATTAATCTTACAAGCACATTCTGCGAGGGGATTTGAGAGAGCAGATTGCTGTCTTCAGCCTCCTGGAAGTTAAAAACATTGTCCAGACTTTCTCATTCCAGTGTTCCCTTTATGCCCAAGAGAACTGACTCCTTTCGCTCTGATCCACTCAGCAGATTCCATCCCATTTTCCCATCGATTTCCCCCAGCGAACAGCGTCCAATCTCACCTCCCAAAGAAGAGCAAATTAAAGGCTTGACACATGATGTTAGAGTTCACGTTGAGGCATAGAAGAAAGCGTGAAACAACTGGAGACCTTGCTGTTACAGCCTTGTTCGCAGCGTGAATGAGTAAATTAGACAAAGTACAGTAATTAGGATCAAAATGTTGACAGATAATGAGAGGGCTTGCCATTAACAGTGAAAAGTAGAGTATTGTGCTTTTATAAAAACACTGTAAAATGATACTGAATAATTAAATCAGCAGAACTTCACATATGGACGCATACTTATGTTAAATGTGAAAAAAAACGATGTTATTTTAACTCTGGATCATATTTTTTTAATAATATCTGTGTCCCATTTTCTACATTATCTAATTTCCTTCTATGGCCCTATCAAAAGCTCTTGACGCATTTCCCAAACTCAAATGAAAATCATGTCCTTTCAATTTTGCAGCTGCCTAATAAGTTTAACAGTCACGTTAGGGTACTTTTGGTCAGCACCGTTAACTTGTGAAATAATGCAGAGCTTATGAGGAAGCATTTCACTGATGGTTTAATCCTAATATGCCAACTTTGAACTGGGGGGTTTTGACTTATTAAATCCAGACTGAATTCAGGAATCTACTTTAGACTGTGTCTAGTATGTTAAGAGAGTTTTCTGTCTTATTTCACATTCTTGTCAGATTAGCAAACACATCCTCTTTGTAAATGTGCTTGAGGAATCGCAGATCTGTAGGTCTTATGCTTGTTGTATGCATGCTCTTAGCTGTAACGTATAGACATCCGCTAATGGCAATTAAAAGGAGGCAGAAACTGTGCAGACGTCATCTGGAGAATTGTCTGTATGTCAGTGAGAGTGTAAAAGATGACCAGGATGAGGACCACCTGAGGAGACCCTATATCTGTAGCCTATGAACACACAATTACACTTTTCCCCATGTAGCAGTTGTCATGTCCCAGGATATTAATGTTCCTCTGCTGCATAAATAATTTACAGATAATCCTTAATTGTGTAACTGTTACTCCATTAAGTCTTGCTTTGCTTTCCTGTAACTACATTAGTGCGGGCCTTAATTATTTTTAATTAGGGCCTGTAATTACAAAATAATTACACTGTAATTGGCAGACTGTAATCTCAGTGTTATCAAAAACATCATCTCTAGACCCTTTCCATGTGTCCAAAACACGACGAGGATCCAGACGTCAGCTGTTTTTCCCTCTGTAAACTTGCTAACCCCAAGTTGGCTGATGTATTTGGTTACTATGGGCAACGTTAGCACACATAAGCCAGGTGTGTTTTGATCACGGTCATGCCAAAATTACTCTTTGTACCTGGTGCACTGTTTACTTTATTTCAAATTTTTTGCTAAAAAGCATGTGCGTGTCAGATTAATATATATATATATATATATATATATATATATATATATATATATATATATATATATATATATATATATATATATATATATATATATATATAGTGATGAATGAGCATCGCATTTGAGTTTTAAAGTGCAAAAAATGGGGAAAAAAATCTGTAACAGATTTTAAAACATAATTCATCAACTGCAAATAAAAGCCCTCCTTTCTCAGACTTCCCCAGAAGGTGTGCTCATGCTTATTGTATCATCCCATCAGTGCTGGAACCTGCAGACACGTCAGGACAGGTTAGAACAACAAGTCTTAAATCCTGGAGGGAAGACACTGCATTTCCTTTGTAAAAGGAGGTGATAAAATGCTCTCCCCATCAAAACAGAACCAAATGTGCACCACTGAAACATTCGGGCTGGTTACTCTGAGATGTAAGCCCAGAACTGACTTATGGTGGGTCACATATGTTTTTGGTCATCTCGTGACATTTCTATGTACCTCTGTGAGTAATTCTTTCTTTCACAAGTAATTATCCTCTTTAAGAATGCCGTTATATGCAGTCAGTAGTGCATGACTTATCAAGTATTTTTGCTTTGGTTTACATACTCAATAATTCTGAAGTCACATTTTCTCTGATTCACTTACTAAAGTGAAACTGCTATACATTAATCAATACATCTTTCAAAGGCTCACTGTTATTGTGAGCATTTAGATTTTTCATATAGTAAGAGCTTTGCTCTTCCTTTGTTTATTCTCCATTTGAATTAATCTAGTGCATCGACTTTAATTTTAGCAAGAGAACAGGACTGATTTAGTTGATTTCACAGCAGGTTTATCTTTCTTTGTCTCAGACGAACACTGGATTCTCAATATGATATCACACAGGTGCTGTATAACCTTGCATCACTAATAACCTCATGCTTATGAGCACATTTATTATGGATACTCTCCTGAATGCCATTCTCTTTCCTGAAGCTTTTTTTTTGTTCTCTGACCTGTTGAGGTTGTGTGGTATTTGAACATCCATCCATCCATCCATCCATTATCTATACACCGCTTAATCCTCACTAGGGTCGCGGGGGGGGCTGGAGCCTATCCCAGCTGACTCGGGCGAAGGCAGGGGACACCCTAGACAGGTCACCAGTCTGTCGCAGGGCCACACACAAAGACAAACAAGCACTCTCACATTCACACCTACGGGCAATTTAGAATAATCAATTAACCTCAGCATATTTTTGGACTGTGGGAGGAAGCCGGAGTACCTGGAGAGAACCCACGCATGCACAGGGAGAACATGCAAACTCCATGCAGAAAGATCCCAGGAAAGCCGGGACGCGAACCAGGGACCTTCTCGCTGCAAGGCGAAAGTGCTAACCACTACACCACTGTGCAGCCCCGGTATTTGAACAATGAAGGTCTTTTCAGTGTTTTTCCTGTTCTATTATAACAGGCAAATACAAATGACATGCTTTTGATGAGTCATGGAGCTAGCTATTTACTTTCATAAGACACTTGATCTTTAAGGACGGCGATCTTTCTGGTTTGGCTAGTTATAAACCACATTTTCAACAGTATGCTTACCATAGTGCTTTGTTGTCTAATCTGTTTTTGGTCTAATTACCTAATTATTATTTAGACAAAGCCACCTTTGCAGACTTTAGTCAGCAGAGTGTGTTGTCCTAGTTACTGTCAATGCCTGTTATTTATTCTTGTAAAGAATTTGGATGACTTTAAAGAAGCTGCAAGTAACACATTTAACATTTTGATTTCATCCTGAGACACTACTACACATATTTTAAAAATACAAGACCACTGCTGAGAGGCCTGGCAGCTTGTAATGCTCTCTTTGTGGAATTTAATGTTGACATCCCTTCAATTATACATACTAGGTCAAAGATGAACATAACAAGTCTTATCAGGTGAGTCGCATAATAAGCTTTGCCTGCGATCATTGTGAGTGTGTATGTGTGCGTGTAATCAGTGTTAGGATGCACAACGAAATTCCTGCCTGGATAAATGCTGAGGCCAAGCAGGATTAAAATACGTTGTTCGCTCTGCACTGATATCTTGATCTCACGTGTCCTCGTTGTCTCAGCTACCAGTCATATTTCCCATTGCCGTTTACAGGCACATCATCCATCTGTGTTTGTGTATGTGTACTGTCTAGGTAGTGAATGTGGTGTTTGTCAGGACTTGTCTTTGCTTGTCTCATGTGGACCCTGAGAGCAAAAGGACATGACATAGACATAACTATCATGTCTACTGCCTGCCAGATTCCTGTAGCTTTTTAAAGAATCTTTAGAGAAGTATCTATCTATCTATCTATCTATCTATCTATCTTCTTCGTAAATGGTCGTAAATCAAGACTGAAGCACTCAGGAATGCCAGCAGGCAAAAAGACAGACCACAGTCGCGTCATGGGAGTGAATTGTCTAAATTACACTTCCACAGAATCAAAAACAGCACCAGATAAGTGATAAGACAGGAGCACTTAACTGATGCAATAGAAAGCATTATCATTCATCTATGCCTAAGGGTGGTGACCTCCTAACAACTTCCAGGTAATGTATGAGTTAGAGCCGAGTGTTTTACCTGGCCACCCCCAGCCAGAAAGATGGCTACTTTAATGGCCTCAGTGTAACAGAGGCTAACACAAGGACTACCCATACACATGCCAGGAATGATTGAAGTGGTCATAAACCATTCTGTCCATTAGTGGGGTGTTTTTGCTATTAACGGAACCAGGGGATGGTGTTTTAGCTTGTCAGTGCCTTCAGCGATTCCATATTGCCTGAATGAATTGGCGGGTAGGTGGAAATTGCTGGATCCGCAGAGTTAAAAATACACAAGGGGATGATTTTGTGTTTAGTTAGGGGGTGCATCTCGTCCGTCTTCCCCCCGCCGACATATGGTATTGAAGGAGAAGGGGGACAGGATGCTAACAAATGCCACTAAACATCTTGTGGTTGTTGGTCCTCCGCCCTTCTCAACGGTGATCCGTCTCCTTCGTGTCAAACTATGTTAAGATGACTCCCAGGCCACGTTGACCCTCAGAGGTGCTTCCCCTCAAAACACATGCACACACATTCACAACAGCCCCCCAAAGCTCTGGATAAACACAATTAAACGACCCCACCCTCTGTTGTCATTCTTATCTTATCTTAAATTCTAACCTTACCCCCCCTCAACACACACACACACAGACACACACTGGAAAAGGCCGTAGGGTGCCCCCGAATCCTCAACTTCCTCCAGACACTAATTCACTGCCCATCATTCACTCCATCATTCTCTTTTTTGTCCGTCGTCTTTCCTTTTACTAAACTTGTCTCTTTTTTCACAACAAAGTGACACAATCCATAAAAGAAAGCTCGTTTTTCAAAACATAAATGTCACAGAGGTGGGTGTGGAGTACCTACTTACTGTAATCTATTAGTGGCAATTTTCCTAGATGAGACGGTTCACGGCTCAGTGTTCTCAGCGTGACTTGTTGCCCATGCAAAATCATCACGCTATTACATGGAACAAGAGGTCTCAATGCCAGGAGAACCTTTTGGCATGGCTGCAGAGAGAGGCAGAATGAGACATTTTGTGTCATTTTCCACCGCTATGACTGCATAATGGCCAACGCCCGGCCCTGCCCTCAGCCTGTTACATCTGATGCATCGCACCTCGGGGTGCGTTGGTGAATATATGAACTAGTGAGCACAGATGGCTCAACGCTTGGCCGCCCTGGGTAAATAGGTAGCACAGTTCTCGGACGGCGATTTCCGCATTGCCCGAGAGCCTAAATTTATGACAAACAAAACAGAAGGTATTATCATGTATCACATTCCTCCAGGTAGCTACGGGCCAATAATGAATTGTGTGGCATGACTGGCGACACATTTAGCCCTCTGTCTGCTCATAGGGGGATGGCTTCATCACTCAGTTGCTGCTTCAAGAGGGGTGGAAATGACTGATCGGGTTGCTGCTGCGAATCAGCGCACGTATGGCAACTCCTGCACTGGTCAGGGTTGTGGGCTGTTTCTCAGCTGTAATTGAATATTTTAAATGTCCACTCTGGTGCTTTTCGCTCTATATCAGAAACATCACCCACTGCCCCATATGTGGAATAAACACTAGAGGAGCAGTTTGATGTTTTGGGAAATGGACTTATCCAGTTTGCTGAGAGTTTAGCGAGGGGATGGATAGCACTCTCATATTTGTTTTTAAATGTAAGGCCACAGCCAGCAGTGGGGTAGCTTAGCACAGAGACTGGAAACAGATGAAAAGAGTAAAAACTAAAGTTTTAATTTCAGGGATAGTCTAACGGAGGACTGTTTTGTGGCCAGGAACTGCCACTTGCTGTCCATTTAATTGGAAATGCCAAAATTGTGCCACAAATTGTTATATTTAAACTTTGCTTTAAATTAAGTTAAGGAAATAAAATATAATAATTAGTAAGTTTCTGAGATGGTAATTGGCTGATTTTCGTACTTTCTTCTTGTTTTCCTCTTATTTCTCAGGCCAAGTCAGAAAAAGGCAGATGTGTTGCCATTCCCATCTACAGCTCAGCCAGAAAGCAAATAAGCATACTTGTCAAAAAGTGCTACTATTTCTTTAAGAGACAGAAATTAAAGAGATTATAAATTTATATAATAATTATCTCAATTTAAAGTCAGGCAAAGAGTGATTCCCATGGCAGCCATTGACATATTTTTTTCAGTGAAAGAAGAATAGTCAAAGGTAGTCACCATACAAACCCAGAATAAAAGATGGTGTCTGGCCTTCTCAGACAGCTACTTATATTCTCTTGCATTTCCAGTCAGCCAAGTTAGACAGACATGTAAGGCTATCTAGTGCAATGTAATGATCTCTACACCTCTGTAGAACAAAGACTCTTATCTCTCTGTGCCTTCTGCCATTTCCTCTACCCCGAGGCTCCGTGGACACGAAGACCAAAAGGAGTGTAAATCACTGCCTCAATATCTCTTCTCCTTTTTCTTTCTTTCTTTCCTTCCTTCCTTCCTTCTCTCTGTAGCGTCGCACACAGTCTGGTGCTACAGGGTGGATCTGTCTTGTGCAACAGCAAGAAATCTCATGCTGTTAATTTGATTTCTTTATATTTCGCCTCCCCATGGCTTTTTTTTTCTTGCGTGGCAAAACAATGCTTAATTTCCTTTTTTATCTCGAGCTCATCCTCTTGCTCTCTTTGATACATCCTCTTTCTCCCTCTGCCTCATTTCTCTCCCCCCGCTGCCTCGCCTCCCCTCCCCTCCCCTCCCCTTTCCGCCCCTGCTTCCTCCTTTCCTTACAGTAATGGTTTAATTGGAGCTTTTTAAGGTGGTCGTGGTGGATGCAGAGGGTGGTGAGGGGGAGGCTGAACTGTGGAGGCTGCAGTTGTCTCTGCTGTTGCTGGGCTGTCTGTCGAAGCGTGGTGTGGCCAGCCAGAGATAAAGCAGCTCTGTGTGTTTGTGCGAGACACCAGCAATTAGGGCCTCGCTGCAATACAGAGAAGAAGAAGGTCTAACGTCAGCCACAGCTCCGCCGTGCTGGATCAGGAGAAATGTGCAGGACGCTCAGACAAAAAGAAGAAGACGAAGATAGAGAGAGATGACAAGTGATGGAACAGAAGTGTGGGGATTAAGTGAGAGGGAGGGATTGGAGGCAGGAGATTGACAACAGAGAACAGAAGATAAATAATTCTCATTAAAAATAAAATGATTATTTTAATTCCGGCATGGGAAGCATACAAACAAGCTGACAGTGGAAGGCTGAATGACTAAGTGCAAGTGCGGTTAAATCTTCCCATCCATGGAAGCTCTACTGCCCCGAAAGATGTCAGTATATAGCTTGGAATTAAAAAAAATTTCAATTATCTTGCATCATAATGATTTCAGTGCAACAAAGCGCCTCAGATGTTTTTTCTGTTGCTTTTGTATGGAGGCAGAAACAGAATAACTAAGCCTCCATCATTGCATTGATGGAAACTGTTTAAAAATGTACGTTTTTCTCAGGCAAACACAAAACCGAGCAACTTTTCCAAATCTGTTTCTTGTCCTTTTTCTAGAGCCTCTTTTCATGACCATTCGGTTTGTTGAGATTCAGAGCACAACCGCAGCATGATGTCATTGCCCTTTGGCATCATTTACTGTAGGTACCTCTGTATTTCCTTGACTTACTCACCCAGACCATTGCATGAGACAGCTGTGCTGGCTAAACTAATAATCTCTTTAGATAAATAAATGTCTGTTCTGCTCTTCTGTACCACACACTGCTTTAAACATAGTAATTTAATCCATGCCCAGGTTACATTTTCCTTTCTAGTACTGGAAGCTATGATGAGTGACGGCATTGGCAAAGCTTGACAAGTAGCCTCTGTGAGATGTAGTACCACCACTTGTGCATGAGCGTGTTGGAGTAGTCACTGGCCACATTTTAGTTTCTGCCTTCCATTCATTCTCCCTCCATAATCATCATTCCATCTCTCTTGTCACTCCACAGCCATTAGCATGTTAATTACTGTGTAATGATAGAGGGCAACACAGTGATTGCAATGACCCACATTTAATCGACTACACCTTACTACATTCAGATTCGCTGACCAGGGATAAATGGAAGCTGATGCACTGTGCGGATTGTAAGGGTGAGTCTGCATGGTCCAGAACTGTTTATTTCCTTTATGGTTGGAAATTTCCACTTCCACGCTCGACTTACAACCACAACTTGCGCAATTAAGGTGGAATCTTTTACTTTGAGAACTATGCTTGAACTAGTGTTGTGCCTGCTGAAATATTAGATTTATTTTGTTGATATGGTTGTGTTTTCCTTTTATTATCCTGACAGATGGCACTGATTGCTTAAACTGTGACAGGTTACTAATAGGTTAGCTTGTTATGAGACTGTCTATAATCTTAGTTTATTGCAGTACTTTATTCATTCATCTGAACAGAAAACTACCTCTAAACAAGATTTTGTATACTTGGTCAGATGTTTCTGCCCACCTTGCTTCCAATGTCTTTATATATCTTGAAATTAAAGTATTTTTTGTAAATCTTTGTGCTTCAAAGTCATTAAATAACACTTATACATGATACAGTCTTAAATTCCTAAACTAAATATAATTAAAGGAGAGTAATTTCTCCAAATCAGCCATAGTTAGGACTTGACTTGACTTTTAAGGGATTTGAGTCTTAAGCTGAGCTTTGATTTTGTGAATTCAGAACATCTGGTTTTAGCTTTGTGATTTTTAGTCGCACTGTGTTCACACGAGTAGTCATGCCTAGGCCTTGACTGTGTCTGTGGGGGCAGGTTTGTTATGTCTATATGTGGGTTTTGACCCCATGACTCACTGGCCTCCATTACTTTGCTGCTATTGCGCTGACAGGTAAAATGAAAATATTTGTTTACCTTTGTACAGAAATGGTTTTGGGAAATCCTTTAAAGGTCATTGCTCAAGTTGGTCATAGCACTTACACCTTAGTGCATCAGAGTGATCACGCACTCACACACCACTGCTGTAACTGCAAAGGTCTGATCCTAATGCAGCGTGTCAGTCGGGTTGGTTGCTGCAGGTCAACTAGCACAGAGCCTAAAGTTAAGGCTGGGCAGGGAGATGTTTTCACTTTGGTTTTCTCTTAGAAGGAAATTTACGTTACACATACTCTCACATGTGCATGCAGACATACGTATTCAAACATTTTCTTCTTTCCTCGTGCACTTGCAGCGTGACATGAACACTGCAGTGCACAAATGTTCATTCATTCTCATCTGTGCACAGACACGCACTCCCACTTTAAACTCCTGACTAGATCCTCAGATGCAGATTTGATTTTCTCCTCAAAGGGCTCTTTTGTCAGAGAACTTTTGCCTGCGAAACAAAGCACATACAGTATTGTGACTTAATTTAAACTTGGACATAAGATGCGGTAATAGGTCCTCCCCTATTAGATTACTTGGTCTAGCCCTCTTGACTCTCCTGAGTGATGTTCTTCTACAGCTTTTGAATCAAACTGCCATTGATGACTTTTAAACTTTGCCCAAGACTGAGGCAAAAGGACTCTGCTTACCCTGGTAGAAGGTAATCAGATTGGAGCATTAAAACAATGGTTCAAACAGCAACCAAACAGTGAGATAGAGATCCAGGATTTTTCTAGCATGAAGAAATTAAAGGTAGGTGTCTTGTTCAAATGACATGCACCTTTACCAAAGTCATTCATTCACCAATCATCGTAGAAAAAGCCTGGATGGTACATTAGGATAATAGCACAGATTAATCAAACAGCATACCTAAACAACACCTAAGCTGTTGCGTGTTTTCTGCAAAACATATAAAGTTTTTGTTTTACTAGGTCATGGTTGCTACCTTTAAATCATCTGAGCAAATAGAAAGCCTAAAATTGCACTAAATCACATGTTAAAGTGCATGAAGTCAGGCGTGAAGCGGAAGCCAATAACAAGTGAGAACGAAAGAGAGCTGCAACAAGCTTATCCTGTACATAAATCTGTGAAGCAGACCTGAAGTACAGATGTAATGACGCAGAAGATATGCTCTATTCATCACGGTTGACTTTCTGCCCTCCAGGGAAGAGAGAAAAAAAAAACCCTTTTCACCCTTCTCCTCTGCCTCACAGTGCAGCCAAATAAAAAGCTTTGAGATTTCTAAGATTGTTGAAGGAGACCGTCTTAATTCCCTTTGTTTAAAAATGGAAAATATTTAGAGTTGCGCCTTCTGAGAATTGAAATTGAGCTGAAAAGAGCTTGAAATAATTAGTAAAGTGGAGCTGACCTGAAAAGGAGGAAGTAATGCTAATATACACTAACTCAATTTAGCCTCACTCCCATTGGATCCACGCAGCAGAGTCTAACAACTGCTGGTCACGTTTTCTCTTTCCCCAGAAGTAAACATCTGTTAAGACCTGACACACAGCGTGCCATCTGTCCTTTTTTTTCTTTTTCTTTTTCTCTGTTGCCTTCCCATCCCCTTCCATCTTATGCAATTATGTGAGTGGCAGCCTTAAGTAAAAAGGAGACTGAAAGGTGACACAGCTACTTTCATGGGCAAGTCAATGAAGCTACAATAAATATAAATAACCAACAAGAGGTCAGCATTATAAGGTTACAGTGTACACTCAGCTAGTGATGTTTATTCCATCCCGTACATGGCTTCGGTCTGAGAGAGCCACAAATCTCCAGCGCAGAAGTGCAGGGACAAAGGCCTCTTCTCTAAGTGAAACCGGAGATCTCCAAGGAAGCATCTGGCAACCTGGACACTGGGCGAGTCGGGTAGATGATCTGGAGATGAAAAATGCCAATAATGTGAGCCTCCTTCAGGTCTCTTGGCAGCAGTGGGCAAACTCGATACATTGCTTCCACAGTGCTTCTCTCTCTCTCCGTCTTTGGCTCTGTCACCCTCTCTCTCCCTGCCACTCTGTCTTCCCCACTCTCTCATTTGTTCGTCACCCTCACCACAGGCTGGAAGAGGGAGAGGTGGGCAGACAGAGAGAGGATACGCTGTTTGTCAGCCAGCAGCGGACGTGCCTGGCAGAGCTCCGCTGTCAGACGAGGTGTCAAACAAAGAGTCATTCGGTCCAGGAACTGCAGGACAAGTTGTAAGTCTGTCCACCCTCCGACACACACCCCCTCCCTCCTGTGATAGTGCTTGCCAGTGCTATCTCTCTCATACTACCTGCCCCCCCCCCCCCCAAAACCTTCATCTTTCATTGGCAAGACAAAAGAAACCCGGCAAAAAGGTGACACAGACAACTCCTAACAAATTGGTTTCTCGTGGACTTCCCTTCTACCTTTTCCACCCATCTGAGAGCTAAAAGGTGACAAGTCAAAAGAGCCGCTGTGTGTGTGTGCATGTTAAAGGTGAAGCGGGAGGGGAGACGGAGGGCAAACAAAAGTAGATTTCCTCTAGGACCCAATCTCATCATCTTTTGTTGCCCTGTCAGGCAGATGGTGCCGCTTGGTTCCTCATTTAACAAACACACATGTGCCCCAGCAGAAGTGCGCACACTCCCGCCTGCTCACTAAAAGACCATATATCATTTCATTACCCGTCTTCGGTTTTGTACAATAACATCCGCTGGGGTAATAACCGCATGCTCTCCCCGAACATTTCATCAGGGATATCAACCCATGCTGCTGGGCAACGTTGCCAGATCTCGTCTTTTCTTGTAAAACTATCCCTGCATTTCCCCTTCAACACTGCAACTACCTTCAGTCAAACATCACCTGATACTTTTGATTAAGTCGGAATCGACTCCATACAAGCTGGTGGCAGTGCTGGTGAAAAGTGGCAGTACAGTTTATCCACCATACTGGGCCTTATGCAAAGAAAACTGTCACACCAGGAATGTAAACAAAGGCAAGTTCCTACCACTGATAGTCTCAGTCTTACATTTTGGTAGCTTAGTAGCCAAATTAGCATTTTATTATATACTTTGAGACAATTTCCCCCTGCCCATGTTTAATTTCTGAATGTCTGCGAAAAATTAACCATACATTTAAAGGTGCAAGAACTGATTTTTTTGGCCCATTTTTGGGCAACATGGAAATATGTAAACACAACATGTGATAGGGTACTTTAACACCTTATAAAACAAAATGGCAAACATTTGACCAACAACATTCTTTTAACAACTCCAACATTAGTATTCATTCTTTGTTTGCATGTTATTCTGGATCCCTAACAAATGTCTAATATCCAATATGCAATTCTCTTTTGTTTTGATCTTCATCAGTGTCTCTCTATATTCCAGTATTTGCTAGTTGTTCACTAACTGTGTCAAGCAGTGAATATGAAGCTATTACACTTAATAAAACTGAGAAAATAACTAAATGCTGAAGAGTTTAGTAGAGCTGAAGAAAAACGTAGTGTCCACTGAAAATGCCTTGTTTTCTGTTAGTACAAACCCTGTTTACATTGCACAACTTCTTTTAGATGCAGGGTTTAGTTGCAATTAAACTTTACTTATAGAAAATGTCTGATGTCTGGTATATATAATTTGTCCACAAAAAATTGCTCCATCTACAAAAAGGAATCAACACTGAAAGGTAAAACTCCATTTTAATCCTCCTAATATGTTGTGAGTCAGTTTGACCCAGTTTTACTTTGGAGCTGTATTGAAATACTGGTTATTATTTCATCTTCTCACTGAAATTCTTGGACTTTTTCTCACTTAGGTTATTAAATGTAAAATGTGGTCACGCTGATATGTAACAGAATCAATGTACGGAATTTATGCATGATTGTGTGATTGACACAAAATAAAAACGTGTCTTGCCCTTTCAACAGCAACGGTTTTATTCTGTGCACTGGTTCTGCTAATGAGGTCTACAAATGAGGTTTTCCATGCTTTACAGTGTTGTAAGAGATTATGCCAAACAGAGGTGCTACACAAGCAGCTCCAGCTGGACATGCTTCTGCTCATTGGCAAACCTTCAAAGATAATTATTCTTGCTGACTTTGGTCATCACTTTTGCTGTAGTGCTACCCTGAGGTTGACCTTTTTGGCTTTGGGCAAAACATTTTAACAAGAATTGAATAGATTGACCTGAAATTTAATGCATATGTATATGAAAAAGCATGAATCCTAATGATTTTGTTGATCTCCTTTCAGTTCAGTTCAGTTTCTGTGAAATATCTCAGAGTCTGCCTGGTAGATTGTCAAAAATCGCCATTCATGGTTCCTAGATGATTAGAACTAGGATCTTTACTAACTTTTCATCTTGCACATCTTTAAGGGTCACGCAGGATTTTTCTGAGGTCGAGAACTATTGGTCATAATGTAGTGAAATTTGCTTTCAACATTCATGTTCTCCCCAGGATGAATTACCACCACTGTGAGGATCTTTAGATTTTTCTTTTTGTTAAAGCATTGTTGTCTGGTCAGCTATGTCCAACACCTTTGTTTATGACCAAAAATCCTGCAAAAGTAATCACATTTACAGCATCAGTTACGCATTGCATATAGATCGCTTTTGTCAATGTTAGCATATTACCATGCAAAAACTAAAATGATGACCATGCTACACCGTTTAGCATCTTAGTGCTAGCATACAGAAATTGGCCTTACTCTCTTCTGTTTTGGGGCCGTCTCTTTACCGGAGTTGGATCATCCACCCAGGTTGCTGGAAATGTACACAAGGAACTGTTGAAATTTATTAGGTGTGTTCATGTGCTGCTCTGTGGATCTCTGCAACTTATTGTTACCCTTAATGCCACAGGTTAATCAGAGAATTCTCTAAATGTCAACATTTGCTCAAAGCATAATGTTTATGAAGTTTTTAACTTAATTGATGTAACTTTCAACACAATAGGAGGGTTAACTGTGAATTACTGACAGGATTTTAGTGTGTGCTTCTGTGTGTGACAGTGTCCTCACACCTCCCTCTGGCCATATGAGCCCTACTGAACACAGTCAAGTACCTACCTGTACACGTGAGTGCAGATCACTGTACATTCACGGCAGCGTAACCCTTCATTATTTTTGACATGGCTTGTGTTTGTTGCACCTTCCCCTTTTTTCCACACCACACACAGCTTTGACAACAGTGTTGTCACACGAGGAAGCAAATCTTCATCACTGTGACTGAACGGTCGAGTGATAAAGCAAAGAAACAGCTTTGACACATCAACACTGTACCAGGTCACCGTGTCATAACTGTTTACAGATCCACCCCTGCACAGCTGCCACCTTTACAGGTCGCTGTCATCACTACCCCTAGCTGCGCCGAAGCAGAATACTGACGGTATGGGTGACTTCCTGCCACCTGACTACTGCCATCCTTTTCCGGTGCGAACTATCCAGTTTGCAATTCCACACCGCCATGAATCATCATTCAGTATTGTGAAGTGAGAAAGCCCTGTTTCCTATGAATCAGATAAGATTTCAGTCCTACTACCACAACAATGTGTGTTCTTTTACAAAATGTTGAGTCATGGGACAGGTCAGACAACTCATCTAGAAACAGTCTTGAATCACAATCAAAATTGACTAACTTTATTAAAATGATTTCTTCCCCACACATTAAAACAATTCCAGGCTCATATATATTTACTTTACTTCAGGCAAGTTGCCAAAACTTAGGCAATTTGACACTGCTGTCGAACTGCTCCCAGTAGGCGCAATAGTAAAGGTTGGTTTAAATGCAGAAATAGTTTAGGGCTAAACAAAGACAAAGGCATATTTGTGGCCAGGAGAACGGCTCTTGTTAATTATCATTATGACAACTGCATGATTGCCTGTTCATTACCTTTTTGCAAAATGTGGTGACAAGTAAAAAAGGCAAAATCATTTGCCATAAAATCCTTATCACAGGAACATGGATTACTGAGGGGAATAATGGACTATGACACTTTTGGTTGCCTGGTCTTTGGTAAAAATGTGTCTGTGCATGCAAATTTGCAAGACAAAAGTGTGTCGTCGGTGTGTGTGTGTGTGTGTGTGTGTGTGTGTGTGTGTGTGTGTGTGTGTGTGTGTGTGTGTGTGTGTGTGTGTGCGTGACAGCCACACAGCAGATGGACAGTTTGAATAAATAAATGTTGTGCCTGACATGATTGCTCTCTCTCTCTTTCTCCCTCCTCTCCCTCCTTCCTCTGTCTGTGGCTACATGAAGGCCAAGTCATGAGCTGATTCTTTGCTTTCAGAAGCCTTTTGTCTGACTTGGCAGCAGAACAGATTCAATCATGTCTGAAGGTCAAGAAGTTAAAAAGCCTCGAGTTGCCTCCTGTTTCTCTCTTCGTGAGATGGTAAGAATGGATACAGGGAGGTAAAAAAGGAAACATTCAAACCAGGGGGAGACCATTCTGCAAGTAAATATTGCCTCACTTTCTAGGGAAACACTGGATACACACCATTCCATTCAAATATCCACATAGCAGAGCACAGGAAAGAAATAAACAGCAAACACAAGGAGAATTCATGTTGTATTTGAAGGGAGTTCAGTGTGCAAATAGAGAGTGTTTTCTTATATACCCTTATACATACACAAAGCACTTAAAAATACATTTAAAAAAGAAATATGTGTATAAGGTAGTGGGTAAAATTTCAGTTTGACATGTTACATTGTCAAACAATGTGCAGCTTTGCTTCGACAAATACATTATTAGTGAATTAGTTAAAATAACAGGATAAATGGTTATTTAAAGTAGTTTAAAGACACCATGTAAAGATGGTTGATAACACTTTTTTTTACTGTAGTTGGTTGAACTGTGAACCATCTGATAGATGATGTTTACATGTATATTGTTTCTTGTGTATTTTTAAATCAATTTCTTTCTCTAAAAGTTCTAAAAAAAGTAATTTCATTTTCTCTCTGTATTTTACTGTTAAAACAGAAGAAGTTTATTAGCTGTTAGATTTTCCACATGCTGAATATATTTCTTTTTTTAGGGGAACCCATTTTATTGGCAATGAAACTCTTTTCATTAGATTTATTATCCATTGAAAGCAGTATGAGCAGGAAGTAATTAAATATTCTGTAGAAAGCAGTTCTCAACAACTAAAAATGGTTGTCACATTTTCTTGTTTCTCCCCCCATAATTCATTTAATCACAGAGGTCTTAATACAACTGTAACCTAAAATATACTCAAGTAGTTTCTCAGTTTGGAGAGCGGGCAGTTTTGGGCTAAGCATGGAGTGCATGGTCTTAATACAAGCAGTAGTTGAGGACAACCAAATCCGTCTTAAGCGATGGGGTTGAGGATTATTGAAGTGTGTGTGTGCAGGGAGGACTGACCAGATTAACATTCCTGGGGGAATTTTAACACTCTGGGTGACAAATTTGCAACACTGTTCCCCCTCGTGCTCCTCCTGTGCGCTAAGCCCAGGACCCAAGTTTAGAGGAGGTCATCTGGAAAGAGCAGAGCGAAATCCCGTCTTCCCTAAGAGCTGTCGAACTCCACTAAAGAGAAGGCGGAGGGTGTGTGTGGGCGTCTGTGTAGCGGGGAGGAAGTAAGCAGTGGAGGGGAGGAGGAGATATGCTTTTCAGGCTCCCTGTTCCCACCAGCCGAAACTGAGCCTTTTATTGGTGGTGGTCCCTGCTATTGTTTCGGATGCTAGCAGCAGCGACTTGAGGATTTCATATTGGAATTTAAATGGATGCCCATTTGTAGATTCTCTATTAGCTGATGCTCTACACACTGAGCGTGTATACACAGAGGAGCACGGCATGGTGTCTAAAGAGTTGCTTATCGGAGAACAAAGATGCAAAAATATCATCGAGGTGCTTTGCTCTGTATGTCCACATTTTTAAAACTCACAATTGGATCTTTATTACTGACAATTCTTCAATGATGATAAATGATGAAATTCAAAGCATAGCTAACAAATGTGAAAGGGTGAGTTGACCAAAATCCCAAGACAATACATATTTTCTCACTAACTCCTGTCAATTAAATGTCAAAAATAATTAAAATAAATAGTACCAATGGCATTATTTCGAGAAAATCAAATGTACCAATGTTTTTTTTTATTGTGTGACTTGCAAAACATGACCTGACATTGTACCAATTAAGCATAATAAATTTAAATGCATATAAATCCAAAATTACCCGCATAGCTAGTAATATAAGGAAGTGAATAAGAAATATATATATATGTGATTAGGATGAATAGAATACTTAATGCATTTTCTTTAAGATACAGATGTTAAAGTCTAAAATTATATTGGTGTTGGGTGAATAAGGAAGATGAGAGTCAAAGTGCTGAAGTACAGCTGAGATATGGATGAGAACAAATCAGGAATAATCAAATTCATGTCTATATGAGGTGCAATCAAAAACTTCCAACAACTGCATCTGATTTCAATTTGGCCGCCATCTCCTTTTAAAGTCGTCACCTTGTGCTGCAATTTACCGCTCTGTGCAACTACCACACATGGAACTCTTCCTGGATGTCCTCTTCTGTAAGCTCATCAAACCCCATCAGCGACAGGCACTAAATCTTCTCTACTCTGTCAAAACGGCGACCCTTCAATTTGATTTTCATTTTGTGGAAGAGGAAGAAGAGACAGGGAGGCAAATGTAACAAGCTGGGTGATTGGGGAGCAGCGATTGCGTCGGTGCGGCTAAAAAAAACCTGTGCATCTTAAAGGTGCAGTGAGCTGGTGTGCTGTCATGATGGAGCATGTATTACCAAATATTCTGCCTCAGACACCATAGGGCCTTACATCAGAACCCATTGTTGATAGTCTGAAACTGGGAAATAAATGCATATTGCACAACAACATGAATGTTAAAGGAAAAAACGATCACAGTTTTGATTATGGTTCTGACCACATCTTGGAGATTGTGGGCTTTTTTCACTGCAAAGACTGTTGTTCCTCTGGATAATAGTTGTAGACCCAACTTATGTGAGGTCTACAACCAATGAGGATCCTCCACATGAAGGTTGGGTTGTCCTGTTGCCCCTTGTAGACTTCTAACATGATGCTTCTGCAATTCCATGGTGAAATTATAAATGCACATCAGCAAGAGGTCCCCAAAATGAAGTTACCACAGGTCCATTGTTAATCATGCAACATCACGTGAACCCCTGACTCACAACAGTCACTACTTGCACCTGTCACATGCATATAACTGTGCTGCACTCCATTTGTATGTAACAAGAACAGAAAACAGAACTTTTTGATCACACCTCACAGGAAAGTGAACAATTGAGCAATCTCCTCCAAACTTGGTGTTTTTATGTAACCTTGCCAGTACAATTGACCTTGTGATATTTGTGGTAATACAATCATCTCTACTGTGGAACTGCTGTCTGCAGTTAAAAGGCAAAGTGGAGCCAGTGAAGAATATCTCTGTCGCTCTCCCACAGCTTATCGGTTAGAAGCTCTTATGTGAGTCAGGGCAGGGCAGGCGTGGGAGGCAAGACAACACTGTGTCACTAGCTCCATACCAGAAAACCCAGGTGTCTAAATAAAGCATAAAGTACAGCGTTGGCATACAAACAGATAAGCTCTCTCATTCCACTCTCACACACTGTCACACTCGTACGGGAACGGCATCATAACACAAAAGTCTTCACAGGGATGCAGCGTTTTCAGCACATCTGTGGGCAACATCTATTCAAGTTTATCTTGAAAGCTGTCTCTTGCTGCAGTTGTGATCTATGAATCTGGATGTTCAGACGATGAATTAAGTGTTATGTTATTCGATAGGAAAATGCCACAACTCTCTGTCTGCCTACACATTTCAAAATATTCCTAAAAAGCAGTCGATTCAAGAGTAAATGAAAAAGGCCGATACTTTCAGATCCACAGGGGCAACATAGAAAAGCCAGGGACGCTTAAATGTACACTGGATCAACACAAAGAAACACTCACTTGCTAAAAAAAATTAAAATAAAAATGTCTGAAAAGTGCTGTTTCCCAATCTTACATCAACAGCCGCACACATAACTTCACCCACACACAAGTACTACACATATTGGATCATCCTAATGGAACACAATTGTTACTTCCCCTTTCCCGGCTTGCTCTAACAGCTGCAGTCAAGTGGTTAAAACAGTAGGCAGCAGAAATGAGCTTGTGTGTGTCTATATGTGTGTGTGTGTGTGTGTGTGTGTGTGTGTGTGTGTGTGTGTATGTGTGTGTGTGTGTATATGACTGAGTCTAGTAGCTATAACACTGAGGCTATCCATGACATACTTGAGGCTGCAGAGCTCCAGCAGCGGGAACAAGCTGTGCAACACAAACCAGGGGAAGGAAAAGAGAGGCGGAGTGAGGGTCAGCATCTAGTGTTTGAGCTGAGGCAACAGTCTCTAATGTCACAGGAAAATAAAAATACTGCTGTGGTTGAACTACATATACCCCAAAGGAAATCAAATTATATTAATATAACAAAAGCTGTGATTAAAGTTGTCTTTTTACCACACATTTAAGATTTTCTTTGAAGATTTTGCAGGGACTTTAGATGCTTTTAACCTTCTGACCTGATCACTTAGTGCACTGTCAAAGAGAAACAAACAGGTGAACCACTCTGCACAGATACCCTCAACGGAAAGTTTGTAAAGATATTGTGCAAACGGACGAAATGCTCGCTGAGCCAGGGCGTTTCAACCCACTCAATTTTGCAGGCCAATAGAGAAGGCAAAGACACACACACCTATGTGCACAGACGCACACCTGTCCAAACATGGGCTGCGTCAGAACGGTGTGGACACAACATGACTGATGGTTCATTCATTTTCAGGCTCAGACAGTATACTAGAGACAGGCAAACTGTGAGCGAAACAGTACTTCATGCTCTCTATATGCTTTCATACAGTATAGAAAGCTTCATTCCAGTTGGTTATGGTGTTCTTAAGTCATCAGTTACCATCAAAAATCTCATTCAATTAGTCAACTACTAGATTCAAGAAGATAAAAATGGACACTTTAACTATTATTACAGCTTTTATGGATCTACCTGATATGTAAAAACACCTTGTCTCAAGTGTCGATCATGTGGAAGTTTTTCATTAATTAAACATTCACTAATAACATACAAACTGTACATTAGGGGTCAACTTAAGTTTTTCCTTTATAGTTCAAAGAGAACACAAAGGCATTACTTTGACTTGTATTGTGCTCTCTTGCAGACCCAGTGCTACTGATTTTGTGTTGAAGAGCTGCGGTGAAGATGCTTCTTTGTGAGCCTTTGCCCACTGAAGTCATGCTACAAATAACCAGCTTCCCATAGCGTTCAGGGGAAATGAGAAAGCAGTGACAACAAAAACCTGAGAACAAGGAAAAAAATTAATTCTTTCATTAAAAGCCAAGCAGATGCAGCCAAATTACACAGGCCTGCTTTGTGCGTCGCCAAAAATAAAATGACTTCAGTAGCAAATAAATAAAAAGAGAGTTTTACATATTACCCGTCAACAACTCAGCATATTTGGCAGTGGATGAAATGCAATTTTACAAACCACGCAGCAACTAATTATGAAACAGGGACGCTGGCTGGAGGTTGGCCACCCTTGATTGAGTCATCAATATTGCTTTAGCTCTTGCCGCCATTATCATCGTGCTAACACCGTTATTAATTCATCCACCTTGTTTCTATCCATTCATCAACACAACTGAAAGAAGATAAATAAAGGTTTCCGGGGGACTCAGGTGGAGGACGGTTCTGTAAATGCGAGTCGATGATGGATCAGTTCCGACAGAAGTGAGACTTGACAGCAGAACCAGCTGGGCTGTCAGGGGATAGCATCGCTCATGTTTAATTTCTGTTTTGCTTTACTTACTCAACAAGTGTTGTGGGTCCCTTACATTATTCATGCGGTGTGGAAAAGCTGACGTAGTTGTTTGCAATAAATGGATTAAAGGCAGTGGAGATTTTTGATGTATGCTGGTGTGCAAAAGAGACAGAAATGATCCGAATGTATGCATCGTTGCTATTTCTTTAATTGCTTATTATTCCCTCAGATTTTTTTTCAGTTCATTTTTGTGTGCTAATTTAAAATAAAGTCTCTATTTCATATTTTAATAAGCATAAGAGATCTTTAAGATTTATTATGACTGAGATGTATTCAGAAACGATATTGTGAAATTGAGCAGTGACATATAACTGGCACTGACACAGTAAATACCGCTCACATGTATAGTTAAAATGCTGGCATTTTGTATTTTAGTATTTTCAAAAGGTCTCTTCACTTATGCATGCAGATGAATGCCATGTGAATTCCTCTAAAATGACTTCTGGGCCGTCCCAATTCAGCCAGTGCCACAATTTCCTATCTACTGCCTCCTGCGGGCGAGCTGTTTAAACCTTAACAACCACCAAAATGTCATCCACTCCCCTGACTGGCAATTCTGCTGTTCCTCTACCCCTGTCAGAACACATACGTAATGGAATACCCGGACATAAAACAAAGGTTAACTATGAGACCACAGTGTGACAGAGTCCAGGGCCAGAGCAGACCCTTAGGAGCTGTATACCTGTGACAGACTCAATCTAGGCCTCTAGAGCCTCTCTAGACGTACCACTGTAAAATACATTTGCCTTAAAACGTTGCTAATTTTCAGTATTCAGAGTGGTTTGTATCTAACTCTCCTGTGTGTGGGATTTGACTTTTCAAGATTTGTATCTGAATGCAGCCATGCTGCATTCCTCTCTCTGTTTACATGGGGATTGTGTGCGATATGTCCATAATTGTTTGGGGCTTTGGGATGTTTTCTTCTCCATGGTGGTTTCGTCTGACAATATTACTACTAATGATTTAAACTTTGTTATCAGCATGTGGTTAGGTGTTGAAACTGCTGTTAAAGAGTTGCAAAATGATATCAAAGATTATTAAAGGCAACCTTTGCAGATATGAGTGTGGGGTGGGCTTGCAGTTGTCCATGAAATAATATGATGCAAGTGCATGAACCTTTTAGAGGACTGAAACTAAAATAAATGGCAAATGGAATTCAGTATGTGCAGTCAAGCATGTGCTTAATGTTTTCCAACATCCTTGTAAATACACTGACTTCAGATTCACATCGTATTTGCTCCTGTTCCTCCTCTGATAACAGCTTTTCTGAGGAGGTGAAGAATGCAACAATTTTAGATGGACTGTTTAGTCTGAAAGCGTTTCTCATGGTTTGCCTCCGGCAACTTTTGTGGTCTTACGCCTTGAAACAAATGCAATAAAAAAGCCAGGAACATGACTCTTGCAGAAACGAGCTGGTAATAAATGTGTCAGTGTGATGTGAACTGGTTTACATCCTGGTTCTTTCTCAAGCCCACTGGTTTCTCAAGGACTTGGGTGAGTAAGGCAATGGGTTTTGCATAATCGGATGTTTGTAACAAGATTGTACCAAACTGCCTCAGGCAGGAAAGTATTTGGTGAAGTTTTGGTCATCATGGGAAATCAGAGCTTGAATTAACACTGAACATGAACTCATAACAAACAATCAAAAATATTTGTGACATTTGGTCTTTAAGCCAGTTAGGTATCAGGGTGATTGGCACTGTCAATAACCAATTATATCTACATTCACCATTAAAGAGACACTGCATTAAGATTGATTACATCACTTGTCCTGTCATTCTAGGAGGTAGTCAACTACAATCTTACAATCCACCATGCAGAACATTACGACTGTGAAGCTGCTAAATCTGATACCCCAGTCACTCCATTACTCCCTAACCTCCTTGCCATTAACGTGCAGTCAGTCATACATGTTTACGGCCATTGCATTTAAGAGCTGAGAGAGAACATGCCTTCCTCTGGCAAATAAAAGCCCTAAAGGAAGTCCAGACATGCTCCGACCTCCTCAGAGTTTTATGCTGTAATAAAACATGTTTACATGCTTTTTGCCTGTTTGGACCCCAAGGGCTCAAGGGTGAAAAGGTTATCATGAAGCCGCCATCTGTCTCAACCTTCAAAGGATCTTTTTTTTATTTCTTGGCTTGAAGAACTTTTGATTTATTGCATTTATACTATCTTTGATTTCCCACCCTCATGTTTCACAGAAATATTTGTTTTAGGGGAGAATGAAAGGATGCTTGGTTGGTAGCTGGTCTTTATAAGCAAGCAGAGGCTTTAATTTGACCTTCCTAAAACTGCTTTGAAGGATTTATTACAAAGATCAATACATGGATTTGGATGGGAATCAAACACAGACCTTAACTTCTTTTCAATCCTTCAAAGGGAAACTAAATGTTTCTGTTAGGGTGACAGAAATCACAGATTCTAAACCCATTAGACACCACCAGCCATTCCATTTTGTTGTTGACTAAACTTGGCTTACCATAGTTCCCTCTCATGTCTGGTTTTCAGATTTCTTCATCTTTTTCCTCTTAGCGGGCTCTTTGTGACTCACTGTTTGATTCTCTTCCTTTCTCTCCCTCTTCCCTTCAGTCCCTATCTCTCCTATTACCCTTTGTGCCCTGATACACATCACTGTCATCAACAAATGGTTGGCTCTCAGTTTTATTAGTGCCCCTGTTTAAAACTGGCTTTCTGAAGGGAGCGCAAAGGTTCCTCTGCTTGACTGGGCCCATCTGTAGAGTGGCATAATGATTTTTTCACGCCGCATTAAGTTAACACTGTGTTGCCAGCAAAGCAGGCCAAGACCCAGTTTCTAATTGGACTAAGAGAGAGAGAAGCAGGAACAACAGTCGCACAACACAACATCAGGCGCATTTCAAGCTTAACTTCATCCATGTTATTGCTTTTTTTTTTCCCCTTTATGTTTCCTGTAAATTATACTCTTTGGCCACAGCTACATACTTGTATTTCATTCAGTCCCATCTGTTGTGCCAGTGTTTCCAGGTTTAAAGTAGAGACAAGGATTGACACTCAGCTTGGTTTGTTTACACCCCAGGCAGATTTAAAAGTCAGTGTCAGGTCAAAGGGTTGGCCAGATTAGGTATTTGGGACTGTGGTGCACAAGGCCAGGTTGCAGGTCACAGCCAACAAGTTACACATGGGTGGAACTCTTCGCTAGGAGTCAACTGCAGTCAAGCGTGTAAACCCACCATTGTAATCTTTGGGAAGGAAAGCCACCTCTCAGAACATTCATTTAGTTTTTGACTTTATATATATATATATATATATATATATATATATATATATATATATATATATTTTTTTTTTTTTTTTTTTTTTTTTTTTTTTTTTTTTAAATATACATTTTCCTGACAAAATAATAAATGGTTGCACTCTGGCTGAAGTCACTTCTGATGTTTACTTGTCCCAGCCACTCATGCATGCATTGCAATAACGGAAATGTAATCATGACATGGCATGTCATGTATTGGTGGGAATCATAGCTCTAAGCATGACTGCTTTCCTAGATACCAGCATTGGTATGACATGTTCTAATTTGCTCTATTACCAGAAGGCAGTCTCTAAGAAATGCTTCCATTCAACAACCCTTGAGACCATTTCTTCAACATACCTGACATCCTGATTACAGACAGATGAGCAGAAACTGACAAGTATGATCATCTCTTTTACTATATAATGGGTCCTATCAATGCACACTGGTTATGTTGAGCTGCAAGGAGAGACTTTAGATTAACCAGCTGATCTACGTTCCAATCCTCACCTATGGTCATGATCCAGAGTGAGTTCAGAGTAGAGTTTGCTCATTTGTGTGAAATAGAGCCAGAGAAGATAGTTTGGACATCTGAACATGATGCCTCCTGGGTGCCGTCAATCGGAGCTTTACCAGCCACGCCTAACTGGGAGGAGACACTGAGGTGGACCCAGACATCTCATCACATGAGGTGTCTTCCAAAATCCCAAACAACTTCACTATTTAGTTTTATTCTTCCATGTTGTGCCTCCTCTTATTACATCTGAAGCCACCATCTAGCCAAATTAACCCAGATGCCAGCCCCTTGCTGTCCTTTGATTCAATTATGAACAGCTCATCAAATTGGATTTGAATAAAAAATCAGCCCCACACAACAATTTACTGTTTGTATTGGTCTGGAAGCATCAGATTTTAATCACATGTAGGTGAAAAAAGCCAAGACCCTTTAAGCTGAAAGTAAACAGCCATCATGCAGCCATTAGATTAGTCAATTCAAAGTCATATGTATTCTTGCTTGTTGAAGGTGAGTGAATATTTACCAGCTGTGATAGTGTAGCTGGTGTGGTTTTCACTTTGGGAGTTTGTGTGTGTAATCGTGGTAATATGTGAACCACCACAAAGGCGGTTTTGCATACTTTGCCAAGTGTTTATATGTCTGTATGTCTGTCTGTTTGTGGGAAGATTTTGCCATCATGAAACAATACAGATGTGAAGTTCATATAAAAATCAAGTCTATGTTTGATTGACAATAATGGAATATGAATACTAAGTACAACGTGTCAGAACACTGGCATGTTTAAATAGGTTATTTTTTGGGTGGGTGGGGGGTGCTTTACATCATTTAAAGCACTATACATACATACATACATACATATGCAATGGAGGAATGGATTTCCTCTTCTTTTGGACAATATTTACTTAGTTTTACAAAATAAGCATAAGCTGAAGTTTCTTATTTTGCTTTATATCCAGATTTTTGGGAAGGGTTTTGATCTCTGAAACTTTGATTTTACGGTGAGCAAAGTATGTCAAAGAACCAAAAAGTTAATATTTGAAAATTTTAAGTCTGAGTTAGCTAAAATCTAGATACAGACTGCTGTTTATATGATGGTTGTATTGTATTGTTTTCTGACTTTTATTCAACATTGTTTCAATAGTGAATTGGCCAATATTTAGCTTAGACTGACCTTTTAAATGATGATTAAATCACTATTGATTCACTGTCAGTTACAGTTGAAAATCTGATGTTTAGCATTAATTGTAAATAGCGCTTTCAATTTGGTTTCAGTGTTGGGCATCACTGTAGATTCAATGCTTCTGCCTAATGTCAAGATTGATTTAATCTGATTTTGCTTTCAAGGATGATATTTAACTTAACTGTGATCATTTACTGACAACAGAATATTGGAGAATAGAAGATAACACATGCTGAATGAACCTGCTTGGCCCACTGACTCCAGCCAGCCTTTACATTAGCCAAAAGTAGAATTATATTGGCAATAAAATGTCAAAACAGTTTGTGATGTAACTTGACTAACTTTGCCATCACGCTCACCAAAAGCTAGCCGGTTTATTGGGTAGGATTTAATTGTGGGAATGGAGTTTAAAGGAACCAAATCATGGTTCTTTTTTTTGTGGAATGTGGCTAGTAACAGGGTTGCCAGCTCTCACAAAGACTGACACAACTTTTTCTATGCTTTCACATCACACAACTGTTTTCTCATGCAGTGAAAAACTAATTAATAACTGATAAAATCTTTGTGCAAATGAAGGACACCGATGGTGCATAGACAGGCCCAACAAAGCAGGAAGAACAGTGCAGCAGCAGCAGCACTGTGCAGCAGCAGGTTATTCAGACCAAATCAGAGGGAAAACGAGAAATATCCACCTATCTATTATACTGGACCCCCGTCAGCAGCAGCACAGCGTCTCTCCCTCTCCTCTTTCACCGTGTGCACGTAGGCAGCAGTGAGAGTTAATTACTAACGCTCTGAAACTTTTTCAACTCCCAGGTGGCTGTTTCTGGATTTAATACAAGAGTGTGGTGTAAAAAATGCAGAAAACTTGCTTTAAATTACAGCAGTTTTTCTAGTACAGGCCCCCCATACCTTCTGCCATTTATGTATCTTTCCAAGTTTGCTTCCCCATTTCAAAACAGAACCAGCAGCTCCTGCATGCATATACAAGGATTTCTAATGCAAAGTGCAATGTTTAATGCAGCACCGTTATGAAGACCCCAGGGATGTACATATATAACAATGTGGATGTTGCTTGGAGAAAACTTTGGAACTTCAAAGGCTTTGCAATTTACTAAAAAGGAAAAAAAAGAAAAATCCTCAATGGTCTATCATGTATTTGCACTTTTATCACGAGTTTCCTGCAGCCTTAGGTTATGAAACGTAACACCAAAACGAGGGTAAAAGTCATTTCAATTAAAAGCAAGTAAATTGGAGCTATAGTGTTTTTTCATGTCTACACAGGTTAGGTTGTGTGTTATGCATCAGTGCGTGAAAGTGGGATGTTGTAATTCATTGGCAAAAAATGTTTAGCAGAAGTGCAGCTCTTAAATTTTAAGCAGGGTTTGAGAGATATTTCCAGGAGGTTGTTGATGAGAGAGCAGAGCCAACTGAATGATTGAATGAATTTTTGTCTGGCTATTCTGGTCTGGCTGAGTGCTCAAGGGTCATCAATATAATATGGTGTATTTATCCCTGTCACCATAAATCCAAAGGAACACGCGCACAAAAAAAATCTCACTTACACTCCAGGACAAGGAGCCTGATTCAGCACCCGTGTAGCAGCTTTATATATCCAGTAGGCGTGCATGTTAATTAGGCCCAAGTCAGTTCCATGCAAAAGCAAAATTGAGTTTCTATGCTCAAAACCATCTCCGAGATAAAATAAAAACAATGCCATTCCAAAAGTCATTGTAATAATTCAGGGTTTAGGTTTTGAAATACACACGATCAGATATATAGATCATTGTATCAAGTTCTGCGTTGATAGTAGCCTAAAATATCCAACAAACCAAAAAAATGATTTGAAAAATAAGTATTGGGAGCTTAAAGGAATTTACCGTCACTGTGGTTTACTCCATAGAAAATAACTGTATTAAGTTATCATTTTTATGCCTCTGCATCTGCAACAGCCGAGGTCAGAGGCATTATGTTTTAGTCATCTGTCTACTTGTCCGTCTGCCCATCCCATTTTTGTAAACGCGATAACTCAGAACCCCTCTGAGGGAATTTCTTCAAATTTAACGTTCACATGGACTCAAGGATGAAGTGATCAGATATCAATGGTTAAAGGTCAAGGTCACTGTGACCTCACGTCCGTTCTATTCTGGCGGACGCGATTTATCAGGGAATTTCATTACATCTGGCACAAACGCCCTCTTGGACTCAAGGATGAACTGATTACAGTTCGGAGGTCAAAGGTCAACTTCACAGTGACATCGTAATGCTCTGCAAAATCGGATTTCTGGTCATTATTCAACACCATAAATCGTGAACAGAAGGAGAGATTGGGACCGTATTTCACATGTTGTTGGGTACTAGTCTTGGCTGACCACGCTGGAACTATGGTGATTGTGTAGGTCTTCTGTGCTGCGGGGTTGAAGATGTGTGAAGCATACAGAGTCTGGGCACACATGGAAGGCAGTAATTCTATTATTATTATTATTATTGTATTTTTAATCTAGTCTTAGGCAGTTTGAAACAATTAATCGATTAAGCACATTATCAACTCAAACTACCTCCCTGACAGAGGCGCATGTTAATGGGCACTGATACAAGCCAGTAGTGTTCTCTTTTATCTCAGCCGATCTTCCCTTCCTCTATCCCTCCTACCTCTTCTGGAGTCCTCATCCTTCTTTCCTTGTGAACACCTTGTGTCTTCTTGAAGTGATGAATGCTTCTTCCCTTGCACACTGTCTGGGTTTAGACACTCTTAAATTACCCAGCACTGTGGAGAGGAGAAGAAAGAGGAACTTAAAAATAGCATTTGGACTGGACTTTTTTTTTTTTTTAGGCTAATGGTTGCCCCTCACTGATCCTGCTTCAGCCCCCTTGTCACCCTTCCTTCACTTACTTATTCCCTTCCTCCCACCTTCCTACCTCTCTTTATATACAAGCAGGGGAGGTGGGTTATTGATGGTTATTCTGTGGACATCTCTAACTTCCACACACACTCACACCATTTTCCCCACAGGCCTCATCTGTCTTTTTCTTCCTCTCCTCCGGCTCTCACATGAATAATGTTGTCCCTAAGCCAGAATGAGGTCAGGAAAGTAATGGCGAGACATATTGTGCAGTTAAGGCTGTCTGCAAATGGCCCATCAATAATCAAAGGCCGTGCATTAGCAGATGCAACATTGTGTCTACGTGCACGTGTTTTTTTTTTTTTATTGGGAATAGATGGTGCCATCGATTATCCTATAAGCCCTTTAGCTTTTAATGCAATAATTAATTGTTTTAGAATTAGAACCAAGTATGAAAACATACACAGTTGGCATTAATGGAAACCTAAAGTGCTCTTAAAGCCTTAAAGCTATTTTGTACAGAAATGAATTTCTACTGAGGCATTTGTCATGTTTTTTTTTTCTTCTTTCTTTTAAGACATTTGTTTTTTGGAGAAAAGAAAAATCTAAAACCACTAACTCCCACAGGTTGTGGCTACGTGCATGATGGTGCCAGCCAAATGAAGGCCCCCTACTGGCACTTGACAAATTGATTGTTATTTGTGCAGTTGAAGTGATGAAGAGTCCACAGTTCCTCCAGGGTCTGTTTGACCTCCACTGTTGGCACATCAGGAACTCAACTTGTCATCAAAGTTTGTTTCAGCCCAAAGAGCTGCAGTTAACCTCTGACCCTTCACCTCTGCTGGCCCTCGGTGAAGTGGGCGCCCCTAACTTTGGAGACTGACAGCGTTCTCAAAAAGGGTTTTAGGAGTGGGGGTTCCGGGTCACAGATATCCAGAATATAAAGAAGGGCAACAGGGTGCAGCATTATCAGCTGATGGGAGTGGTGAAATGAACATGGGCTGGCTCAACTTTAACGATCTTAATTGTGCCCCCCAGCACTCTCCTCTGTCTCCTTTTACAACTCCTCAGCTTAAATATTTGCAAACAAACCATCACCATGGCCACATGTTTGTCCATTTGTTCACTTGATGGTGATTAGAGAGCTCTTGTTCCTTACTCAGAGCCCACTTAGTGCAAAACCACCTCCCCTATTCACACTCCCAAACTCCCTTCACCTATTATCATTTATGCCTGCGCAAGTCACATTCTTTATTTGATCTCTTTTGTAAGTGTTTGCTGTTGAGCTTTTGGGATAATGAAACACTGTTTCAACTTTCTTTTTTTTTTACCCATTAAGGTAACTTTGTTGAAAATTTTCAGAAAACAAGCCCTGGAATTCTATTTCAGCAAATCCCCACTAATGAACTTACACTTTAAGTCTACGGTGATTCAATTGCAGTTTTGTGAAAGGGCTTGAGAAAGTTTATTGTGCTCTTTGACATCTCCCAGATAACCCTGACTAGAAGCATGCAACCGATTAAAAGTTTTAAATGTTGCAGAGTTTCCAGACGGAGGGAAAAATCAAAGCATGCATTTGAGACATCAATAAGTGTAGCATGCCAATAACTGCCAGGGAGGCCAGGGTGGAGAGGCAGGCAGGCAGACTGAGCCAGTTGAAAGGAGCTGACTTCCATTCAAATAGCCTCCAATGCCACTCTAGTCCACTGAACAAACTGAAGAAATCAATACTGTTCATTTGAAGGCATTTCTTGGTGGATATATCAAAAAGTATTGAGGAATGTATTCAGTGGTGTGTGTGTGTGTGTGTGTGTGTGTGTGTGTGTGTGTGTGTGTGTGTGTGTGTGTGTGTGTCTGTGTGTGTGTGTGTGCTTGTGCTTTATTGGCCCATTTATCAAAACAGAACCAGGCATGCAGATATTCAGCAACCATATTTCTCTCAGAGGATTTACAAAAAATACTCATATGGCCTTTTATCGAATCGGAGACACACAGTACCCCATAGGATATGCTCTAAAGGCTAAAGATGAGATTCCACGATACAAGCTATATAAATGCATTGTGATGAAATGCGGTTGCAGAACAATTTATGACCCTTGAACTGATGGATTTTACTGAGCATGTGGTTTTGATAGAGAGATCGTATGGACATTCAGAATCTCACTTCAAACCGTCAGTTTGAATGACAAACTGATCAGGAGATATATGAGTGCTACCAGCAACACCACAGGAAACTCAGATAGTCACAGATCTGATTGTATCTGGCAGTGGTGTGGTGGTGCACTGGTGAGCCCTAGCCCTTATTTGCTAGACGGTCCTGTGTTCTAGTTTCCTGGTTGGCTAGGGCCTTCCTGCATGGAGTTTGTGTGCTCTTCATCCTGTGTCTCCTGGGGTGCAAACATTCCTCCCACAGTCCAGAGACAAGCATTTGAGGTTAATTGGTGATTCTGAATTGAAAGGTTGTCTGTCACTCTGTTTTGACAATGCCTTTTGCTCCATGTTAGCTGGAATAGGCTCCAGCTGACCGTGAACCCCCCACAGAATAAAGCAGATATAGCATGAATGGATGGATGTGTATATAGATAATGTTATAGAGATTTAGCGGATTAGACCCAGCTTCTTACTTGATAGGTTCCTCAATAGAAGTTTTCGGAATTAGTTTATGCTTTTAGTTAGTGGTTTTAATTCACTTTCAGTTAAGCTTGAAGTTCAATTTTAAAATTTAACTCCCATTTAGAGTAAAATAGATGATCTAGCAGGTTCTACTCTAGTACATGGCTACCTTGTAAGTGTCAAATTACTACAGTATGGCTGTTTATAGAGTGCTAAAGTTTTCTGTCAGATCCACAACCCCAATCCAACCAAGATGGCAATGACTAAATTCCAAACTTTACACTTACAAAAGACTCAGTCCTATGGCAAGCCAGTTAGACCAGATCCCCTGAGCAGGAAAAAAAGTAAAAGCACAATACAGCAAGACGTATCTATTGGAGATGATGTTTTCAAACAATAATAAACTACATGTACTATGCAATCAACACAGAAATTGCATCACATTATTTCATTTTCCCAAATCAGGAATTTTGAATTTATGTGCGTCTTGGTTTACCACTCTCTGATTTAACCAGTTTTTACCAGAAACATGATGTGCAGAGAAACCTAGAGGTTTGTGAGGTTATTTCACAGTAGCCTTATGTTGGCTGAGCATGATTTAATCAAGATAACCACAATGGATCATTATGCATAATGGCGCTCCACTTTGAAACGCCACTTTTCAAATTAGAGGCTGCAGATGTAAGATGCGCACTGTACTGTAGCTGTCCTGCTGGCTTCAGATGGCTGTAGGGTTGTAATCAACTGAAGAGGAAAGCTGGCTCCAAATCAGCTGTAGATGACGGATAACGATAAAAATCACCCAATAATGTGTTGTTCATCAGGGTGGACTTCTTGATGGGCATTCTTGTGTTTCAGTGTGTTTACAGTGAGTTTATTCCATCAGCAAGGTGCACATGTGTGTATGTGGGGGATTAAGACAGAAAAATAATGCATATGTGTTCATGTGTGTCTATGTATGTTGCGGTGTGTCTGCTTAGATACTTTTTGGGTATCATGGGTATGCTGCAGGCCAAGCGCCGCAGTGCCTGCATATAATGAGGCACCAGCTCCGCTCACTTGTCCAGCTGCCAGCAAGAGGTCAACCACAGGTGGATGCCGCATTCCCTCCTCTGACACATACACACGGATAATTGCACACACAAGCAAATGCACCTAATGACACACACACCCATATAATAGCACACTTTTCTTAACTACAGCAAAAATTTTGCACTGTACAGTCAGCTCAGGAACATTAAGTGCAGTTGCATGTGCTGTCTTTCTGTTCTCTCCATCACCTCTTTTCCTTTCCCTCTCTGACTTTCACAAGTAGCACAAAAGTTTCCCTAAATCCGATTACTCGAGCAGTAGACTGTATAAATATATATTTTTTCAGCGATGAAAATTAGATGGCCTCCTGAAAAAGGTGCCTTAAAAAATGTGCTTTCCCTTTCTGTCCTCTGAGAATTCCAAATCCTCTTTGACAACATGCATCTCAAGGCTGACAGTCTCGCACCTTTATTTCCCTTAAGAAGCACATCCTACCATTTGATGCACCTCTCTCTATAAAAGGTGGTAAGCTGTCTAAACCTGGGTATATATCGTGGGATTTAGGAACTCACCTATTGCATTCTCTGAAGAATTATTAACTCTTATTCAAAATGGAGAACACAGAGGTGGCCTTCTCAACAACTTATGTAATCAATGTGACTGAGGCTTAGGAGTCTTCTCTATTTTTGTAAAACTGGATTTTGCAGAAGAAAATGACCTTGAGTCGGTAACTAATCTGTCCATAGTCAGCTGTTTATCTAGTAGGAAAATGGTTTCTATTCGATTCATTCCATCTTCAGCAGTAACTACTGACAGGGGATTAACAACATTAACACGTGCAAACGCACACGCACACACTGCACTGTGCATATACTGTATATATATATATATATATACACACACACACACACACACACACACACACACACACACACACACACACACACACACATGTCTGTGTATCTGTGACAACCTAAAGCACATTGTAGGCCCTCCATCTTCAGGACTTTGTGACTGGTCTAAAAGGCTGAGTGTGTGAGTCCCTGTGGAGCTCAATGCTAAAATGCCACTGTCCTTGTCCATTTACCACTGCCCTCCCACCAGAGGGCCATTGGGTCGTAGCAGCCCTAATGGTGTTCACTGCACAAGCCTCTTAATCCAACACTGGCCTTCCACAACTCATGCAGCTCTGTGCTACTTACGCCCCATACCCCCTGGCTGGGGAGAAGGGGACGTGACAGGGACAGTGTCTCAGAGTCAATTACAGGTCTAAGGCAATCCCTGAAGAGCCAACAACCGTGTTGTGACAAAATGGTCTGTTCTCATTCCTTCATGAAGATGCAATTTGCAAGAGCAAGGAGAAGCTTTCGTGGGTGGAGTGCAGAGTGCATCTCTTTGGGGGAGAGGATCATGGGCTCCTCGTAGACAATGCTGTTAGGCCAAATGAATAAATGATGAAATGGGCTGGCACACTGTGCCTTAATGCAAAAGTTGAGTGCAGCATGGTGAATTTAGACTGTGTGAAGTGTCACAGGTTTAAAGTATGGTGGATCTATAGTAAAGCTCAGGGCATTTGTGACTTGGAAGAAGCTCAAGTTGTACAGAGTGCAGCATTGGGAGTCTGGTTGGTAAAGAATGAGCCAGAGAGTAACAAGCTTAACGGAGCTACAGATTCTTCAGTCAGTGAAAAGTCACTTCAGAGTGAAAACTGTGGAGTCAAGCACTTACCAGAGGTAATATTTTTGTTATTGTCTGTAAATTACAATCACTTATTTATTTGATTGATGCCTGTACATTAATAAAGCCATGGCAGCTGTTGAACTGAAGCTGATGTCAGATCACTTGTGGATAGGCTCTGAAAATACAGAAGGACTTTTCTCATGTAGAGTTGTGACATTCTGTCCTTGTCCTCTGGCATTGTCTTCCTCATTCAGATTTGATGTTACAGCATTCTTTGTTTGCTCTGTTGCTGTGTAATGTGATGCAAAATAAATAGTTTAAGCGTCCAGGTCATTATCAATGTGAACTTTGGGATTTGGCTGTTAAATCCAGTGTTGCATTATCTTTGTCGTCCCCAACATATTTTGTAGGACATGATGATTGGTTTTGTTAATTCAAATTCATTTGTACAAATTATTATTTCAAGTTCTGAGTTCTGTTTAAAACTGTTGGTGTTTTGGTACAAGTTGTTGAAATGTAAAGTATTAATTGCTACTTGTCATTACTAATATACTAAGGACGTTTTCTATTTTACTTTTTTCATTCACAGTTGTGTGACCTTACACAGATTCTTAATTCTGCAACCATAACTCAGTAATTCAGCTGCTTTTCAATTCTTTTCTTTTCTCTTTTTTTCTCACTGTTTTACCACTTAGGAGTTGTAGAGTCACTGGGCTAAATCTCTATCATGAGAAAACTCTGAACTGGGTAACAACACATGAAACCTTTTTCCCTTTCCTCCACCTTCATGCAATGTTAAGTTTTTCAGCAGAAGCTTTAATAGAAATATTCACTAACAACCGATTTTTCATATCAAAAACAAGACTTAAACTAAAGAAAACATTTTTAATCAGCAAATAAAAGTAACTACTGTGAAGTAATTACTGTATCAGCACAACTGATAAAATAAACAGCGCCTTTTCCACTAATCTCACTGTAGGGAAGAATAACTATGTTTAGGATGTTTGTATTTTATCCATTTTATGTTAGCAAAAGCAATATCAATTTCATTTCCCTTCTCTTTTGTCTGGCAGTGTTGTGGCCTAGTTGGCCTGTCTTGCACTATTTCAACACAGCACTTGCAGTTAGTAGTTTTGAACAATCTGTTAGCATAAATGTAGATAGAAATGAGAGGAAGACAGTAACTTTCAATGACCTGAATAACATTTATACATAAAAGCATATTATTGCACTGCACAGTGATAACCTGAGGATATGAATGCTGAACAGAGTATTGACAGATTGCCTGCTTTATGAGACGATGTCAAATAAGTCTGTGTTTCTGTCAATAGTATTTGAGCATGGAATGTTTAAAAACTTCATTTAATAACTGAATTTATACTGGTATCTCTCGGAACCTAAAAGACTCAATCAATTTGTTACTTGTGAAGAACATCTTGTACGATAGAAGGTTCTGTCTCTGAGAACAGTTATTGTTTCTGTGAAACAGTGAAATGGCTCCCAATACCAACAAGCATGGTGATTTGTATCTGACATTTACCACATACCCTGAATAATTTGTTGTCCTGAAGCTATCTCTCTCAGAAATCATAATTTAATCCATCAATTAAAGAGTTCTTTATTTATATTTGCAGGCTTCTGCAGTGTAGCTTGTTAAGTTAAATTCATTCACATAGAAGTAAAACATCAATGTCTGCGAGCCCATCATGGCAGTTTATTGGATTACCTGATTAAATGAAGAATGAATGATGAAGGCAATGCTTTCCACCTTTGAAAGATGAGCTTAGGACTAGCATGAATCACATTCCATCACTGGATAATGTGTAATTTGCCACAAATGTGTTTTTCCTCTTTCAGTCTTTGTGCACAAGTACAACTACTCAAGGAAACTTTAAAAATGTATTCCAATACAGATACTAATTACCTGTCAAAAAATATCGTCAGTAACCTAATTACCACCCAAAATGCAAATAAAGACAAAAGAAAAGAAATATCAATAACATGACCAAAAAAATGAAAACACACAGCCCTGCTCCTGCAGCTCTTTCCTCTCCACTCTATTCTAAGCCCCTCCCACCATCCAAGCATGTGCTCCAAATGTAAATGAAAAATGTTCTGTACATAAATAGCATTTTTTTTTTTTACCTGATCGATACTCAGAGTGTTTTATGGTGTTTTTCATTCATCTATTTCACATCAATGGTGGCATAGCAGCCATGCGAGGTGCTTATCTGCCATTTGAGTAATCTCAGGTTCAGAGTCCTGCAGAGTCCCCAAGAACACTTTGGCATGCAGAGGGGCCTGGAATCAAACTGCCAACCTTGCGATCAGTGAAGAACCCACAATACTTTGTGCAAAGCTAGTCAAACTAAAAGTCAGCACTTATTTATGGCTTTGCCTGGAATTCAAGCCCTGCTCTCAGAAGTGAAGGTCCTCTATCTAACTCCTTGCACAACCACATCCCGTTCTTGCTGTTGACTTAGTTGTTAGTGATCTGATCAGTGAAAAGCCTGAACTACGAAGTTCAACATACCCAGTGTATCTTTTCATTTTCTGGCTTAATTAAACCTAACAACCACAGCTGGGCGAAGCAGTTCTTTAAAGCTGATCATCAACTCAGTAAGTCAACCCAGGTTTTCTGAATTTAGCTCTTCATATGAATGAGGCAGACTTGTCAACAGAGAACCGATCACATGTACAGGTCTACTAGCCCCAGGGTGGCGTATTTTACAATAGAAAAGCAAACTATAGTATTATGGAAGTACAAAGGTGTTAAACACGCAAAACAAACTAAAAGTAACACTGCTGCAGCAACCAAAGCCAGAAAAGAAAGTTGACAGTGTGAAAGCGTAATTAACATTCTTATCAATATCACTGTCCCTTTATGCATAAGCTGCTTCAATGTAGGTGTTTTATTCAAGCTTCATTTTAATGATCAAGATGCATCACAAGACTGCGCAATGAAATTACAGACATTGTTACTTATAAGTAAGTGATAAACAATCATTTATAAAAATCTAACTATTTTCACGGTGATGTAGAGGATGAATTCAGTAATCTCAAATTCAGTCTGTTTCTTTTGACAAGTAAGACAGTTTTTTCTTTCAGATGGTTGGCAGTATTAATGGTTTAGGTAGTAGGTAAAAAAAAAAATTACAAAACATCATTCAAAACAGTAAGTAGGCTTATTGCAAATCAAAGAAGTTCAACAATCTGGCTATAAGGTGTTGGTGTTTTAATCAGCTTTTGTTTCAGGATTATGTTGCTCTTCAAAGGCATATAGAACAATGAAAAAAAAACTAAACTCTTCTTCTCCCACTGCCTCCACACTGAAGTCTGTGGGATCATCTAGGAAAGTTAGTGACACTTTCCAAGAGAACAGATTGGTCAGTAGGATGGGCTTTTATATAAACTGATCTGTTATCTGGAGCATAACCTGATTCATCCCAGGCGTTCACCATGAGTTACCCTGGTAAGAAGTGCACCACCATCATAATAGTGAAACCCAGTGTTAAACCCACAGTTACCTTAATAGCCTCAAATCCTGCTCCATGGTACTGACGTCTGAAGTGTTGCTGTTCCTAATTTTACAGTGTATTGAAAAACTGTAATCTGATAATATTCGCAATCTGAAAATAAACTGAACAGTTTCCTTTTATTTTACTCCCAAATATACCTGCAGTAACACAGTGACAACAGGAAAAAGACATGATGCAGTGGAATAGTATTTGGTTCAAAGGATATCATGGTAATACAACCCAGGAAGTGGCTTATTCTTTTGTTTTATATGTGTAGGGATAGACCCCTTTTAAACTCTGTTTTCTTTTGTGATTTATATCCTCTATAATGATTCCAAAAAGATGTGTGTAATCGTTATGTGGCAATGAGCTGATGGTGCTTCGGCTGCCAAGGAGAGTGTTTATTTTCACAAGTCTTAGAGAAGCATAAACACAGAGGGTTGAGTGTGGAGGTTGACCATTTCCATGCCAAGTCTACAGAGTTTTAAAAGCGGCACCAACCAGACAAGGTATTCCCTTTCCTCCAGTGAGGATTCACCCCATTTCATGTCAACGAGGCCCTTTAAGCTTGGAAACTAGGTGGAAAAGAAAAAAAAATCCACGGAAATCACCACGACTAGTGGTTGACAGACAAACCTCTTCCAGCAGACAAGAAAAAAAGAAAAATGAGGCTCGTGTTGCAATAACAAATCACCTGAGTGTGCATTCAAAACTTGCCCTGGCTCGTCTCTGATGAGATTATGATCTGCACCCTTACAGAAAATCACCGGATATCTTTCCTCTGAATTTCAACCCTGAATCTCTGCCATTAATGGTGCGTGGCTAAGTAAGAATAGAGTTCTTGTAATCCTGAGGTGTTATTAGGTTTGAGGGGTTATGGCATGTACGCCAGGTGATGTCACAGCCAGATGCAGGTGTTGTCTGCTCGTCTCTCGGTCGGCCCTGACTAATCAGGACAGAGGCTCCGCCGCCCCGTCATTTATCCACCACCCCTCCTCGCCCTTCAGCCTTAAATGCTGGGGTTTCTGGCTTAATCAATCACCTGTGTAAAGAGCAATAGCTGTGTGTAAAGGGAGGAGGGTGAGGCGGAGAGACGAGGCGAGAGAGGGGGAGCTGTGAGGTGGGTGTCAGGGACAGGTGGCCAGGGTCAGTCTCTCTCTCACCTTGGCAGCTCCTCTCCAAGTGCTCTTGACAGGCTTACATGCATCCACCCACCTGCACAAGAGGGGCCGCAGGCACACACATACAGAGTAGGTGTCTCTCCCACACACTTGCAGGCTCACGCACACTCACAAACACAAGAAAGCAGCATGAGCGGCTTCGGGCTGCTAGCGCTCCCCGGGGGAACACTCGAACTATGCTAATGCATGCCAGTTCATCAATTTAGTCCTGGACACAATGTGCTTTCTGGACTGCCTCAGCATGCATATTTCTCAAGGTTAAAAAGTTATCAGGGATGAGATGGCCACTTCTGTGTGAATGAATCTCCATATCATGAAAGGAAAATCAATAGCTGTGGCCAATAATGCGGCAGATGGAGTTAAATGCATCGGATACACCCGATTCCTTTTAATACAGTGTCTGTTTACTTGTTGGAATATGACAGTCGGAGTAGGCAGAGCTGGCATGCATAATACACAGTTTGGTCAACTTTAACGATGTTGTGAGGTGGGTGTTTTCAGGAACGTGGAACAAACGACATTAGCTTGCACAAATAACCAGGGTAAAAATGGACTTCTATAGTGATGGAACAAGGTTTCTTACACTTAAGTAGCTACACATCCATAATACTTCAGAGCACTGATTGTACATCAGAATGAGATTTGCAATTAGACCAATAAACAGAGGATGTGGTTGGGCAAAATGTGATTAACATGGGAAGAATAACACAAAGGAAAGATGAAATGCCTCCATAGGTCCCATATGCTGAAAATCCTGTTTTATTTTGGTTTGGATGTCTTTTAAACTTGAAAATGTAAAAGTTTTGAGAATATGAAGATGCCAACTACTATCATTCCTCAAGTGCCTTTAAACAAGATGACATTCCAGCTTCACAAGCCATTCCAAATTTTGTTCATTTGGTAAGTAGGAACTCAGAAACAAATGGCAGTCCAACTAAAACTTAATTCTGCCGCCTCACCGCCCACTGCTAACTGTAAAACTCTAAAACATAACTCTAAAATTTCT
The DNA here is from genome assembly GCF_022539595.1 of Amphiprion ocellaris. NCBI lineage: Eukaryota > Metazoa > Chordata > Actinopteri > Pomacentridae > Amphiprion > Amphiprion ocellaris. Next base: position 25,677,861 of record NC_072767.1, on the reverse strand, counting down.
CAGCCACAAGCAAAGCTCACCAAACGTTCTGCTGTTGGTTGCAAGAGTGAACACAAGTGTCTTTATGCACTGTCATGCCACCACAACAGAAGAAAAATCCTTAGTGTTAGCATGTTATGTGGCCAATGTTACCATTAGCTTTGATGGCCACAGGTCAGAGAACAAACAACGGATAGTGCTGTCAATTCAGTGATATCTCCATGTAAAATAGTGGCTCAGAGAGAAGTTAGAACTAGAAACAACAGAAAGTCCTGGTCTCACACACTCATTGACATCTATTTTCACTCAAGTGGTGTCAGCTGTTTTGTTGGTGTTCTTAATCAAAGACACAGAGAGAGTCTTCTTCCTGAAGGGTTCTTGGACAGCAGCAACTTAGCTGCATTTGATTCTTCAGACACTGAAACGGCCTGTTTAAAACAGGGCTAGAACCTGGAGTTGTACAGTCGAGGTGAAATGAACCATCTTTGGAGTATTTTGAGGTGAAAAATTGAAAGACATTCTGGGGACATGTGAGACTTTAATTAGTTTGCTGAAAGGGGGCACAATATGGAGCCTTTAAGAAGACGGGGATTAAGTAGGAGGAGAGAGTGAGAAGAGGGTTGGAGTGGTACGATCGTGTTAAGGAATCACATGCATTTGTAATTTTCATTTCTATAGTCTGATTTCTGCCTCTTTTACATCTGAAGAGGTTTCATGAATATAGAAGAGTCTGTAAATATCTTGGTACTTTTCCTTCATTTGGACCAAGAAAACTCTTCCCCCCTAGTTTTCACTTGACCAAGCATGACAAAAGTTTCCTCTGCAGCAGTGGTTTGTCTGCTTTCAAAAAACTTGAGTTTTGTCAGCCGGAAAACATATTGGAGTTTTACATTCTTTACTTCTGGCACTATAACATGTTTGTGGGTCGTGGAATTAAGCGGATGAGTTCACATGTTTTCACATATACAGACATACAGATTGTATACGGCTAAGCACATAGCTTAGCACATGCACTCGCAAACTGAAAATATACTTGATTTGGATAACTACTAAAAGAGGCTCTCTATCGATATTTATGGCTTATGTAGTGATAATATTATATTAATTCATCCTGATATGTATCTTAAGCCTATATATGTGTATAAATAACTTCAGTTCACCCCCAACTCTTTCAAATAACATGTTATGCTGTAAGCCTCCCAGCAGCATACTTTTAATCTTAACTGTCAATGATCAGACGATTTCTGTGTAGATCCTTTTGTTTTTCCCTTCAACACAAGACACAGTTGTTTTCACCGCTCCAGCCCTGTGATAGTGAATTTAGACTCTGTAATGATGCTGATAAATACAATGTAAGTAGGGAAAACAAAAAGAAGGAAAGAAAAGGCTGAGGAAGAGAAAGAAAGAAAGAAAGACGCTTGGACTTATAGCCTGAGAACAGTCCCTTGTTTCGATGCTACTTAAAAATAATGAGCAGCAAACCAGATGCATAATTTACAGTGTAGCGAGGGCGTTATAAAGCATATCAGTGGTAGGTTTTTTTTTTCTTTTCCGACTTCTGAAAAAGGAGAACAAGGATTGGCAATAGGAGGGAGGGAGAAGTTAAAATTTAAATATCTACTTTTACCCTTACATATTAAAAGTTGTTATTTATCGGTTCTATTGTTGCAGCACTGCCAAAAACTGAGCAGAGCTTTTGTTACAGCCAATACAGAGTTGATCGGTTACTGCCATTCTCAGCTTATGTTTTGAGATGTAGGAGATACAAGAAGCGGCTCCATCTGGCCTTCTGTTCCCTCAACTTAAAGCACCTGAGTCTCCAAACAGGTCTAGGTTCACTTTCCCAGGCTCTCTCTTCACAGTAACAACCCTTATGTTCCCCTGCCCCAGCAGCCTCCATCCAGGCCCCCGAGGGCCAAGCAAGGAATACCTGCTGTCACAACGAGTTGGATTTTCATTTGTTTTCAAACCAGAGGAAAAAAGGTGGTTGGGCAAAGAGCATACCATGGAGAATCGGCCAGGAGAGAGACAGACTGATCTCCTTCTCCTTTCTGCAACACTGCCTTAAGATTATACTCCCCGTTTCACAATCATTTATATACCCCAGTTACTGAATGGGAAGTATAGCAGCCTTATTTGCTGTCAGACAAAACTAATCTCTTGAAATTCATAACCTACACCACAGACAATCACAATTTTTCTTTGTTTTTTTTTTTTTTTTAAAATAAAAAATTGTAGCACTGAGGAAAGATTGAGTTAGAGCTGCAGAAGTTGTTGGCAAGCAAACACTGTGGCCAGTAGCCCCAAGGGGAACACCAAATGTGTCTAATTTATCACAAAGACAGTTGAGGGGTGGGAGACAAAGAGGAACCCAAAGGATCCTGTGTGTCTCTTAGTATTCATTTTCTGTATATGTGTGTGTTACTTGTAGGAAGAAAATGGGAAGTGAGAGAAAGAGAGACTGGAACTGAACTGATGAAATAATGGATGAAAGTGATGGTCCAGGTTGGTTATTTTTTCTACAATAAAATCTACAATATGTAAAACATTGGTGGTGCAACCTGCACCATCTACACAAGGACTTGCTGCTCTACAAACACTCTGCATAATATAAAATAAGACTGAATCAGATAGAACTATATCAGAACGTATCTTTAAAGAATTTGCATCATATAGAGACAACACAGAGTAGCTGCAAGCAGCAAAAACCAAAATCACTGAACATATAAAGAATGAGTTCCATGTATAGAAATTTGCACAACAAACCCCCCAAAAAAACTGTGAGTAATAGTACATTTGGGTGTCTACCTCTTACATTTATTGCAAAAAAAAAGAGAAAAAGATCTTAATCCTTGTTCAAAACTCTGCCACAGTGAGGATTTCTTGCCAAATATTGTGGATGAATAGGACTCTACACCAATTAGCCCCCTATTGTGCTGTGAAATATAATTGCACAAAGTCAGCAAACAGTCCCTGCCCACGAGGCTGAAGTCTGGTGCTGTTTCCACACTCGCATGTATTGCCAACAGAGCATCCCTATGTGATCATGCTGGGATCTTTTCCCAGCTAGACACACCACTTTCATTGGACCTACACCTGTCTGGTTCATCATAACCTAAAGCAAGGATTAAAACCCTCTGAATTCCTCGGATGTCTCAGGACAGCAGTAACAGAGCTGTCAGTATCAATCCTGCCTAATGCCAAGAGGAATACAAGTTGACAACTGTCCAAGTAATTAGTAGTCAATTTGTACTTCTCTTTGCCTTTTTTAGGTAAGTTTATCCAGTGTGGCACTTGAATATGGAATGAGATTCCCTTCTGAATGCTGGAGTCTCTTGATTTAGATATAGAGAATTAGACTGACAACAACATGCAACAGGTGACCAAGTTTTACCACTTCTTCACTGCCATTGCAATTCCAAGTCAGTCACTGTAATCCAATTTATGTAATTCGCATTTATAGGAAAAACATCTTTGATTCACAGTAGCAACTACATGATTTCATTGTGGAATATCTTTTATAACAATATACACTTGTCAAATAAATGTAAAAATGTTCACAATAAATTTCAGCAGGTATTGATCCTCTGTAAATCCAGTTTACACGCAGTGGCAATGAGCAACAAATATGGAAAATGGTGAACAAAGACAAGTATGGTTGCGCTCCTTGTACCAGAAAGATTTTAAAATTGAAAGGGCAGCTTTAAACTTTTTAATCAATTTAATGATATATATATATATATATATATATATATATATATATATATATATATATAAAAATATATATATATATATATATATATATATATATATATATATATATATATATATATATATATATATAAAAGCACTTTTAGAAGATGTATGACCTGTTAATTACACAGTTCATCGTTCTTCTCACCCTGTTTACTTGCAGGGCAAATGTTGCCTCAACATCATTTAGACATGCTAATTACAGAGTGCACCAGCGATTATGCTTGTTTTCTATTTTTCCTCCTCCCACACCTGGTAGAGCTGTCAGGATTCCTCTGCATCACGCCGCTGGTGTGGCACGCCACATCTCCTCGTATATGTTTAGGTTGGCACTGCGCCCGGCATTTGGAGTTGAGTCAGTGTTTGCTTAAAAAGGAGAATGACAGTTTTCAACAAAGCTTAAGACTGTCATTTTATTTTTTCATGCAGGGATACAGTCTGGGAATTGGGTGGCTGAGTGGTTTTGAAATACCTGTTAAAAGTTTTGCACGACAAGGGCAGGATGCAATTAGTTTGTGCTGGTTATATTATATCTTGTGTTAAAACTTTGGGATTTCAAATGACACTGAATTGTTTGACGAAACTGTGAAAGTTGTCTCAAAATTGCCATTTTGTCACATCAAATATCATGTTTCAAAGGAAGGTTTTGCTCCATAAACTATATCAACTAAATAAAAGCACATAACTTTTTAATATTACACACAGCGCAAATGTTGATTTGAAACTGATGATTGGTAAGACAGCTGCAAAATGAATGCTTTAAGTCTTAGTTTGTGTTCTGCCGCATGTCTTTCCAAAAGAAACAAGACTTTTGAAGCTACTGCTACAATCATATGAACACATTCAAGATGTAATGTGAGCCTAGGTGCAGTAAATACAGAACCATGTCCTTGATTAATGAATTATATTGCACTATTAGTATAAGTGATTCTCTATTTCTTATAATCAATTTACGAAGTGGCAGTGATTGTAGCTGAACCGCAGCTCAGGTGTTCCTTGTTAAAATCATAATATATTGCACAGAATCTAAGAAGCATGTAGAGGCAGAGCTGATTTTGTACACGAAATCTGTTGATTAACTCCTGGATCACAAGTTGATTGGTGACCTGACCGCTGATCCTGGAGATCAGTAATCCAATGCTGAGAGGCTTTGCACATACAGGCCTTCCTGCAACACGGACACAATGGCTCTCCTGGGGAGCTTTGCATTCAGATCAGGTTCTGCTGGAGCCAAGTCTGTCGATTGGCAAGACAACAAATCCAGCTTGGCCCTTCTCTAATCTTTATGCCTTTTCAAACAGTTGTTTAAATCTGAGATGATGCTGCCACGTTTTAGCTTTTTTTCCTCTCATTGTGTGATGGATGCACTTATGGTTTCGCTATAATAAATCAAAGGATTGGAAGAAAGTAATAATACTGTAAAAAGGGTGCTTCTTCAGAGAATAATTAAGGACTTGACTCAAACCAAATCCATTTGGAGGAGCAATTATAAGCAGCTAGATTAAAGATGATTTGATTGACATTTCAGGATGCATTTAAAAGCAACTCTACTCTCTGATTTCTCTGGGCTAAAAGTCCAGGTCTTAAGTGGATTATCCTGTGTAATCTCAAAGTTGTATCTGCAAAGACACATCGTTCCAGCGTTGACATAATGCGTTGCAATGGTTGCAGCGGACATCTCAGAAACCTCAGCAGGTAAAAATCAATGCATTCGTACAGCTTGTAGCGACTCCTAATATTTCCCAGAATGTTTTCTGAAACAATGGGAAGAAAATTGTTCCAGTTTAGCTTTTTGCTATGTGTTGGTAAAGGGAACAATAAGAGGAGCAAAGGTGCAAGAAAAAGTAAGTCTCATCCCTTCAGACACACCAATTCCTTCTGCTGCAATGCATTGTGGCCTCCTGAGACTTCTGTGGATGAATGAACACACATCTCTGCCCCTTTGAAAACAGTTTCTTTGGGTCTGAGTGCTGAACATTGCTAAAAAAAAAAAACAATAACTCTCACAAGAAACTCATATTAGCTTGTTCCAGACTACTGTATTTTGCAGCTGACATGAAATATTTGGGAAGAATTTGAACTGTGCGAACTTAACTGAGACTCCAGAGGATTGAAATCGTTCTTTGATAATAAAATATTCTGTATCAACATGAGACACCACACATGACCTTCAAAGATAAACTTGAGCTGCAGTTACATCATAGTTTTATCATCAGTGATTGACATTAATATAAACAGTTTCCAGCCCAGTACAGATTAGAGAAAGCATCTTGCTTCCAACCTTTCTGTTATTATTTTAATGGGCCTTTTATCGCTTTATCACTGTAGTTTTGTTCTTTATGCTGCCTGTAAACATGACACATCTAAAAAAAAAAAAACAACTATGCCGGTCTCTTTTAAAATTATGTGGCACCGAGGGAAAGGGAGAGATACAGGATTCACCTCATACAAAGATCATGAATCCATTAAAACTATCTAAAAAGTCCCACATAGACCAGCATTTATCATTACTCCTGCCATCTTTTTCTCGTTCCATGTCCCCCTTTTTTTAACCAGGATCAAGCACCGACTCTCTTTTGTCCTCCTTTCATCTGCATGCTCTTCTCTCATCACAGACACAAACTCACATCTATTCAGTCTGGCACTTGTATATGCTCTCACAGGACCAAAGACAACCACACAGGCATTCTCATACCCCTACCACACACTCGGGTTAAAAAATAAAACAAACAGCGTGACATTATGAATAGCTGTATCGTCAGGCTCGTTAATTGTCAACAGCACAATGTGCCACAAACACAAATCGGCGTATGGCTCCAGACAGTGGAAATTGTTTGATAATGAAACATTCTCAATCAATCTCATGTCGGCCCCAGATTGCCAATTGATTAAAACATTTATCTCATCTGAATCTAGTTTAGGGTTCCATTTCACAAAATGATTAACACTACGATGCACTGCAAAGTTGCTCTTTGTCCCCTTTTTACTTTCGTGTTCCATTTCAGCTCCACTAAAATCAACCCAGCCATTTTTTTCTGTAAACACGGTAACCCACAAATGTTTTTCTTTCCGACATGATGGGATTTAGAGCCATCAAAAGAAAGAAACATGAAATAGAAGGCCCTTTGAAATGAGAAAACAAGAGATGATAGAATCTTGCCTTTCTCTGGGCGTAAGCAAGTTTTTTTCCTAACTTGCCTTCTAACCAGAGCCCCATGCATGTCTTAAGTTAGCCTCTCAACAATGAACCCATTGAATCTCGAGGCAAGAGTGGTGCTAAAAACGTCAAAAACCCCAAATAGCTGTCAGTCACCAAAACATTATCAGGTCAATAAGACAGTGATGACATTGAGCTAACGTGCATATTTTTTGGTCTGTACTGGAGCACTGAACCCTGTTACATCAAGATGAAAAGGGCAGTTGGTGCAGTTGTGTTTTTGCTTGGTGTTGTATTACCAGGGAACAGTGCTCTCGCTATTGTATCAATCACAAACTATTACTGAAGTGTCAAAGACATTGCAGCTCTATTTTCCCACCTGTAATGATGTTTTACCTCCTGGAATTCATCTTGACTTTGGAAAGTCGCAGGAACGTGTCACACCCAGTCGCACCTGCCAGATCTCATTGTGTTTTCCTTTATTCTTCAGATGAATGATTTGGAGTATGTGTTATTTTGTATGCAAGTAAAAGTGTTTGTGGGTTAAGAAAACAGGACAGTGAAAAAGGATAAAAACTTGAAAAGATTTTTTTCTTTTTTTTGTGCTTCCAAGGCTGTAATCCAGAGTTAAGACAGTACTGATTTATCATCTCGATAGCAATGGTACTATTGCAAATCTAAGTGTTTTGGTTTACCCTGTATTTGTTTCACATCGTCTTTGATTCTCAGCTATCACTATGACACCTTAAAACTACTGTTTTATTGTTCTTCTATTGTCTATCTGCACCTCACAAGAGATAAAAATAGGACAACAGTAGTGTGTCTTACACTGTGCCTGTGCTTAATTCGCCCTGCCAACTCTACCTGCAGGTCTAATGTGAATGATACTGGTCTGTAATCCATTCATCTCCCCTTGGGCACACACCTATCCATCTATCTATCCTTCACCACAGCCATCCATGCATCTATAATACATTTTCTAAGCAGTTTTATCTATTTTCATAACACACGATTTCTTTTGTGTTTGTGTAGGTGGAGAGCAGCTCTGTCTGTACCCCATCTCTGAACTGCTGTGCCCATGCCAGCTTATTCCGAGGCAGTAAATGGCACCAGCTCACAGACACATTGTCTGAATCCTGCCGCTGGAGTTGGGATGCCAGCTTTAGGCATGTCAGGCCTTTGGGCATTGGGATTGGGTTTCCCCAGACCCCCTTGTCAAAGGATTAGCTCACACTCTGATCATCGGGAATGCAGAACTGTTCCTCCTCTTTTCTCCAATGTCACTGCCGCTGCACACATTCCTTTGTACATCTTTCATGCCTGGCGAAATTTTGCTAAATACGTGGCAGCAGTCTTACTATATTCCCTGTTCCACTTCCCCTGCTTTCTCCCTCCCTCCTCACCTTTTCCACTTCCCCCCATTCCTGTCTTCTCTCTCTCTTTCTCCATCACTTCCTCCTCTCTTCTTCAACTGTGTGTTGATGAGCTTGAGCCCTGTTTTTTTTTCTTCTTTTTTTTCTGAGGAAGGAAGAGGGATTATGCTAAGCCCTAACTCGGGGAGACCAGCCTTATCTTGCCTGTAGCAGCTCCGTGCACCAGAGAAAAACAGGCTGGAAGAGAGCACAGCTACAGGCCAGGGGAAGGCAGTAGGGGGAGAGACAAAGATGGGCATGGCCAGTAGTATGGAACACATGCATGTTTTGCTACGTAGTCGATACATTTGGTCATCTTCAGCCATGACTTTCAACATGCGTGCATGTCATGCAGACTCTTTTCCAAGTCATTATGAGGAATGACAGCATTTGCATACAAACAAGAATATTATCTCCATTTGTTTCTTCTTCTTCTTGTGCCCTGCAAATTGCTCCAGTCACATGCCAGGCATTTTTATCCTGCAGTGGAATGACAGTGTTCCCTAGGTGATTCAGACTCTCCTTCCCCTCTAAACAGCCACTCATCAGGACAGTCCATTGTGCCGGACCCAGCTTCCAATCCTTCCTTTTCGCGAATCTTCAATTATGGCTGCATTATACTCAATTATGGTGACTCTAATTAAAGTCCCATCTCCTGGTCCATTTCCTGAATGAAACCTTCCCTCTCTTCCCCAGTCCGGAGACAATGGGTCATACCGCAACAGCGAACAAGACTCCACTGTAAGCAGGCTGCTGCCCTATTCACCTGGCCTAATTACCCTAACCCTATGGGGGGGCTGCGTTCCTGGGAAAGGCCCTGGCTCTGGGGAGGCTCAAAATGAACTCAAATTTCCTTGAGGATGCAAACAATGGCAGAAAGTGACGTCAGTATTCATTTCCAGAAGGTAAATATCATTTTCTGGACAGCTGGTATGACCTAAGTATGTCCATGCACTCAGATCTCTCTATGTGTCAGCAGTTGCCAAGCTCTAATCCAACCAAATAAATACAAAATGTGCAGAGGCTTCAACTTGTTAAAAGTAACAGTTCACTCAGGGGGAGGCCCACTCAGACATTAGCTATGGATAGCATTACCCCTTTGTTAGTGTTTGTTGTCTTGCTCCATTTACTTCAATGTCATCAGAAAGCTTCGCCAAAAAAGGCCATAGCAACAGATTAGCTGGGACTTGTGGGGCAACAGAGCTAACAGAAAGTAAGCCTCAATAAACCCGAGGATGACATTAAGATACCAGCCAAGGACTTGGTCTTTCAAATACACCACAAAATCCAGAAAGCGAGAAAACCGCAATTGATGAGACTTTAAGTCCATGCATTGTGTCACTCTAATGCACAACCCTATGGACTCAGTAATTCCTTAGTACAACAAAACCTTTCTTTTGCTGTCTTTTTAATGTTCTGCAATATTGTGCTGCTTTTAGAGAAAAACAACTCTGAAAGAAAAACATTCTTTCATAATTGCAATGTAGAATGGAAAAGTGTAAGGATTTAAAATGGACTTTTTGAGGTTTAATGAGAGTTTTTTTCAACAATTTTAGGGACACCAAGTTGGAATGGGGGTAAATGTAATGGCATGTTTTACACTACAGCAAAACATCTTGTGTTATTTTTCAGTGTTGCTTCACAGAGCAGCTACAGTAAGCCACAATCTTGGACTGACCCAAGTGGCCCAGGGGTTATTAGAAGGCCAGGGTGGGGTATCAGAGGGGGGGAGAAAAAGGGCAACAAAGCCTCTTTCTTCGCTCTTCCTCCTGATCCTATCACTCCATTCCTTGGCTGTGGAGATGAAAGACTAGCCTGTAATTGGAGAGGAGGGAGCAAGTGGAAGTAATGAGAAAGTTAAAAAAAAGGGAATGGGATAGAGAGTGCTTGAGGAGTAGGTAGGAGAGAGTGAAAGAGAAAGTATCTTTGATTTCCTCAAATTAAATGAAGAAAAACAGCCCAGCCCCGCTCCTCTATCAGGCCCAGAGTTTGAGTGACAATGTAGCTACGTGAGGCTCTCGACTGTAATAACTTGCCTTTGTGCAGAGAACTCGACGCTTTGTCTTCCTTTTCGGTGGGGCCCAGGGTCCAGGGATCAGCCTTGACTTATTATGACTAGCTTTTGTCCTTCACGAGCTGTGGGAGACTTGACTTGCCCTTTCGTCTGTCATCGGAACAGGATCCCATACTGGGACTGTTCCTTAGGCATGAGACTGCTGGAATGAGAGCCAAGGACAAGGCCAAAGCATGTAGCCTCCTCCGATATTGTACTACAAGTGTCGTTATGAGCACAAACATGTTTTGTTACATTTACAAAGATGCATAGAGGTAAAACTGCAGTTTTGGAGGCCAGTGCAACACACATATTTATTTAATACAAATCTTTGGAGATATACACTTTGTCTATCTTTTAATATTCCAAAACTTTAGGGACACAGCTTTTTCATGATATTAAACTGCAAGTCGACGCAACACATCTGGTGGTCGACACAGCACACACATTCACACAAGGGTGATAACAGAGGAATGAGTGGGCCACAAAGTTGAAAACATAAGCACATTTATGGGATCCACAGAGGTTTTATAGTCACAACAACTTAGCTGTGTGACCTTGCAAAGTTTGCAAACTCCCAGGCATCCCTTCACCATCTTAGGGAGACAAACATTTTGAACCTAAAGAGATAAAAACAATCCGCAAGGCATTCACATGTAACTCGTTAGGGATTTGAGTTGCTGTCCTCGCTGTTAAATGGCCAAACAGTGGATTATTATGCCTGGAAGATTTACTCTCTCAGTCTCCTACTGGAGTTTTTCAGCTGCTTCTCCATAAAGGGGAATGTCTTCCATTATCCAGACGGAATTTTTAAGGATGGGCCCAGGCGCTTATCTCTGTCTCAAATCAGCAAAGCCGGGGTCTCCTGTTCCATCACCCTGGCTTCATAAACTAGAGCAATAAAAGAGCTGTTAACCCCACCCACCCATACTCAAGTGCTACACCTGGACACAGCTGGGGCTAGATATTTTAAAGAAAGGGTGCTTCAAAGGGAACTGAGGACTAAGTGGGAATGCAGAAGAAGCTTAAACACCATGAAGGAAAGGTAGGGGGAGGCTAAAGGGGACACAGTGGTACAAAAGTATACAAACAGAAGGTAGAGAAAAGAAAAATGACTAAGGGTCAGTAAGGTAATAGAGGGACTTGGCAATTTCTTTGTGTGTTACAAAAAAACCCACCAGGAACTGATATCCTTTTTCTTACTTGCCTACCTTTATTTATCCAGTGTGACATATATTCACCTACAACGACCCCCATATGATCACAGGCATGAACACTGTGCAGCTCAATGAGAACACAATACACGCATGTACTCACAGGCTATTTAGTCATGGGTGTGCCCTCATGACTTTGAAAGTGACATGGCTGAAAGAAAAAAAAAGATCTACTCCTGACCTGCAAAAAGAAATGGCCTCTTTTCCACCTGGCCACCCCTTCTCATTTCCATTCAGCCATCTTCACAGTCTATCAAGTAAAACGTTAAGATGTAATTACCTGTGAGCTGAGCGAACTGTCAAGTGGGGGAAAGGCAAAGTTAGAGGGACCTGGTGGAAAAAAAAAAACAAAAAAAACAAAAACCAGAGCCGCTTAGAGTCACGACAGGTGTTTTCTCCTGGGCCAAACTGAAATGAACATGGAAATGAATGTTTGAAATGCGTTCAGCGGGGAAGAAGCAGGAAGAAAGAAAGGGATTGCAGACACAAAGTGCGCGTTTGAGCAATGGAGGTAATTATTCCTCAACTCCTTCACCTGTGAAAAGAGGATTAGGCAAGTGGGGGTGTTTCAAAAGGGACACGAAGAGGGACGGGGGAGGCATGGGGAGTGAATGTACCCAGAAACCAATTGGCCTGAGACCTCTTGTGCTGCTCCTTCTGACTTCCACAATGACAGGACTCTTCAGTCTCTCTCCCTGTACTCGATAATAGCAGTTTCCTCTTTTCTGTCTTTATTCATTTCTCTTTTTACAGCGTAAAGCCATTTGCTCATTTGAATTTTATTTTTGATTTACAATTCTCACACAACGGCTTGTCCTCTCTCTCTCTAACACATATACACAATCTAACCCAAGTCCAAGCCACAAGTAAGTCACTCAAAAATGGAAATTAAAGGCCAATTTCGCAGTGGTTATTACAAATTGTAAAGGTCTGCAATCTTGTGGCCAAGTCAGGTGTACTTTCATTTATGTGCCCCCTCACTCCTTTTCAACTAGCTCAGCAGCCTCGGCCTCTCTTTTATGTGCATGGGTGCACACGAGCTGAATAAGACAGAAACCGCAGTGAGAAAGAAGGTTGAAAGCAGCAAACATGGATTAGCTTCTGCTGGCCGAGGCAGAGATTCAGCAAAGAAGCACATCTATTTTCTTGAAGTGTCACCGATCAATAATGTTCTGTCCATTCCTCTTTATAAAATATCTCTGAAAGAAAGGAAGAGTGACAGAATTAGGTAGGTGGAGAGAGTTATGGCCATATAGGTGACTGTGGGTTGAACTTGCGACCTGTGACTCATGCTCCGGGCCATCTCATTCAATTACAGCACAGACTCCAGTTACAGTCCAACACAGAGTTAGAGGATCTCCTTGTACTGTACAAGGACCTGAACTACACATTTATGTGACCCAACTCTGCAGTACTCACAGTTCCTTCTGCTACACATTGACTAAAAAAAAACACCCAGCTGAAGTATGATGGTTAAAAATTATATTATAAGCAAATGTCCTTTCGTAAATTCAATCAAAAGACGTAATGTGAAAATTCCACTATACACATGCAAAGTAAAAGTCTTTAAGAGGGTTGTTTTTCCTTTTTTTTCATTAATAAAATTGCTGAGGCTTACAATAAGTTGAGTGGATTCATTTTACTGAAATTGTTACCAGTACTGACTTAATTCCATTTGCCCCTAGTCCCTGAGCAATACTCCATGCACTATAAACCTGATTCTCAGTCCTGCCCAGAGGAGAGTTGCAGATGATGTCATGATGCCATTATCAGCCAATTACATTACAGGGCAATTGCCTCTGATATATTGGCTATTCAAAACAATCACCAACATCCACTGGGGCCATCAGGAGCAATGGCATAATCCCTCCTCACTAAATAAATAAACATTTTTACAGCCCAGCTTTGAGTGCATCTGTTGTATTAGGTTTTCATTTTTGAAAAGGCTCTGCAAAAGTGTAACTCTCTTCTTACTTCATTAAAGAAAATAAAAAATAAAGAACTAGACTGGCTTACAGTGAAATCTCCCTTTCCTGCTGTCGTGAATCCAAACAGTTAATCAAGAGCTGCAAGTTGTTCTGTGGTGCATTATCCACATAAATTACTACGTCACCTCATGGTCAAGAGCATTTGGCGTTACCACTGTTACCACCATATGGAATCTGGTAAAAGAATATAAGGTTAAAACCGAGACAGATGGACACATTGAGAGACAGAAGGAAAGACAGGGGTGTGATCGAATGTCCACAGAGAGGAGGAGAGAGAGGGAGACGGGGGCAGTCTGGTTGAAACTCAAACCAACACCAAAAGGCAACCCACTAGTTAGTCAGAGGAAAAAATATGAGCACATAAAACAGGAGACAGTCACTGCTCCAGGTGGTGAAGAGTGTTTTCTTGCTTTCTTTCATTGCCTTCTGGAGGGAATTTCAGATGCTGTGCACTTGGTAGCTAACAACTGACTCCTTAGACTGTCCACTTCAGAGGAAGATATCCCATCTATGTATATGAAGAGCGTTAACATAACTGGGTACTTGCGTGAGTGGTGCCGTGTTTGTATACATATGTCTACCAAATACTGCAGTGTCACCTTGAGTGTGACAAAGTGTGTGTTGTTAAGTGTGGGAGCCTGTTTAGCAATACTTCAAAGGCAGTGGGCTTGTTTAACATATGTGGATATTTGTCAGGGCTGCACACATCTGGAGATACTCATTTCATCTGACAAGTGTGTGAATAAAGCGGCTCTGTGGAGTGATTGTGTAAATATATGGAATCTGTGTATAAGTCTGTCAATTCCTGTCATTGTTTGGATCTGGCATTTTTCCATTCTTTTATCTTGTTTGTTGCTTCAAAAATGCAAGGCTCTGTCTGGATGTTTCAGTGTTTGTGTTACTGTGTGTGTTTATCTGACTGTTGCTGGGAGGTAGGCTGATATATTAGTCATATATTCTGATATTGGCATTTCAGTTTCAGATAAAGGCTAATCAGCACCGCCTCTTGCCAATATGATGAGTGCATATGATTTAACTCAAGAAGCTGCAAAACCTTCCCGTAAAAAGGGAACATTATCCACTTGAGGAAGTAACTGAGAAAAGTTCATGAAATTTCATCATTCTTCCTTACAATTACAACTAATATACCCTGGAGTTTTTTTTTTTTTTTTTCTCTTTTTTTCATGCACTGCTCCACTGACTGGAAATGAACTGGTCATCAATTTTGTTCATAAGATGCTGACTTGAGTTCCATTGCATTTCATTGCTAATGATTCTGAATAAGAATTTAATATCAATATGACTCATCAAAATTATGTTATTCAGAAAAGTCCTAAAAACTGTCTACGGAGCAGATTTAACATTTCAAATTTAACGGTTACTTTTTCGGTTTTTAGATGTTGTAATGAGCTGCACACGGGCAAAAGGGAACCGTAAGACGAAGGAAGAAGAAATAAGTTAAAATAATGGAATGTATTCTATGTGAAAAGGCTGCCAATCTATAAAAAGAATTTCATTATTATAGGTTTCATTGCTTTAGTGGCCCACAGAGGTCCAAATACTGTCTCAGGGAATTTTTCTTTTTGAAAGAAAGCAGAATAAAATAATGAGAAAATACTAATTCCTTATATTAATGGGAAAAAGATGGTCAATAAAGGTATTTATAATTGAACGAATATGAAAGGGTCTCTTTATGAGAGAAATTTGATATTAGACTTTTAAAGTCCATATGAGACGAACATGCAGTTGGTCCAGTTCCCTCGGAGATGGACAGTTCTTTTCATGGAAGAAGCTTTCTTAATGAACCTCCTGGAACCCACTGAAATCTCAGAACTGCTTTGAACTTCACAAAGGGCCGTCTGCCATCCCTCTGTGCCAACAACTCCACGCTGTGGTGCACAGACCAAGGGAGAGAGAGAGAAATAAGGAGCAGCCACTGTTGAGAGGTAGAGAGGGAGGGTGGGCAGCATAAGACAGGACAGTGAAAGAAAGAGGGAAGAAAGACACATGCAGAGATACAGTGAGGAGATGAAGAGGGGGAGAAGGAGAAGAAGCAGAGAGCTGGAGGATGCAGCACTGAGACAGAAAAGATGACACGAGGAGAAGAAGGAGGAGGGTTTGTTCTCTTTTTTCTCCCCTCTCTCTCTCTCTCTCTCACTGTGTTGCTGTGTCTCCCAGGAGCAACACAAGCTCCTGTCTAGCCAGAATGAGGATGCTCTTAATCCTGCTTTGCTCGTCTCTGCTGTGGCCAGCTCCACTGATTCATGATGTTGGCTGAGAAACACAGACGGGCATGTATGCACACACCAGCAAACAAACACAGACAGGCACCGTCACAAGGAGGTACTGCACATCCATTCACACTCAGACATGTATGACACACTGTGTATGGGCTCCAGTTCACATAAATGGAAAACTGCAGACAAACAGATAAGCCGATGAAAACCGAACTTTCATAACAACTGAGACAGTCATACAGAAGAAATATGGGTACATATACAAAAATGCACAACAGTTAACACAAGAGCACCCACACAGAGACACATGCACTGAAAAAAATGTTTTACTTTGTAATATTTTGTGAAATTACTGATGTTAACTACTAAAATCACAGAATAAAACATTTTATTTACGTTAGCACCTAAAACAACTGGACAAAGCTGTAAATCACGTCCACATCAAAAAATCTATATTTTTAACAAACAAAAATTTGTTCCTTTACAGTGTTTGACTCTAAAATTACACTTTTTTTAACTGTATTTAAATTGGCAAAAATATTGTAATTTTACAGATATTTGCCATTATTTGAAAGAAAAAAATGTATTAAGGATTAAAAATTGATTTAAAAATATTATTTTAATTTTACAGATTTTTTTGGGCTTTTGCAAATGAGAGGTATTATCTAATAAACTCACAGTAAAATAAATAAATAAAATATTATTTCCATGTTGACTGTATGAAAGTTTAGGTCGAAATGATGCTTAATCAAAAATCTGTATTTTTACAAAACTAATTTGTTCTTTTACACTGTGACTGTAAAAATTACAGTTTTTCCTATATTTTAATCTGCTAAAATATGTAGTTATTTTACAAATATTTGCTGCTATTTTTTTACAGTTTATACAGCTAAATGTTAAAGTATTTTTTGCACCATTTTTGAATAGATTTTTTTTATGTAATCTGATGCTCACACACTGTATGTATGAATCTATGTGAACAGACACGTATGAAAGTTTAAAACAGTTCAAACACAAGTACATTTACACATAGTGACACATAAATACATACTGTCTGTGCATTCATGCGCAAGCACTCAAAATTACACCATATAGAAGCAGAAATAGACAAATCCATCTATACATTCAAATCCAAAAGACACTGTTCTGTATGTACACAACAACAGGTGCACAAACATTTAAGTGCATACACATACTTGCCAAGCAGCAACACAAACCCACACAGACACCCTCACACAACAGCCAGGTGTGCGAATTAAAACCCATCCGATTCCATTAGGCTGATCGGTTCAATGGCGCTGATTACCTCTGATTGGGTATCACAACACTGGCAATGGGGAAGAACAACTGCTTCCCCTGGACACACGACGCTGCCGACCATTCAATCGCAATTATATCCACCATATTAGCAGATTAGCAGACAAGCTGACCCCACCGTGGAACGGAGCCAAGACAGAACCCAGGCGAGTTACAAGGCAGGTGTTATAACTCCCCCTCCTGCACCCTCCACCCACACACCCTGCCCGGGCTGCTGGCTTACAGCTGCAGCAGTGGCGCACCATGCGTCAGCTTATTAATGATACATGGCAGAGGGGCCCCGAGTCCCTTTAGCAGCTAAATAGTGATGCGTGATGACGGCACACTGTCTGTTTTCACACACTCACCATTTAGTGCGTCCATGTAAACAAATGCAAATGCTGTGAAAAGCCAGAATTAGGGTTCTTTGTTTGCCAGAATTCGTCACTTGACAGTTGATAGCGGTCGTCATGGTGCGTTGTATGTGGTGTCTGCATGTGATACATCTGTGAGGGTTGTTTATCTGCACATTTTCACAGATTCTATATATAAAAATACATTTTTTTTAAATTTCACCACAGCAAAACTTAAACCTCAAATATGTCTCTATCTGTAATTTGGAAGTAAAGATAACAGTAGAATAATTTTGTGTTTTAAATATTATTAGTTGTTCAGATCAGTCTTCTGAACATGTGATCCATGTATTACCAAAAATCACTTTTTGCCACATCATTATCATCACTGACACTCTAGTTGTCACCATACACATCATTTTCCTCACCAAGTAGTGAACATAAACACACTAAACTGTTAGACTTTTATCAGAGAGGAACCTATGTGAAGCAGTGACATCTATTAATGTCCCAGCAGCTGGTATGGCTCTGAGTTGGCTTCATATCTCAGTCTGATAATGTTTCCCATTCACAAACCTCCTGTTCTGTCTTTCAACACTTGCCTCCTCATGTGTCTGTTTCATCTTCCCTAGCCACCTTAGGGTGCACCCAGGAATGTGACACACTGCCAGAGAAAGCAGACATACAGACTAAGTGGGTGTACATGCTATCAGTGTCATGACAAGTGATGGGTTGGGTTTTTCCGATGCACTTTTGTTTCGGTTCGTTTAAAAGTTTGAGGAACACAAGCAGTATACAATGGATTGAAAAAATATTATACCTGGTATGTAGGAATTTAGGAACAGAGCGTGAAATATTTCTTAACGTTGCTATAGTTTGTGCTTTTCTTCATGCTGAGTAGGCGATGCAAAAAAAAATGACTGTTGGTACCAGGATCTTAATTTGTGTAGAATTAGTTTATTCAATGCAAAACTCTAATCATTAAGATGAAAATAAGGTAAGGATAAAAACTGAGACAGCACAGTAGCCGAACTATCTCTGTCTGTGTTTTCATTCAAATATTGTGGTTATTAAAAAGCTACAGTCAACTAATTCAAAAGTTTCAACTTTTCTTTGTTGTTTCTTTGTAAACAATGCTTTATTTATGCACCCTGCCACTAAAACTGGGTCTTTGATACTGTATATGGTGATGTGTTAATGATGGGTGAGATCATGGTATAATTCTTCCACGAAGAGAGCTGCAATTGAGTAGATTTTGATGTTTCCTATGTGTTTACCAGGTTTCGTTGGAAACTCACAAAGTCAAGTAATTAAGTGGTCTCGGATTAATTAAGCGACAATCTATTTTCATTCTTTCCTGTAACACCACAACAACATGTTGAGATTCCCCAAGTGTAACGCCTGATAGGGAAAATAAGATAATGAACGGGTGCAATTTACTATGGGAGTGTCGGCATGGAAACTCAGGGTAGTACAGACTTAAATGGCTTCTCTTCTCTATTAATATTCATTGAATTTTCATAAAGGGGCCTTAATTAACAGACTTTTCTTCCCATTAACTAAGGCTGCTTCGAACTCTGGATAGCATGAACAATGACACACATACTGTGCTATTCTATTCTATATCATTGAAGCCCATAGACTGTATTTATTTTCTCTAATGTTGAATTCAAAAGTAAAATGAACTTTGAGGCCTAGATTAGTATGTTTCACGCTCATTAATAACCCATTACAGCCTTCAACCGCCACAACAGCTGATGCACGAAATGCAGGTATTGTCTTTGCTCCAATCAATAAACCTTCTCTCCATTTGGGCCGGCCTCCTAAATGATCAGATTCTCCCTCTTTCCGTAGCCATAGGGACTCTGTCTAAGATCCACAGGGTACTACTAAAATACATTTCAAAAGAATATTGCAGCTTCTGAGCACAATCTCATATCACATGCCAGAATGTGATGTACTCCCTCGCCAAAGAAAAGCATGGGGATGTAACATGAAAGAGAGACAGACATCCTGTGGCTACCACGTATTAAATTTCTATTGTTAAGAGCCAACAAGGGATCCAAGTCATGTTTAATACAGTGTGTGATTGAGAGGATAACTGTACTGGTGATAAAAGGAAAGCATTTTACAGGTGGTAGTTGTTCAATATGATTGCAGTATGACAATGAAGTATTCACTTCCTGTAATCATTTAAGGAAATAGTGGTTAAGCCTACATTGGAAAATTACAATATTTTGTCAGAATACAGTTCAAAAGAAAGAAAAAATGTTGAACAGAATTCAAAATACATAGTTGACTTCATACTTGCTACATACCATCAATTTTCACTGACGTTTTGGCGCTGGTGGAGGCCATTGTATCACCCAAAGCCCAAATATTTCTTAGAATTATTTGTCTTTTCCAGTTATGTTTACCTCATATCCATTCTATCCCCCCATTACCGCACTATCTTCATCTCTGTGTCCAAGTTTCAGGGCTGATTTTTTTTTTATGCCTCTCACCCTGCGTCTCATCATTCCTCATCTCATCGCTTCTTTTCACCAGCTTTGACGACACCTTGTGGGATATCTATCATGTGCACGAGGTTGCTAGAATCCAATTTTACTCATTTGATGAAATTGTAAGAAACCTTCCACTCAATTTTCTTCTTCTGACCTTTTCATGGAAGAGTCCATCTGTGTTGGCTCCCTACGACTCTTCGGTGTGGATCTATCCTTGCCAGTTTCACGGATCACAGCATCTTGACAGACATAAAAAAATATAACACTATGAGATGAAACATGCTGCCACCAGCATTACAATGAAATGAAGTGAACCATGACGGATAGACATAACTCACCCCATAACGGCAATGGCTTATTTAGATGTCACTAATTAGAAACATGACTTGTTGTGGACAGGAACTGTGATATGCTCAGGGTTTTGAGTGATAATGGTGCGGGGCTTTATAAATCATGCATAGAAAGCCAATAGCTGATAAAGCACTGGAGTAATTTTTTGCTGACCACATGAAAACATAGAAAGCCAAAGGCTAAAGCTACAAAATTACATTATAGCTCATCACAGAAAACCTCAGTGTCAATCAATTCAGCCTCAGAAAATCCCATCCTCTGGAGTTGTTCTCTCCCCAATAACATCACCACCGCATAGACCCCTTTAGATTAGAAAAGAAAGTGGGTGCAGTGAAGCATTTCAGGAACAGGAAGCCTTTGGCTGGGCAGAAATCCCAGCCTGGATCCTCCAAAGCCTGCTGGCCATGAAAGATGTCGGCCGCCTTTATAGATGCCCACGCTGAGCTGATGGGGCCTGACATGGGGTTGGCTACTGACCACCACCAACCTACTCTACTTGCCCCCCTCGGCACCCACTGACCTCCAAAAACCCAGTTAGGTAAGGGGGCCCTGTTTTGAGCCAATATGGCTGACGTGTGAAAGGAGCCAGATGCCTTAGCAGAAAGAACCGTGGCATTGCTGAACTGGGCCTGCTCCGTTCACATACTGGGGGATCGACAGGAGGGGATCGCTGGGGGCAGCCAAGATCCCAGGTGACAGGCGGCTGGGACAATGTCCCAGTGGTGAGTTCATAAAAGACGGCGGGTTGTTTTGTGATTGCTGCCTACCCCAGGACATGAATGTAATTAGAGCACAGCTGAAAGGTCATGGCTGTACTTTTAAGTGCCACTAAACACTGAAAGGGCCTAATGTACCATTGAGGAAGAGATTGACTGGTGCCCCATCCTCCCCTGTCAACCCTCACATCAGGGGAACCGGCAAATGTGCAGAAGTCTTTGTTTGCCTGTCACAACACTGGTTGAGAAGAAAAATATTTGTGTTGAAAACGTGTCTCTGAGGGCATCTGAATGAATATTGGTAATCATTTTATTTAAACATTGTACCATCTAACGTGCAGCAAAATCATTTAAGGCATAATCCCTCCTAGACCATAAACTTTTTTTTCATTTATACTTCAACGTGGTACACTCACTTGATATCTATTATATATTTATGTTGTTTTTGTCTGGTTGATCTACTGTATGTTTGTACCTGCACAATGACAGTCATGGTTACTAGAAAACTGATTTTGCATTGCAAAAAAGTCTCTTCTGTGTGTGTTTCCTAGATATAACCTTCGCCTGATAAACTGATGCCAACAACAATAAATCATTGGATTCCTGGTGCTGCTACTTAGTCTGTTCTAACTTTGGAACTTAAACTTTTGTGGAGTTGGGTTGTTTTTGTGTGGCTATTACATTCATTAAAGACTGAGTTAACCTTATGCATTTGCATCAGCTGGCATGGTCCCATGTAAACAATGCACATTTTCTCTCTTGGACGTTTCCCTATCGTCAACACAGACTGTTGCGGGACCCTGCCAGACAAGCAGCTTTGTTCTCCTTCATCCATAATGCACCAGATTTTTCCTGTACTGCAGATCCATCTGGTCTGCAGAGGGATTGGTCAGAACTGTACTGGCTTTACTCTGCTGGAGCTCTGATAGTGGCAAGTCTGCTTGCTCATCACACCCTTTATCGCCGAGGTAACCGTAGAGGCGCCTGTGAAAACGATCAGTCATGTTCCTTGACATGAGGCTTATTGTCACTGCAGGAAGAGCAGTGTAGTTCAACTAGACAGCTTTTCATTGACTACAACAATTTGGATCCTGCAGTGTACAGCTTGACCCTTGATAACCAATTGTGAATACTCATAAGTCTTGCTCAATGGTACTGGCCCCTTTGGAGGAGTGTGTAGCTGCTCTTTGTGTGCATGTGTTTGCGTGTGTGTGTATTTTTTTTCACCTTCCATCTTTTCCCGAGGCTATATTGAATTATGTCTCTGTCAGGTCCCTAAGCCCCCTATATTTCCTCTACTGTGCAGCAGCCCTAGATTCAGTATCAAATTCTCCTCATGCTGGCACTTTGTGCATCCCCCTGGCCCCTCAGATCTTTATCCCAGCATCCCCTTCCCTGGCTTGTAGACAATGCTGAATTCATGCTAGAGTCAGGTTTTAAAGGATTTTACCACAGATAGAACATGTGGAGATCTGCATGACCCTTGAACACATTATCAATCAAACTTGTAAAACTGCCGGGGTTAAATTGTCTCACTGCACCATTCCAGCTTAAAAGGGTTCTGGCAGCCAAATAGCAAAAGGTGTACTTAACATTCATCTTCATGCTCGGTTAGCTTATTTAAAAACTATTTGCCCGCAATTGTGATTGGCTTTACTGGACTAGGTAATTAGATCTGTGAATGTGTATGTCTGAACATGCACTAAGGAATAGGATTTTGTATTCCACAGTCAGTCTCATAGACCACGATACTGGTGAATGGAGGCAGACAGAATGACTATAGAGATCCCAGTCTTGCATTGCTCCATGGGCCCCTGTGTGAAGCATCAATGGTAGAGGAGAAGGGAAAAGGGGCCTGATTGCTCCATTTTCTTAAATGAGGCAATTAGGAGGGCAGGCTGAATGGAGATCAGGCTCAGCTTCACTGTGCCACAAGGAAATGAGTGAGACGAAGAGAATCAAGGAGGGTGAAATAGCTGTTTGTGTCTCCATTGATTCCTCCAGCCCAGAAACATCAAGAGCTCCTGTGAAAATTGATCAGTGCAGGGAACCCCCTTTGATATCGATAAAGATGAACTAAGAGACTCCCCAACACCCAAAGTGCTCAATATGGGAAAATAGCAGGAGCTGTGAAGACAGTCTGGCTGCCAATGAAGCCATATACCTCGATGAGGAACACGTTGGAAAGAGGCAAGGGTTTTCAGATCAGACTATGTCCTTTGGGGAGTTTGCTTTTACTGCAAGGTCAGTCTCTCAAGTGCTTGATAAAACCGAACAAATCAAAGCGCTACATTTGAGAGCAAGCTCAGAGAAGAAAAAAAGTGCCTCTGCAGCCCACACTGACAAGACGGATGATCAGAGATGTAGGAGCTCACATTAATGCTGCTAATTAACAGAGAACATATTTCAAACTACAAACGAATGTACGCGTGGCCAAAATTTCTAAATGGAAGCCCTCGACACGAGTAGAGGCATTATATTATTGGAGAGAACAGGGTTACAGTTAGTGCACTGACAATTTCTTTTAATAATTACAATGATGTAAGACAATATATATTTCTTTGCAGGTTTGGTTGGTTAATTTATCAACTGGACCAAGGACAGTATACTTCCATTGCAATTGAAATAAGAAGTCGGTCATTTCACCTTTGAATAATTATTGCTGACAATGGACAAGTATTGATGCTGTTGTTCTCATGTACTTTGTGTAGTGAATATTTTTATCAGGAAGGAATAATTTCCCAAACTGACACTATATGTACAAATTAATTTATTGTTCAAACTAGATAAGGAAATAAACTTCTTACGATTTGTCATCATCCTGCTTTTTATAATACGATTTACACTAGCAGTCAAAAGTCTGGACTCACCTTCTCATTCAATGCTTTTTATTTTTTTGTATTATTTTCTACATTCTAAATTAATACTGAAGGTTAGCACTTTTTTGTTCACAACATAATTAGATGTGTATTCTTTTATAGTTTTGATGTCTTCAGTATTAATCTACAATGTATAAAATAATTAAATAAAAACTGTCGAAGGAGAAGTTGTGTCCAAACTGTTGACTGGTATTGTACATTCAGTGAATCTTGTTTTGTTGTTGCTAGCTCGTTCTTGGCATGAGTCTTATTTGGAATATTACATCTTCTGTTGGCTACATTGTTATCTTTTATTATTTTATTCAACTAATCTGTACTCTGTGGCAAAACTAATGCTTGTTTGCATGAGGAAGAGCTACAACTTCAAAGCTCTCTGTGCAAAACATAAATTAACCATGGTTTGTCATCCAAATGCAATTTTTGTACAAATTCCATTTTGGAACACAAACTCAGGCTGACTAGAATGGTAATAATAACAATGCAATATTGTAGTTTCTACTATTAATCTTTTGTTTGTTTATTTTTTTAGGTGAACTTCACTCATTAAACTTCTGAGCAGTGCTTGGCTGTAACAGATTACTTAGTTAAGTTTTACAGTGTTGTGATTACTTTATTTCAGTAGTGTGAGGACTGCAAATTTGAAATTCAGTATTTACCTTCCACTTCCTAATTCCAGTAATTCTCCACTACTTTCACATTTCGTCAGCTTGTTGTTTTTGTTGTTTAACTGTGGGTTAACCCTGGATGGTGGGTTGGTAATAGTTTAGCCTTTGCATGTTGACAGACCTGTTTGGTCCATGCTGCACAGTCGGATGCAGCAGGAAGTTTGTGGGAGAAGGAATGTGACACTCAGTAAGTCCAAAGTTGTGTCATTAGCAGGCCTGTAAATGTTAGCCATAGTCAGGGTACAGTCCAGAGTCATCTACTGTAGATTTATTTAATGTGAAGGGTGTGTGAACGGCACAGCTGATGTCAGGACTTCTAGGGAGCTGAGTGCAGCCACCGAGGCTAAGCTGCTGTCAGGAATTTCCTCTAAACGTAAGAGCGGCCAACTTGTTATAGCACAGAGGCTTGTTTTCTATTTCTACAGTTGTTAAATACAAGACGCAAGAGTGATTGTGGTTTGTGTTCGGAACTGTCAAAAGACACTTTACAGAGCATTGAAACTGAAGTAATATAGTATGTTCCTGCTGCTGATGAGGAATTTGTGAAGTAATAATTAATGGGCCTGGATCAAGGAGAATGATCATATTGACAATCATGTTTTTACTTAAATGTTCTGGTTATCTTTGTATCTAGTATAAACACTTAAGTAATGCTTCCGGCTTAGTCATAATTTGAATAAGATATTGTTTTTAATTCCACCTCAAAAATTCTTTGGGCAGACAGTTACTGACGCCACATCTGGAAGCTTGTTTTTATCTTTCAGTGGAGCTTCAGTGAGATCAGTCTCTGGCAGCTTATATGTAAACCACATAATGCAAAATGAAAAACAAAAGCCATTCTGCTGTCATATCCTTGCCTTAAGGCTGTTGTTTGATTGGGAATGGTGTTTTATGGATCCAGTGAGACAAAGCATTTGGCTCTGAAAAATGGAAATAGAAAAACTTCATGTGCCAAACATCGGGGTCATTTCAAGACTGCAGAGGGCACCAGGAGTAATACAACCCAATGAGGCAAGTTGCTCAAGCGAGTCCAGTCTGCCTTGACTGCAGATGGGCCAATTAGGAGATGATGAAAAGCTCTGGGAAGGCGGGCCTTAACTGTGTCTTTGTATCTAGCTGGATTTTCTTTGAGATAAGAGAACACCTGCTATCCGATTTTACATCGAAACGCATGCACATCATCTCCAGAGGAAGAAAGAGAGCGGTGGCAGACGAGACTTTGTCAGACACTGTGGAAAAATTCTAAACCAGAAAACGGACACACAATATCCAATCAGGTCTGGGAAGTCTATTGAATGTAGGGGGACATTCCAATCTGTATTAAGTATATGTTAGTCTTTTCCTGAGCAATAAATTCTGAAGTAAATTGGAGAAGCTTGAGTAGCAAAAGACTCTTGAGGGCACTGACAACATGTCTGGCTCATAATGACCCATGAAAGCACTTTGACATTGGTAATAGCTGGATTGTGATGAGCAGCGAATGGTGCTTGGGAGTTTGAGGGAAAGCGGTTTCCTCTCCCTCTCTTGTCTTCTTCTGTTTTTTTTTTTTTTTTTTTTTTTTGCTCTACAGCCAAGACTGCAAGGTTTTTTTTCTTCTGGCAGGTCATCCTTCTCTCTCCATTTTCTGTATCTCTCACCTTCCAAAGCATCCTGCTATTTTTCATTACTCCATTCAGCTTGCTGGTGTTTTTTTTTTTTTGTAGAGAAACAGTATAACAGTATGGCGGGGAGTGTTTCAGCACTTCATAAATCTTTGCCTTTGTTTTCTCATTTGTTATCCTTTAAGGTTTATGGTGTTCCCTCTTTCTATGTGGGCAGACTAAGACCTGATCCCCAGGGGCCTCTTGCAACTGGAGGTATCCTCTCCTGTAGTTGCTTTAACAGTTACAGCATGTGTGGCACTGAGCCATAGGAAGCCTCTGTGGCCTTCATATCCAGTCAAATACTATACAGTATGAAGTCCTTTTGACTCTATAAGTATTTAGCCAGCCAAGCCAACTGTCTGGAAAGGGTTTCCTGATACATCCAATAAATAACCTCATCAACAGCTGATACAGTTTACACTTAATATGACTAAATATAAGAACAAGCATGTCATCAACAAACACTTTATTACAGTAAAACTAACCATTGTTTTCTTATCTGTCATGTTATTTTTCTTGCCCAGGCAAGTCACACTTAATAAATCAAATAGTAACTGCCAACATATTTAGTCTGCACAATTTCCATCCTGCTAAGACCTCACTGTGTAACTTCTGCTATTTAAGACAAACTGCCAAAATAGTGGGTTAAAATATGTTTTTTATTTTGCGTCTGGGATGCCACACAAGATTTTCTCACACCAGAGGACCCTGGGGGCTGTCCAGCCATGGTGCTTGGCAGAGTGAAGCATCTCCCCTTTCTGTTTGTCTGTCTGTAGTCAGTCCAGGAGAACAGCATGTCAATACCCCACTGACTAGTGAAGACTGCTAGGGGCCACACATCAAACTATGTGTATGTGGGACTATATTAGTTAAAGTTTAATTTGAGAACAGAATAAAACACCATTCCAGGTGCTGACAGTCAAGCCATTTATCATGCACATTAATTATTGATCAAATAAGCTTTAGCAGTTGCCCAGTAATAGAGTTATTATTGGATGAAGGACATTCAGAAACCTAAGTGTTGTAAACAGAATAAAAGGTCACACTGTGATTGATAGGTAGAAGGATCTGCAGCGTAAAACAAGACCTGAAGGCTCAGATAATACAAAATTTCACACCATTCTACTTTGTCTTTATCTATTTCTATTGTAGGGCTGGAAGTTACAGTTTAGGGGTCCTTAAGACAGAGGCGAGTAAAAAGGTGAACAAGAGTGTGATTTAAAGAAGTTATTCCGTTGTGTCACCAGCTTAAATCACAAAGTGTCTCTGCAATTGAACAGAAGAATCCAATGCATCTCCCTCTTTTTGCACACAAAGAATAGCAGAGATCATTAGAACTTCAGAGGGCTTGAAAGCAAGTGCTTCATCCAAAAGACAGCTGGACTCAAAAACATGGGATATTTTGCTTCTGTTGTCCCTTCTGTTACAGGCTGCCTGGACTGATAAACACTGCAAAAAGTAAAATCTAAGAAAGATGAAATATCTTAAATCAAGGCAATAGACGCTTGATATTGCAAGTTTTTTTTTCTCAGAGCTTTAAATGTTTTGCCCTTACTTATCTTCAGATAAGTTACATTTTTTACAGAGGCTTTATTATTAGTTTTGAGCAACTTCAGGCTTGAAACTAGATTTACTGGAATCATTAAGCTCTTTTATAGTCAATACTAGAAAGTACAAAACTGTTGTCAAAGTGAGAATTTCTTATTTCAAGCATATTATCCTTTTTATGTTTTCACATATGAAGAACAGATAATGAACAAATGAAATTCACTGTTTTATTGATACTTTTACAACACAGCAATCATATCTCTAAAGTCAGAACAGTGCAGAAAAATACAAAAATACTAAACAAAGCCAAACTTAAGAGGAGGCTTTTAATTGTTCACCCTGTTTGAGAGCTGGAATGAGATATGGTGTGGGAATGTAAAATCAAATCGCATTGATGGATGCACAAAAAAGGATTATATATTAATGACTTCCTCAAAAAAATATTAATTATTGAATATATAAGTAATTTTTAAAAATAAATGAAAACCAAAGTGCATTATTGAATCTATTTCAAATGCATATATTTCTTGTTTTTAATATATGTAATAGAAACCTATAGGTATTTTAAAGCACTGGCAATATTTTCAGAAACAGCTGCCCAGAAGTCAACCTTAAACACCAACTAAACTAAGGTTTCAAGGTTGTCTGTTAGCATTATCTAGCAAACAGAAATTTTATCCTGCAGTACCCTGGAATTTCTGGTCTGGTGCTGAGTCAATCAGTTAGTTATTTTGTGTTAATGACTTTGGTTTAAAAGGGTTAGTTTAGATCCAATTTTAACTGTCTAAACCTCAAACCAACCTCTCTGGGTGCAGTCCCAGGAAAGAGGCGATCTGATGTTTTTTTAAGTCGACCAGTGGCACAAAGGAGTTTGGAAGCAAAGGTTTGGTGGCAACAGTAGCCCAGGACGCCTTGCTCAAGTACATCAACTCTCATCCAACAAGGAGACTGGTAAATCACCTTGAATAAAAACAGGCTATAGTGCAGCCAACTAAATAATCACATTGCTTGCCGCTGCAGGACTTTATTAACATCAACATCAAACTGAACATATGCAGTAGCCAGTCTGACCAGTAGTACCTGAAGGCCCTAAACCAAGGATAGAGAAGTAAAATGCAAAAGTAAAATTGCATAAAATCCTCTGTAAACTATAAACTAGCTGGCTTGCTAGTCAGATAACACCTGGCAGAAAACAAACTTGGTGGGGATATCGGTATTTATAGTTATGTAAAGGATCTGAGTACTTTTGCCCCCACTTATGAGGCCCTGTGATGTGTGCAATGCCTTAAACTGAAACAGACACTGTTCAGCCTTGTACCAGTGCAATTCTGTAAATTGTTCCTTCTTCTCCAGCTGGTTTGTGGTGACCTTTCAGTAATAGACCAAATCATGATGTCTGGCTCTATGTCTGACTACAGATACTTTCTACAACCCCACTTTAAAACATTCAAAGAAATCCTTTAATGTGTGTTTAAATAACTGGCAGGAGTAAATAAAATAAGAATTTTAAAAAAATAATTTTTTAGTAAAGAAACACTCAATTGCAACAATAAAGGCTTTACCAGACATGTCCCCAACATGTGTGGCTCCATCCAAGTAGTTACAACATGCCAGTGAGGCTAAGCTTCACATCCTCCAAGTAAGCAATTTGCACATGTTCAGTTTGTGAATTTTCAGATTATTTGCCCATAGAGAGTAAGAATCGTTTTGGTGGTCTTATGTTTTATTTTTTTGGGTCAGTCTGCAGAAGACCTTAACACCTCTCTGCAGGCAAGATCATCAATCAGCCCTGTCATGATTATCTGCAAAACTAACTGCATATTGCACATTGGAGCCATGCCTGTGGTGACCTTCCTAAAAGAGGACATCTATAAAACCATGATGTATCTCAAGGTGTGTTATTATGCCTGATGACGCAAACTTGATTCCATTAAGAACGCATGGCTTTCTGGCTGCTTTGACGTGTTCTTGTACTCTCTCGTGGTCCAAAAAATAACAAAAGTAACAATTATGAACAGATTCATCAATTTATTTACCTTCAGGAGTTCATCAAAATTAACAAAGAAAAAAGTCTTTCCAATAAACAGTCTTTCACGCCACACCACTTAACAATTTACCTCTCATTTTGCACCACACCTGTGGCAATTAGTGTGGCCTTTAAATACACAGGTAACTCATTCACGGTGCCACTTGCTGGTTACTCTGAAATGGCTCCAACACAACCAGCCCCTAATTGTTTATGGCCATACAGGAACATAACAATTACAACAAACAAATAACTTATGGAGCCATAATAAACCATTTTCACTTTATACTTTGTGTCAACAAAAATAGATCCCCCCCTTTTTTTATGACAGAAGTTGAACACTTCATGCCTCATTTTTTTTACTAATAAACAAAGTTTTGTTACAGGTCTTTCAATGACATTTTTTTTTTTTTAAATCTGAACTGTTCTGACTATGCCTGATTTGTCAGGGAATGTTTTAATCACTCTTCCTATTGACCAGGAGTTCCTTGTAGCAGTTGCAGCTGCAATCAGAACAATGTCTCCCACTGTGAGATTACATTGGATGTTATTCCACTTTTGCCTTTCCTGTAATGCAGCAAGGTATTCTTTTGACCATCTTTTCCAGAATAGATCTGAGATATACTGGGCCTGTTTCCATCTTCGTCTTGCATATTGGTCTAACCTGACGTTCCACAAACTGCACAACATGACTAAAATTTGGTATGCGGTTTTGAGTTTCTCTAATTTCATATGCAACACTTCTAAAACGTTCTCTCAATTTAAAATGAAGTTTTGATATAATGATTTTAAGAGTTGCAGACATGTCCGGTTCTCTCATACCAAACAAATCAGACATCGCATTATTGCAGCCACGCAAAAATAAAGCGGAATCTTGAAGTGCTGAAACATTCTCAACCTTAACAGCAGGCCAGTTGAGGACTTTGTCCATATAAGCTGCAGTGATTCTGGTTTCATTACCAAAATGCTCCTGTAGGAGGGCTTTAGCTGTTTCAAAGCCTCTGTCGGCACTCATGTGTAAACAACTTTGCACAAGCTCTCTTGGACGCCCTTTGGTGTACCTTTCCAGATAGTACATGCAGTCTCCTTTAGCTGCACAGTTATCTTCTACACAGTGTTTAAAGGCTTGCATGAACATCTTGAATTTTAAAGGGTCTCCTTCAAAGACTGGTATCTCTCTTGGTGGAAGTTGACTTGACCTCTGTTGTTGTAGTAGCAGTTCAGATACTTGATTTTGCTTCTGTAGAATCTGAAGTATGCTGTTATCAGCTGTATGTACAACAGTTCCATCCTCTTTTCCACTTCTTTCCACTTTTGACATAGATACATGTAATGTTTTATTTTCTGTCAAATCCTTGAACCTTGCATTGGGATGAACATTTGTTCGCTTTAGTTCGTGCTTCTCAGAGTAGGACTCCATTCCATCCTGTTCTGCTGAAAATTCTTGCAACACAGACACTTCTGCACCTGCAGCTTCAATCTGAGCCTCAAGGTCCACTTGCTCCATTTGTTTGCGTAGTGATTCTGCTTGTGTCTCCAGTTCATGTCTCTTTTTTTAGTGAATCTGCACGTGCCAGCAGCACAGCTCTCTTAGCTTCAGCTTGCGCTGTTGCTATTGAGGATTTGTTGGATTTGTTGGATCTGTTTGATCTTGCAGATCCTGCGCAGGTTGTTGCTGATCCAACATTTGATATACTGTCCATTGGTGTTATTTTATCCTCAGTGCTTTTCACAGCTCCTTCACATGCACACTCCAAATATTTTGCTACACTCAGAGACTTCATCCACACCCAGAAGTTTTGCCTTGAACCAGATTTCATGCTTTTCTGTTTCTTCCACAGGTAATGGCTTGAGCAGAGCATTATGTGCAGCTTTTGCATCATTAAGCAGCACTTGATATTTGTTAAAGCTGCTTTCTATTTCAGCTTTATTCCCAGGTTCAAACAATAACTCCTGAATTGTCCTTTTTGATTCAGCAGCTTTACTCAGTTTAGATTTTCTTGTTTTTTCTAAATCTTCTACTTTACAAAGTAGTGCTTTTGTGGTAAGTTTTACTTTTCTTTTTGTGACTGGGAGTTCAGCCTCACTAACAGTCTGAGATTCAGCAGTTACTTCTATTGCCTCAGTCATCTTTTCATGCAAATATGCATCGTTACCTTGATTATCAGTTTGAACCTTCGAACCACCTTGGGTTTCAGACATTTTTTAAACCATTTGTTCATCAACCACACAGTTTTTCATTTAAAAGTTGCTTTTTCAGACATTCACACCAATACACAACGTAAATTATGTCCATGAAAATAAAGTCTCTTCCTTTGAAGTAGTGTCTTGGATTTGAAATAAAGTTTATTTTACTTTGTTCTGACCCAATGCATTGGTATTCCAAATAGATAGTTGTGTGCACACTTTTATATAATGGCCATATGCATGTGTGTGGTAGCGCTACCATGTACCTCCTTTATTAGACCTCGATCCAAAGCCGCCGCTGCCCCGGAGTCTCCTGTCTCCGCTCGCTGCACCGCGTCCAGACGTCCACACCTTGCCAATGGATGGTCCACTGCCCGGCCCCGATCTCCGGTGCTCGTCGCTGCGCCCAATGAAGCCGCGACTCCTCCTGTCGGGTCTCTCCTGCGCCCTGCCGTGAGCCTTGGTGAAGGTCAGCGTCCTCTGAACCACAGCGTCTGGATTACAGCTGGATCGCAGCGTTGCCGTCCTCATCGCACAATTTATAGTTTCGATATGATCAAATAGAGATTGTTTTTGACTAATTGATGACGCAAACTTGATTCCATTAAGAACGCGTGGCTTTCTGGCTGCTTTGACGTGTTCTTGTACTCTCTCGTGGTCCAAAAAATAACAAAAATAACAATTCATCAATTTATTTACCTTCAGGAGTTCGTCAGAATTAACAAAAAACAAAGTCTTTCCGATAAACAGTCTTTCACGCCACACCACGGTCAAAAACAATTTACCCCTCGTTTTGCGCCACACCTGTGGCAATTAGTGTGGCCTTTAACTACACAGGTAATTCATTCACAGCGCCACTTGCTGGTTACTCATTGAAATGGCTCCAACAATGCCTTTCACTCCACAAATCCTAAGTGCATTGTCACACGACTCTGTGCTGCAGATAGAAGTTCTTTCCAACGTCACTCTATATGAAAGCTAATCACTGACTGGGGTAACATGATACCATTTTTTCAATTTCCTGTACAAATACCATAACTGTGTGTATCGGACGATCATAGAATCGATCCAATAACCTTTGATAAATAAGTAGGGTGTTTGTTGTTTATTATGAGAATGTTTAAAGCATTCTTAGGTTTGTTATCTTGCAATATGTGTTACATTTTCTTTTTGTCTTGACCATCAATGGCCTTTTGTGTTGTTTTTGAATCCTTTGTTTTGCCCATAATATAAAGCTATGGCTACTGGCTCCTTAATAAAGGAGAGATGAAATAGTCATTCTTTTCTTTCTTTAAGCAAGCTGATCTCATTTTTAGTAGTAGTTTTTCCCCTTACAGGGTATATAGGGTTATTTTAAGACAACTGCAACAGCATTTGATGCTAAAATTAAGCACTTTTTTATATATATTGAGGAAAAAAATCTGTTTTTGTACCCAGATAAATGTAGTCTGACTGCACTAGTTTTAGAATATTTGATGTCTGGGACTAGATGTGTTTACTTTTTGAAAACTTGACAAGTAAAATTTTCCTGTCCTGCTGGCAGGTCATTTTGCCTATTTCAAATTCTATTTCCCCCATTTTATTGCCCTTTTTTTCTTGTTATTGGGTTTAGGTAGTGTGAGAGCGCTGTTAGCAAGACCCTCCTGTTATCACAATTTCAGAACTCAGTTTTATACTGCTCCATTACTTCCCACCTTTGCAGGTTGTAACAACTGTCCAGCTCACCTAAAGCATCAACATAATCAATAATCAATGAAATGTCTATGGTATTTTCACAAGTTTGGATCTTCTCACCAAATCTCTAAAACTCCTCAAAATTATATATGAAAAAAAAGGAAAGACACCCACCTCCTGTGTGGTTTTGGTCTGTTAGCATGGTTGTGTATGTGCTGTTGTGTGTTTCATTGGTGTGTGTGGAAGCTGACAAGTCGGAGGGCTGGTGGAAAGAGAGAGACAGTGGAGCGAAGGAAGTTAAGAAGGGAGCCAACCGGGATAATGAGCCGACAAGAAAGGAAAAGCAAGGACAGAGCCTCGCAACAGTCAATGTTAGTGTCTCATTCATATTCACAGTCATCTGGCAGCCGGCAGGTGGATGGCTTAGGCAACAAATTTAATCAAGGCCCAGGCAAAGTATGAGTGTGAAGGCTCAAACACTGGGCAGAGGCTATGAGACTGCATTAGCATCCCAGATCTGTTATGTTTGGAGCATATGAATAATGGGTACAAGCAATATTCTGGGAGAGTGAGATGCAGACAATTCTTTGCAATTTTTTCGTCATGTTTACGTTACTAGAATTTACTTGGTTGATCTTATTCATAGTAATACTGAATAATGTATACAACACTTAAAGACGGTGGAATTCATACACCACCAGAATTACATAGAAGGGGTAAATGTGTTATTGCCCTGACAGCTCCTCACAACAGATATGCTGCTTCGAGAATGCGGAGAAATGAGGGAATGAAAACAAAGGAGAAAGAGGGAATGTCTTCTGTTGCTTAAGACGGTTGCTACTTACTCCTAAGAAACTGCCTTAGTTGTTCTTTTTTGACCTCAGGGTTGATACTGCAGTTGCAGCTCATTCTTCTCCTCATTATTCAGCCAGTCTGCTTGCTGGCTCACAAGCATTCCCTTACTTTGCTGTGGACATTATTTGTGACTTTGAACAGTAAGGGACGTTTTCTAGTCATCTGGCTGATTAGTGCCATTTGTGAAGCCCCTAAATCCAAACTACTAATGAGACTGATGAAAGTCAAAGTTGAGCATCTTAAACGGTCCTTTATGGAATGAATGAAATCTATTCAAATTGTCAGTCTGTTTGAACTCTGACATGTTAGAAGTGAGGAATTAACCTCTCATTCAGAAAATATTGATTGTTTATATCTGTGTTTACAAAGCTCATACATGCATGGAAAAATCAAACAAGCATCAGAGTGGAAGCATCGCCTTGCTGCAGTGAGTGCAAGGGCACTGGTGGAGGTTATCACCTATAGATAGATAGATAGATAGATAGATAGATAGATAGATAGATAGATAGATAGATAGATAGATAGATAGATAGATAGATAGATAGATAGATAGATAGATAGATAGATAGATAGATAGATAGATAGATAATGTGACATATCCATGGATACTTCCAAGCATCAATCCAGATTTAGCAGCATTCGGATCAGAAACTGATAAAAGTTGGTGTCCTCTGCGGCAAAACTATATCACTTCTGCTAACTAAGATCTTAAACCAAACTTTCAAACTATTTTTGCTCGTACTCAAGAGTATGAATCTTATACAGAAATACTTTAAATATAAATCTAGTGTATTCTCTCACCTGCTTTTATTCACACACCTCGTGAGCCTGATCCTGATCTCCACTCTTACAAAATCACAGACGTTGAGGCTCATTTCCACTAAGTGCATGAGGGCTCAGGGTTGTCAAATCATCCAGTGCATAAGGGCTCTGATGTAGACTTTGTGACGCCATTATGCACCCTTTCTGTGAGACCACGTATCTGCAGACCTTCCTCAGGGACCTGCCCTTGGTTCATACTGAAATTGGTGACATATAAACATGGTTGCCCCCCACAAAATGCACAGCATGGCAACATCTGGCAGCTCGATATGTGTACCATTCCTCCTTTTAATACCATTAGAAGCCTTCATTTAGTCACAAGTTTAAACAAAACAGCTGCACATTTGTTAGGTTCGTGAAGTTTCAGTGATTAGGCTTTAGATTAGAGACTGAGATTGGCCAGTTTAATCAGTGAAATGTAACCAAGGTGCAACAGGATTGGGAAGAAGATATCAGCTAAGCACGGATTGTAAATATCAGGCAGGACAGTGCAGACATCTGTGAGGATCCATCTCGGATGTGGTGTGATTTACATAGAATTAACTTAATGATTTTAAAAGTATTTTGTTGGTTTGTTGACGTTTACTGTGGGATCTAAATAAAATAAAAATGCTCACACTGACAAATTGTTACAGAGATGGCAGCAAAGTAAAAAAAAAAGTAAGTTGGAGTGTGTTGAAAATGCAGGAGAGAAAGACAGGGATAGTCATTTTCTCTACACAAAATTAGTGTTTTTCACTTTTTCTCTACCAAACTCTCTAAAAATGAGGGACATGTATTTCAAAGTAAATTGTAGACTATTGTGAACATTTTCTTCCCTACCTGGAAACTGATTTAAAATGAACATTTATGATAGCCCTTTCACAACTTTAGATTCAAAAGAATGTAATAATATATTAAGGGAAAATATGATAAGCATTTTTTTAAGTTGTGTATTAAGAATGTTGTTGCATATGTATGAATACAACCATAGGGAATCCTATTTTTATTCATTTTTTGTTAGTTAGGTAGACCTACTTTCTAAATAATAATAATTTATAAAAAACCTTATCTGGTTACACTGTGGCAGTGTCAGTAATGCAGTTATTTTGAAAGACCACTGCAATCTCTTGGTCTACTTTGGAAATTGTTTGTCATCAATAAGTTCACATATTATTCCAAATATGCCATTAAGAAATAATGGAGAAAGAAATACTGAAAAGTTTGGAAGATATGTGTTCTTCATGTCTTCGAAAGTTGCGTTTGAACTTGTATGCAATTACTAGACTACACTTCCCAGTTGAGGAAAGGGTGAGTAGATAATGCATTTTTCTGCCTTTTTCTGCCAGACATTTTAAGTTAACGTGAGGATTCACAATTAGATTTGGTGTTCTTGTCTTTCTAAAAGGGGTCGCGGTTGGTGACACAGCCGGCATCTATTGGGCTTGTAGCCATCAGCTTGCTGGATCATGTTTTTAGCAGCGTTAAGGCATGTTCCCTGCCAAAACACTGTAAGATTAGACTGTGAACGGCATATTTGCGATATGTAGCTAATGAAAAAAGGACCTGACATTTTTAAGTTTCATATGTTTATCTGTTTTGAGACAGTTGACACACTCTGTTGAACTGACCAACTGCTTTCTGCACCATGTGTAAAAATAGCTTTTACATATACCTACCTTTTGAATTCTTTATGCATGCTGTGCTTTCCTGTATTTTCTTCTATCTGCTTTATCAGGTTTGAGTACACTTGTTGATTTTTTGGTAGGTATATCTTTTGACATTATGACACAAGATGCAGGACAGAACATTAAAATCCCACCACATGTCCTGACTTGACTTACTCAGAGGATGAAGGCTCAAGTCGGACATTTTTGTTTCCAGTTGTGGCAATAAACATGTTCCTTTCTGCATTTCATAAACCTTCCCTTTTCTGTTCTTTCTCCCCAGAACACATTTCAAGTGTAGAAATTTTCCTTCTGCAAGTAATTATCCATATTAAGCTTCTCCTTTGTTCTACCGGGGCTGTAGAAAATTTAGAGGTTTTAAAGGGCATTTAGGTGAACATTTCATAACCAATTAACGTGTCCCACAGTGAATGTTAATGGACCCAAACAAATGAGTAAGTGTTGCATCTAGTATGGAGTATCGGTTACTTTAACCACTTGTCGCTAGCTAATCAGTAACACACATCTAATTGTAACTGGTATGTTCAGAGATGTAATCAGTGACTCTTAAATGGGACTCCGTTGAGTAAGGAGAATGATCTTTTTTTTCCTGCAGGAGCAGCAGTGAACTGCCTGATCTACAACCCTGATAGTCCACATTCCAAACTTCTCCTATATCCCAACCTGAGCCAAAGCATTAGTCACTGACGGCATACTATATATACACAAAAGATTTTGCATTAGGCTGTTTTACAAGTCATCAAGTTTTGAGT
Source organism: Amphiprion ocellaris (assembly GCF_022539595.1). Taxonomy (NCBI): domain Eukaryota; kingdom Metazoa; phylum Chordata; class Actinopteri; family Pomacentridae; genus Amphiprion; species Amphiprion ocellaris. The sequence continues at coordinate 25,640,130 of NC_072767.1, read as the reverse complement.
TGAACAGCGCAAGATGCTTGAAATAAACAGGACGAATTCCTTCCTCAATCACTACAATGCACTTAACACTGTTTGAATTTCATGATCTACAAATTGCACCCACGTCATAGGAATTTTTTAACGAACACATAAAACAGGGTGGTGTGCAGTATTTGTGCAGCTAGTATAAGGGGAATATATTGAATTTCTATAATTAGATAAAGCTGGAATAATCATTTAGTGCTGATTTCCAAATGTATTTGAAATTGGAAACACCAAAAATCCCCACTTTCTGCGAGAAATGTTTATCAGTCTTGAAATATAATGTGCACATCATTTAGTTTCAACTTGAAACTTGTAATGATCTTAGAGTAGTTCTATTTTATTCTTGAAATCTTTTTAAAGGCATATTGGCCAAATGCAAGTTAAACTTTGTAGCACATGATTTAAGTCTGAAGTTAAGTCTTATTTGTATGCTTTGCATATCACCAAGGCATTTCAGTTTATCATCCCAGAGACTTAAGGACTCGCTGCCTCACTGTTTTTTTTTCACCAAAAGGAAAATTTTTTATCAGTATTTGGCACTTGTCAGGGGGTAACATTGGACCTGGATGGCAGGAAATGAAAGCTGAATTAGAACATAATGAGTCTATGGCCAATAGCCAGGTTGCTTTGTGTTTGTGAAAGTAGACACTAGAATCAGAATGAAAATCAGATCTGTTGTCCCACTTTCTGGCCTACAAGTTGGAAGACAAGGGTGATGGTGCATTGAACTGGGAAGCATTCATCTTTAGCACTGGGGTTTTGGTGCCGCCACCACAGCAGGGACTGGAGACATTTTTCCTGTCTATCTGAAATGTACAGAGAGTTATCGGCGTCATTTTGTCAATCCCAGTGCCCAGATGGCATCAAGCCGTCATGTCAACATACTTACTGCCCATTCCAGGGTTCTGGCTCAGCCTCCCCACACAGGCAGGAGTACCAACTGACCATGCCAGCGACCAGCCAGGACACAGAGCCCAAAATAATAGATAGAGGCCACTTCCAACTTCCCTTCTGAGTCCTCTCTACCATCATCCGTCAACAAAATGAATCCACACCATGGGGTTCCTGGGCTGGATTTATGACCAGTTAGGGTCAGTTTTATTGTTGGGAAACTTAGTGGAACAAAATGAGGGAAATCTGACCCACTTCGCCTGATATGAGGGGTAAAGTACATATATGAATTTCACAAGCCCTAATAGAGTTTATAGACACATTGCTTTGATGCATGAACCCGGCAGTGAAGATGCTTGTAAACTGAAGTGCAAATAAAATGGAATAAATGTGTGATAAAATCAGATGTCAAGATGTCTCCCAGTGGTTCGATGATCCTTGATGATGAAGAGAAACGACAGCTCACCCAGGGAAGGCTTTTAACCCTGTGATTTCTCTGCAACAAGGTAATTTGCTTAATGAGACCTTTGCCTTCTCCTTAATCACTGACGTCAAATGTAAGATCCCTACAAGCTTCAAATGCACAATTAGATACAGAGCCGGAGGGGTTGATCAAATCTTGCTTGCGCCTCATTATTTAAACACTGTGCTCCGGTACATGAAAGCACTGCAGCTATTTTCAGCCATCAAAACTAGAGGACAGGATAAGAACAGCTGCATACTGCATTTCAAAGATGGAGTAAAATGTAGGTTTACATAAATGTCCAAGAACTGGTTTCTTCCTTAAATGCAGTAACACTTAGCCATGCCTCTCTTCGATTGCTGCTTCTACCTCAATACAACAGTGAGTGCAGTTTCATTGGTGGTGCTCACAGCATTAAAAATGTCCATTAAAAATTCAACAGCAACCTCTCCTTTTGCGATGAATGTTCACTCTGAATAAGTTACCTTAAACAGCTGTATTACTGAATACTTCCTTGGTAAAGAGTAGCTTTAGTGAAGACAGCAGGAAAGACACATTTGTAATGAAAATGTACAATGTGATTTTTTTATTTTAAATCAACTCACCTGTACGGCACTAGGATAAAGTCAAATCTGGGGGAAAAAATGTGCAACTGTCCATAAGTTCTGTCTGTACGGAAAAAAAAAAAAACTCTATGTTATTTGTGAAACAGTTGAGAATCGCAAGAGGCTTAAATGTGATTAATTGGTGAATTTAGACAATGCAACCTCTAGTGTTTCAGCACAAATATGTCCATCTGACAGATGCCCAGTGGTTCTTACCACTGCCACCTTAGCTAGTGGACCTTTTAGTCTTTTGAATGTGCCGTTAATGTAAAGTGAAATCTGTAATGCACGACTTCTATTCATTAACCAGCTGCCACAACAGGCCTCTAAACAAAACTTTTGACAGCGCAAACAGTCCCTTATGTTTAAATCCCAGATGGCACCGCGAAGCTATGAGTGGCGTAGGGGAGGGCAGAACCACAGTCGCAGGGTCGCCAGCCTCGGTATGCCTCAGAAAGTGGACCTCAGTGTGTGTGTATGTGTGTATTTGTGTGTGTCTGTGTCACAGGGGCAAGTGATGACAAACGATGGCAAATTGGAGTGAAGGCTTCCCGCTGCTCGCTCACCATGCCAACAGAGAATCAGAGGCAAGGAAGCGTCTGAGAAAATGGCTGTCAAAAAAGACACACACACACACACACACACACACACACACACACACACACACACACAAACTGGCAAAGGCAGAGGCCAAGTTTTTTACAAAGGCTGGTGAGTAGCAAAGGATGAGGTGGGGAACCACAGCACAGCAGTTCCAATGAGACGCTGCTTTAAGAACACTCATGTCTCCATTTCCTTTAGACTGACTGATTTTGTTTTTCACCTATCAAACTTGTGCCGTCATTGTCATCTTAGGCTCAACAAATACAGCAGCGATCAAAATACACGGTATACAGTAAATCCTTCACACAGTCAAAAAAGTACCTTTCTTTCACCGCAGAGAAAGAAGAAATAAAAGAGCAGACAGGTTTTAGAAACCGGCTAAATCACTCAGCGTGACCTAAATCCATTTCTTTGCATTCTAAAAGATGCTAACATCAAAGATGAACGTACGCGCCACTATGGATGTGCCAGAGCAAAATGCTTTGGCTGCTCTTCCTCCTTTTGTCATGAGCATTCTCTCTCTAACCGGATTATCCTCTGACGGCCTCCTCCCCCACGTGAAATATATGTCACATCAGTGAGCTCTCTGCAGGAACCCCAAAACAGGAGGCTTCTAACTAAAAGACAGGAGAGCGAGTATTTCGTCGCAAAGTGTAATGAACCCACAATGCAACTATTGTTTCCTTAATGATGGATTGACACACAATAGCATGGGATGTCAGTTTTACTTGCAGCTACAATTACAGACACTGTGAACTCCCTGGTGTATTTAAAGTCAAAGGAGACCATTTGTCATAAATATTAAGTACACTTTTGTTTTTTTCCTTTCATTTGGGCTTCAAGCAGGGGATTTTAAAAGGCTTGATCCAAAGGCAGATACAACATAGAAGCATATTGAACTCGTACTTCACTTTTCCTTCCCGACAAGCTGTTGTAAAATTGGCAACACAATCAAAGATACAACTACATCACCATTATTTTGAACCTCTGACAAGCCTTAAGATGAAATTCTTCCAAAAATTTTGGCCCTTTTCCATAACCCAGAGAAATCCATTTATTCATGGAAGTAATTGAATCAATAGCAGATGCTGTATCTGGTGTTGCAGCAGTCCTTTCCTTTGAGACCCGAGCTCAATACTTTCTTTTGGCTTCTGAGTTGCCCCTGCTCATGGCTTAATGAGACATGGCATTTCAAAAGCATTAATTGAGATGGTCGGCAAACAGCTCTGAATGCGGCAGCCCTATCTTGGCTGAAAAAAGTCCATCATGCAATTTAGCACCCAGCACTTCACCTCTTTGAGTGGGAGGCAGCAGCAAATCGAGTTTTGCTTTGGTGATTAGAAAAACAAAAAAAGATTGATACGGCACACAGAAAAGCATAGTTTACAAAAATGGACAAATGACTTCAGCAGAAAATCATATCCCTACACTAGACTGGTGGCCTTGTGATGATGAGAAAAATTCTAACAGTAAAATATTTAAAATGTGATATTCAGTGAACTTACAAACTAGAATTTTAATATTTAGTATGCATGTTTTCCTGAAGCTCATTCCCTTTCTTCCCTTATCTGCATTAAAGCAAGATTTATAATTTCTAAAACAAAGCCAAAACTTCCTGTTAACAAGGTGCAGCAGCTCATCTAAGATGAATGCTTTGAGATTTCAAGGTAGGTTCAAGGCTATTTCAGGAGAGTTGACCTCCTCTGGACGTTCTTGCTCACTTAAATGGCCACAAGGGAACTGTGAATCTATCTTCACTTAATGGATATAGGAATCTCACTTCCCGCTTCGGTGATGAATGACTAAGAATGGATGGCTAAAGTATCACTCTTAGCGGTATCCACAGCTTCATTCATTCTGATAAGAATCATAAAGCCAGGCAGGCATGCTTTGCTTGGGTCAATATCCTGTTCGAGTAGCCATTAAGCCGCATGCGACAATGGACGCTAATATCATCAAGGTGTAGTGCTAGCCTTCTGTCATTGCCTTCATTTCAAGGTGAGTTATAAATGGCCCTGAAGCTCCTAAGTTCTGCACATTCTCGCACACTAGAAAGATAGCAGTGATGAACTGAATCATGCTATCCATCAGCGATCAAACCGAACATCCATGATGGTCCTGCGGTGAAAGAGTAACATTAACCATTATTCTTGACAGACACGAGAGCTGGCCCTTTCAAGTTCCCTATTCAGACTGTATAATAACACTGTGGCCACATCCAGCCCGAGGAGCTGTCAGTGTGATGAAGCACCGCCTTCCACACAACGCCAAGGAAACTGTGATGTGGATTTCGTCGATGCGGTTGGTTGTTGTCCTCTGCTGCTAAACTTTGCTGGAGGAGCCATTTGATGCTGCTGAAGACTTATAGGCCTCCTCTGACAAGCAGATGAGTGTCTCCCTGAGAGTGTGTTGTGACATTTCAGCAATGCTTGACGTGAGGTCTTGAATAGAGTGAAATGACTGTACACTGCTCCCTCACTTTACAATATGAATTTGGCTGAGTTTTGGGTCAGAGCTGTCAATTTAAGGAAAAGAACAAGGAAGAAGAAACTTGACATCAGAAGTGATTTGGTTCTGTTATATATTCTGTTTTTCTTGTAAGCTTTTAAGGTTGGCTAAATAAAACCTAATAAACCCCCAAAATGTCACTCTTTGTTGTCAGTTGAATCGTCTGAAATTCTCCCCATGTTGTCCTCTTTGGCTGTGAGAGATAACTGAAAACATGTCTGACCTGCAGCAAAGATAGCAAAGCTGTTTTACAGGCTAGAAATATGATGTTTACTTAAATCTGCGATTTCAAGCCTTGAAAAATGAGCCAGCTACAGAAGAATGATACTACTGGGCTTATGCTCAGCTCACACAGCATTAGTGTGAAACTCACTTCAGTTTATTGGCCAGCTAGGACAGGTGCATATCTCGGATCATTTAATCACAGTCTGTTATCTTCAGTGGTGATTGCCATTAAACATTTTTCAAACATGAGTCATTTTTAGCTTTGAGCATGAACACCCAAATCATAAGAAAATTATTATTTAATCATAGAAGTATGAATAAAGTGAATATTGTATGAGCAAACGATCAACTGTCTATAGTGCCTTTAGTTTGCAAATTATATGGGAAAATGCATTCATTGTGCAACTACACACATGCAGGAACATGCAACTCCTTTTAATTTACCCTCAAGTGCATTGAGTTCTTATTTAATTCTTCAGTTTCAGAATGTGTTGTTCATAACCCAGTTCCATACATTGTCAGGTTGGTAAGCAGTTGTCTGTAGCTCTGTCCCTGTCAGTTTTCATGTCTCCTTTGTGTGTTTGTTTTGTTCTTTGTTGTATTATAAAGAAAAATATAACCAAATCCTTTTTAGATGAATTTTTTGAGTATATATATATGTTTTGGCTCAGCTGTGTTTTTGTACTTTTACTGTCCAGCAAATGAATCTAGCCTCAAATACTGAGTACCTTTGTCATTAGCTCTACTCTTTGTGAGTGACCTTTGTGACAGATGTGTATCCTGGATTGCCGCACAGTGACAGATGTTTTGACATGTCGCAGACTAACTATAATCTGGATTTGTTAGGTTGCACTGTGTAGTGCAGATGAGATCAGTGCACCTGGAGTGTAGGTGAATGCACCTGTGTGGAAGTGAAGCAGTGAAACAAGCCACTGTTTGTCCACGTTTAGTCATTAACTTGATCATTAACCTCTGCTGCTTTGATGGTTAGCCTTGCATGGGATGGCTGATGTTTAAGGGTAAATAGCCTGAGGAGGAGGAAACTGTTTCAGATGAAATGTTATGTTGCTTCTTTGTAATGGTTGAAAGAAATCATTGAAACTCAGCTGTAAAACAAAAGTGCAAACGCACATTTTAATTATATTTGTCTTTCTTTTTCTTATTGGGAAACAGCTCTAGGGCACAAGAAGCAATATATTTTTGAAGGGCAGGAACAAAGGTTAGGAATAGTAGTAAATAACCCAAGTAGCCAGACAAAAAGTGCAGCTTGTACAAGTTAAAATGTGCCAAAAGTGAAGAAAGTATGGCATGTGGACCTTTCTTGCCCTCCCATCCCTTTCTTGCTTCAAATTTGCTGTCAATTTCTACTATATTCTAAAAGCTAACAAAAGCTCAATAACATACTTACTTCAACCCAATCCAGAAACACAGGCTGAAAAATAAACTAGAATATGTTGTATGATGAGTAGTCCTTTATGCTAATTTGTATTTTTTCAAGTCAAAGACAAATAACTGTTGAGTTTGGTTACTTTTTAAGCTTTAGGGAACTTTAGAATAATTTCAGTAACCCATTAATGCTTTTTCCACATATTTTAAGATTTGAGGGTTAGGATTTAACGTAACATAAGCAAAAGCAAGGAATTATACTGCATATTGTTGCTTTAAAATCCATGCCGTCCACAGTCAAAGGCACTTGTGAACAAATAGTTGTTGTGGTTCACAACCTGGAATGGGGCCTTCCCTCTAAAAAGTATAAGCGAAACCTAAGCTTCTGACCTTATCTGCCCATTCCATGCCCTATTTCCAATTCAAGAAAACGCAAAGCCAGCACAGAGGTAGGAGCTCACTGATGTGCTGCCCCACATCCAATCCGTGAGCTGATAAAACGCACATCCACGGGCTGTCTGGAGGAGAAGTTAGCGGCAGCGTTGGGATTTCGCTCACGTGATGTCAAGGATTAAACTCTGTCGGATCAGCTTCTAGGAGACAGCCGCCCCGGAGGGCTCGCTCCATTTATGCCGCTCCACCACCCCCCAGCCGACCCCACCCCAATTCACTGGCACTTTAAATTTCACAGTGTGAACTCCTTTGTCAAATATATTCACCCTCCTAGCCCTTTCAACCAAAACATGTCTTTCTCAGGCACTGCTATAGTGGGTGCTACCTGGATGGAGGTGGGCCCTGGGAAGAGAGAGCTGTCAAGACAGGGAATGTTTAGAAGAAATACTCAGAAGAGCCTCCCCCATCCAGCCTCCAGTTAACCTCCTTCAACTGTCCTACAATGCCATTACATTGCACATTCTTCTGAAGCTCAGGAGAAATGGAGCACTGGGGCAGAACTGAAAAAGGTATACGTATACATCAGGGGTGTGTGGTATTTTACTCTCAATGACCCTGTTTGGTATTTGTTTGTAGTAGTGTGTGCGTGTCTATATGCATAATTCATTCTCAATTAGTATGTATTGGTGTTACTGGGTGTAGTTAATCCTCCAAGTACAAAGTAACACATTTATTAATCCTTCGTTTTAATCCTACAGACCTGAGGAAGCTCTCGTATCTTGCCTCAAGGGCAACTGGGAAATGTAGGTATGTGTGTGTGCGCACGCCCATGTGTGTATTTGCACATTTAATGGTACGTGTCTGCCATCCCTCATGTGTGCGTGCGTATTGGAAACCAGAGGGTTTGAATTCAGAGGCAAGTCTCCTGTATATGATATACGCCTGCATCGGTACTTAGGATGTTCTTTTGGGGTTAACATTACAACAATAAAAAAGCTTTCAAGATGAAGCGAGCAGTAAATCTCCACAGAAGTCCCCATGAATCGGGCTAGTAAATGCAGCAGAGGCATGAGAAGAAGTTGGTTTCCTGGCTGCAAGGGTCTCAAAGGGCCAGGGGATAGAGTACTTGTGATCAAATCTCAGACCAAATAAAGCGTATATGGGGTGGTGATAGTGATCACTGTTAACAGGTATATGGATTCTGAAACGGTCCCATTAATACCACATGTTACAATGTGTTACTACTCTTACACTGGAATTAATTGAGTTTATATTAAAGCAGCAAATCTTGCTGAAACATGATATCTGCAATGTCATTCTCAATTGAGTGGCCTTTCACTCCTTTTTTTCTTCATTTCCGTACTCTTTGTCGCCACATTCTTCTTTTTAAGACTGATCCTCACTTTTCAGCAGTTTCAGGTCTTCCAAGGGGTTTTAATTGCCATTTAAAGATTGTGGTTGTCTGGGAAAAGAAACAGCCTGTAGTGGCCTGTCATTCATGCACAAACTGGTGATTTGTTTGACACTTTAGACACACAGATCCATGCACAGAGCTATATGGACAATGGGCAGGGTGCACTGCAGCAGCTAGATACCCAGAAGTGGACAGTCACTCATCGCTGCTGTGATCTCAATGCTTTCACATGCCTTTAATGTGCCACTAGCACCAGGCCTTTACAGTGCAGGAAGGGGCCTGCTGGTATGAATAAGCAGCAGGCTAGATTCACATTACTTCATGTTGCACAGGCTGCTGGTGGTAATGGTCCTGGAACCCCGTAGAGGCCTCCAGACCCCCGTTGTGAGAGTTGTAAGTCTTGCTATGGACCATTAAAGGGCTGCAAGGGGATTTCTTACTCCCCCATACCACAAAATGAACATAATGCAAGGTGTTGATGGGGTTATTAATCAGCATGAATGATTCAATGTTTCTACGCCAGGCTCTGAGAATTTAAGTGGCTCACACCCTGCTTTATGATGAAAACTCCCTGCCTGTTGGCAACTCATTCAAGAACATCACCTCACTGACAGGGAGGACAAAGCTACAAGCCAGAAACCTGGGTCTAAGACTATTTTATTCATGTAGGCTAAAACCTTCGACCTCAAAACAAAAACATTTTGCCTTTTAAGTAGGTTCAGTGGCAACATGAAGCCATCCGTATCCCATTAGGGTAGAGTAGTTAAAAAATCGCTGATCGACATTGGCTTCAAAAACAAAACCATTCTGTTTTGACAACCAGCTATGAGTACATTAATTGCTACTGCTGCTGATATCTGCTATTGCAAACAGCTGTTCACTGGCAGTCAGCAGCTACTGTTACATTACGGTTTGAAAATGCACATTTAGTGTCAGTTATTAAATTTTAGCTGACAAAATTTTACTACATGTACTTCATCAACTTTCTTTTGTACTTTTGCTTGTTTGAGATGTAGCTGGAATTGGACCAAAAAGCTGTCTTTAGCTGAAACATTATGGCATACTTTATGTTGAAGTATTAAACCTCTTCTTCTCTGTTTCAATAAAGTGTGCTACTTCATTTGTATTCTTCTATTCTCGCACAGGGGAATGGTAGAAGACCGAAAAAATAACCGGCACTAAGCGTCATAAATGACCGTATGGCCCTGTCAGATTGTAACAGTGCTACAGAGGACAGGCTCTGGTGGTGGGGCTACTGTAGAATTTGTTCTCGAGCAGTCGGGAACAAGGGAATTTCCAGCACATGAGAGCACTGCTCTATTTGACACTGGAATGAGGGAATTAGGAGATTTATGATGGTCCGAGGTCACAGAGGGAAGCATCTGAGAACAGACCCACGCCTCCCCCGACTCCTCACAGTGCTTTACAATCTGACAGCCTGTGTCATCTCCACACCCACACACACACGGAAACCTAGACAGATAGGCAGACACACACACACACACACACACACACACACACACACACACACACACACACACATATTTACATGCGCTAAAACCTAGACAGTTGAGCACACACACACACACAGAGTCATTCAGCGACACAGTAATATAACGATTATGACTCATAGAGATGGTGAAAGTAATGAAACCTTAGTTAATGCACGTTATATTTGTGGGTTGTTCTAATCACTTATGTTAACCCGACTAATTTATGTTTAGTTATTAAGCTGTACAATGTGTACAATGTGAATGTTTACAGAGTTAGGGTTTATTATGATAGCAAATCATACACAGCACTTTATTATTTTGTATTCATGTATTATATATATAACACAGGGGTTGCAAATTCATGTCCCTTTGTCTAAGAGCAACGTCACTTCCTACCTGCCTTGTTAAATGAGGGAGAGTTCTGAGTCTAACATGTGCTGGAGTAGAGCCTGCTGTGAAGCGGAAAGAGTAAAGCAGGTTGTTTGCTGTCCTGCCGTGTTGGTGTTGATTAAGAAGGATCATCCAAGAGAAACTGTGGACCTCTTATTACCCAAAGTTAAGGCTGACTGGAGCACTATCCCCACCAGGCAGTCAGGGTTACAGTAATAAAAGTAGAATGCATACACACTCATACAGGCTGGAATACTTGAGGAAGGTGCAACGAGACATTTCTGCGCTTGTGTAACAGATTGTCATATCTGACATTGTATTTCACTAAAATCCTCTATTAGTTGTGTTTTATGTTCATGTATTCTCGTGCCTGTTTTTTTCAGAGCCTGTGTGTGTGTGTGTGTGTGTGTGTGTTCCCGCGGCAACGTGCACCGAGCATGCGTACTCTGGCCAGAGCTGTAATCTGCATGGCCAGAACTAAGTCACAGTGTGAGCATGCTCCTCTGACAGAAGTTTTTATAAGGTATTATTTGTGTCTTAAGTGTAGTGTTAAGTGTTGTGGGTGATTTTGTCTAGTGTGAATATAATTTTAAGTCATTTTCGTGAAGTTTTGTTGCTCAAACACGTGTTTTTATTGCAAGGGTGGGTGTAAAGCTAACTGCTAGGCTGGCACTAACTGTTTTTTTTTTGTCAGAGAGAGACAGGAGACTTGCCGCCGAAACACACCAGCTTATGAGTGATTTATTTTATCCAAACAGACATTAAAAGTGATCCAGACAACTAACCTGCTCCTGAGCTTCATTTTCTGAGACACAATGCAGAGAGGGAAATCCACGCGGGTTACACTTACGAGGACTCTCAGATACATCACATTGTACATTTTTATCTCAACCACATGGCTAATTCCAACCTTTACCCTGACATAAACCTAAATCATATTCTAATCTCAATCCTAAAATTTTTTGCCCTCAAACTGCATTTTAAGCAAATAACGACTGGTGGAAATGTCCTCACTTCCCCAAAGTGTCTTAAATTTCAAGATCTAAAACTAAAAACTGGTCCTTACAAAGACAGTTGTGCAAAAGCAAAGGCAGTATCCAACACCTGTAGTGTGTTTATTGTAAATTCCTAATGCTTACTAATAAATGCACTTGTGCCACACATCTATGCATGCGCACAGACATCAGCAGTAGATCCTGGTCTCTCTTCCTGCAGACAAAGACTCAGCCGGACGGTGGACAGAGCCCCTGAAGGAGGCTTTTGTCCTGCCAGCACAGACAAGTTCATAGGAAATAGTGGGAGGGCCAAGCAGACAGACAGTGGCCGTCCTATGTCATTAGACACACATACATTGTGGCATACCCAGTGTAGTATTGCATGTCACAACACTTTCCTTTTAAACATCCATATTTCATTCTGTGACAGGCTTAACCAAGGAGTCCCATCCACCCCTCCTTCCCTCACCGCTCACCCACTCACAACTGTTTCAGTTCTTCGGGGCTCGCTGAGGAAGTCTGGGAAATGAAAATGTAACAGCTGTATTTTTGTATAGAGGAGGAAGCCATTCATTTCTTTTTCAAGGTGTAATATAGGACAGTAAAATAATGAGTTAGTATGAAGCAACAGAGGTAACCTCTCAGCAGATAAGAAGATGTAAGTGCTCACAGGTTACAGGAAAAAAGACACGCTGCTGGGAAAAAAAACGCACTCTCTTTCACTGATTTAATTTAGTTTTCACATTCTTGTCATACTGTATTTCATACATTAAATGGTGAGTAAATCAGATTTTCTTCCGTTACATTCTGTTTGTAAGTAAACTCTCCTAAGAACACCTCTTTCATAAGTTTCTATACTGAAGCATGCTAGGAATGTTAATCTGCCCACTTCCTTGGGAACGCACTGTCCAGGCACCTCCAGAGACAACTGGCAGATACAGCAGTGGAAGTGTCTAAGGATAGGGGCATTGATAGTCTTCCTCTTTAACCCTGTTTCCCAGTCCGCCTACCTTATTTTCTCGTCTTTCTCCCTCCCAAGCTGTGTCCTGTTGTCTCTTCAGCCACTCCTCAACCCCCTACTTCCTTTCCACTTTCCTGGAGATTGTGTTACTCTTAGCTTCACTGTCTTAAAAACACAAATATGCAGGAATGCATCACGTTCATTCACAGTGAGACACTGTTACCAGACCTTGACATTATTACCCCCCTTTGATTGATTATGTGCTTCATTTAGAGTGAGGGATGTCTCTAATCAGTTCCCTATGTGAGTTTGGGTTGTATAGGTGCAGGCCTCGCGGCACCTATGCAGTGTAGGGACTTATAAATCTGCCCACCGGAATGATGTATTCCTGTGAAGGCACATGGAAAAATCCTCACTTGGATGTTGTTAGTGGAAAGCGGTTGGCTTTGTTGCAACTGCCATAATAAATTTCAATCCAGTCAGAGACCTGGATGTAGCTCCCAGCCATGTGAGTATAAATATGTGGGGTTAGATTTGTGAAAGACAAAGAAGAGGGGGGCAGGAAGTGAAATCTGGGATTGGCGCATTTAACATCCCAAAATCTACTGCTTATCCAAAAAGTGGCAGGGATAAGAAAACCTTGAAAGACCTTGTCTGGAAGGCAAGATGGATCGATGGGGAACAGGTGCACGAGGAGAGGGTTTCACAGACACATTCCATGAAGTAGAATCGTTTCTATTTTTTTTTCTTTGAAATGACAAAACAACGTTATGTATTTTTTTTCCACTATTTTTAATTTCCGAATTGGGAATATCAAACTAGTCCCAATACTGTATTCTGGATGTTGTTAACACAGAGCACATTAAGTGTATTTTACACTCCATCCATATCATCCAATAAAATAAATACAGTTGAAAAATTGCACCTGTATCCTTATCAACCTTGTTTACACCATTCACCGCTCGGAATCCAGAGTTTTTCCAGGTCCACCTTGAGTTTAGGCTGTCTGTTCTGAGCCTGACTTGTTTAAAGACTTTCACTGCATGGTTCTCCCTGTGTAAATTTATGATGTACTTAATCAAAGCTGGATTCACGCATATGACAGTGAATTTCTCGCCTGTTTTTAATCCCTTTAGAAAGTGCATATAAAGCAGTCGCATACAAGCTTCCAGAGCATGGGCCCTGTGGAGGTTTGACCTGAAAAGGAAGCAGCGTGCTGAACTGTCAATGCACGTGTAAACACACCAAACGGCTGCAATCACACGCTCGCCCTGCAGCTGACCTTCTTACATGGAGTCATGCACCAGGCTCCTGCAGTACATCCACACTACATTTATGCAGTCACCCGTATGCACACACACAAAGATGGGCAGAGATATCACAGAGGCACAGTTACGTCGTCCATCGCACATACATTGACTCCCCGCGTGTGCATGACATCTCTTTGTCAGTCCACGCCATCTGTGGCGTTACTAAGTGACAGGGAATTAATGCGTAAAGGAGAGTGGTGTGTTTAGAGGAAAAGAACATCTGCTATCTATATTCAGATAGATGAATAATGTACCTATTTGTGACACAACGCACAAAAGCTATGGTTTTATTTTTTTGGTATAGAAACAGTGATCTTTTAAGTAAAATTCTGCTTCAAATTATGCAGCCAATGACTCCTGAGCAACTAACCAAGAACAAAGGCTGGAAGCATAGGTTCAGTGGGCCCAGGTGTTCCCAACAGGCACTGACAATCTGCTCACATCCAGCTGCTATACAAGGCAGTAACAATCACATGAACAAGCAACCACAGGGGGCTTTAAATATTACTTAATATGGCTGAAATCTCAAGTTCGGTGCGCAGTTTTGTTAAAAATGTAAAGACACACAAAAAGTAGTATAACATAGACTTTTTCTCAGACGAAATGGCTTTCGAAGAATTCTCATCTAAAATAGAATCTCTTTATTAACACTAGAGATACACTGCATATCCAAGAATGCAAGTCACTCAGTGATTAAAGCCATTTTTCATCCAGGCAAAACAAATCTTGCACCAAAAGATTGTCAAATGCCGGAAACAAACTCTTACGTAGACCAAAATAGATGTTATACTGAGAAAAAAAAAGCTTTCTTTCACTACTGTTTAGTTACATAAAGGAGCTTCTGACTCACTGTCTGCACAATCCTCAAAATAAACTAAACAGCTAAAATATAATATATCTGAATTCTGCAAGCTATGTTGCACACACCGAACAATCTGAGACTGACAACATGATGCCAATAGGGTTGGAAAAAAAAACAAAAAAGGACAGAAAAAGCTGTGGATTAGACCTGCTATTCTGGCTGCTCTCAGCCTCGGGGAGGTGGGCAGCTTGTGAATACATGACCTCGGGCTTGAGAGCCCTTTGCTTCAACGATTGCTGTGTAATCCATTGTACCTGTGGCAATGTTAGCCTTGAAGGTTAACACAAACGCTATGCAGAGGCTGCATGCAGAAAAGATAATTACAATATAAGAGTGCTTAAAATTTGACTTGTTTCCGAACATTTCTTTTGAGTTTCTCTGTTGTTCTGTTACATTAACAAAAGCATCATTATGTGAGAAGGTACAACTGTGTGTGGGAAGACTCCAAATGGTCTATCCTAAAGATATGCTAAAGAGGCTCCCCCTTTTCATCTTATCTCAACGAGGAGCTGGAAATAGCAAAGCGCTGCCATTCTCTTCAAGACCTCCCAGCTCCGTGACGCGTCAACACTCGTCCGACACCAATGAATCCTCTTTTCTCTACCACTTGTACTCGACTCTCTTTGTCTTTTTACCCTACAGCTGTCACTGTTTTCAGCTGCTTTACCTCTAAGCTCTTCTCCCCGTTACTACAACAGGCATGTCTTTTAAAGTTCAGGATCAACTGCTTGTTAAACACTTTGTTAATATGAAAAATCAATGAAATCAATCAAAGCCTGGGGAAAAAAAGATGAGGAATGGCTAATTTGAACTCTAAATGTGACTATTAAAACCCTCCTTTTTTGGGTTGTTTTTGCCTTTGTTTTCTTTATTTTTTTCTGACATTTGCCCAATAAATTATCACTAAAAAGTTGGTCCAAGAATCTACTCACCAGATTAGAACCGATAAAATCCAGTGGTACTAACGTCAAGGACTAATTCAAATACACCCATTTTTAGGAGTTAATGGACAAATCATTGCAAACATAAAGAAGTCAATATGATTTACTAATAATGCTGTTTCTCACTTGACTGCCAAATGAATGCCATTAGTCAAGGCATCTGAGTCACCACTTTGAACAGAGTATGTGAATTCAAATTATTCTTTCCTGCCTCCTACACAAACTGTAATGGCCCACTCGAGCTTTTCAATTAAGACCTGGCCTTGAAATTCTCTGTGAGGAGCTGTGGTGAGGCTTGTTTTTTCTAAACAGCGGCAGAACAAAGGCTGAGTGCATGGCGCGTTCCATCAGCACTCAGGCGCATGTATCTGAAGCATGCGGCTTCTCTGTGCAAGGGCAATAGAAGAAGTGAAGGAGACCAACCCCAAGCATGAGCATTTCTTATTTTTGTGACTATATGTAAATTTTGTCCGTTCAATTTTATATAGCGTGAATGCAGATTAGAGCTCTGCACAGGTCTTCAAAGCGAGAAAAAAAAACAAACAAAACTGGCGTGCATCCATGGCTTTCAGACCTGAGCAGGTAATGCCAAATTTAAGACTCATACTGTGGCTATATATATCTATATATATATATCTTTTCTTCAGCACATTGATTCTTTAAATACAGCTATGTTAGTTGCACTTTTGCTCACAGTGTTTAATCTGGAAAGACAATATCTATCCATCCATTATCTATACAGCGGTTAATCCTCATTACAGTCATGGGGTGGCTAGAACCTATCCCAGCTGACTCTAGGCAGGGGACACCCTGGACAGGTTGCCAGTCTATCACAAGGCTACATATAGAGACAAACAATCATACTCACATTCACATCTAATTTAGAATCACCAATCAACCTCAGCATGTTTTTAGACTGTGGGAGGAAGTGAAAGCACCCAGAGAAACCCACACATGCACAGAGACAACATGCAAACTCCATGCAGAAAGATCCCAGGCCCACACCAGGACATGAACCGGGTATCTTCTCGCTGCAAGGCAATAGTGCTAACCACCGAGCCACCGTGCAGCCCAAAACAAAACTTAAATGCTCTTTAATAAAGCAACAATTCCAAAAAGAGTGAGGTCAAGCTTTAATGGGACTGTGTCACGTCAGTGTTGAGGCAACAGTTGTGAAATTATTCTAGAGGACAGCATTCATCAGCAAGAAAATCAAAACTCTTCCGCCTCTGTATTGAACCCCATTAGTATGAAAAGCTATTAGTCCTGCCGGTGAGTATGCGTGTTTACGCTTTTAACACTTGCTCTTTGAGATGCTTTAACACTTTCACTTTGAGATGTTGATGTGGCGGCATACCCCACCCCTATCATACCCCCCGCTGTGGTATCCTGCTTAGATATGCCCTGAGGGCCATGATCTGAATATAAATGTGAAATTAATATAAGGCTAGCACGGCGGCATCATTTAAAAGTATGTAGATTCACTTGAAATTGCTCATTCAATATGTACAGTTGCAGGCAGACCTCAAGCTGTTTGTTTGCTCAATTTACCCCTCCTCAGGCTCAGCCATGGAGGATGTGTTCTTTGACATACATTTTTAGACAGTAATATATGTGTGATTCAGGTTAAAGTCTTAAATTGGATATCAGTGCAGTGTCTGTTGTTTGTGATGTTATTGTAAATGCTGTTAGCAATAGAGGAAGCACTGTGTATTGGCATATATATGACAATTTTTGAACTTGCCAAGCATGGCAGCAGGAAATAAAGTAAAGATAAAACATTTACTAATATGGGCACAGTAGAAGAAGCTGAAAAGAGCTCAAGCATGTCTGTCATCCGTTTTCTGTTGATGCGATGGTGTCGTTCGCTAACAAGACTGACCTTGAACTCGGGATAATTTACATCCAGGCAGTGTTATGCAATATGTTGAATCACACATGACAAGGCTGAGTCAAGAACACTACTGTATTTCCTGCTTCACTCTCACCTTCTCAGAATTGGCTTCTCTTAATGGTATGGTATCTTTATGCAAAAATCTCATGAATTTTTATGTACAAAGCCACAAACAGCCACAAATGCTCACGTCTGTCTGACCTGCCAGTTCACATGTCAAAGTCAGACATCTCAATTAACATTATATGTTGTTGAAGAAGACATATCAGTCTGCAAATAAAGCTTTGTTTTACCCTGAAATGTTGGACTAAAACCCAAATCAACACTATATGTTATAGGATTTCCTTAATGCTTAATTTTCATCTAATCTTCTAATACTACAAATCATATTACTACTACTACCAATAATAATAATGAAGAAGAAGAAGGTATGTCTTTGCCCATTTATACAAAGAAGACTCCAACTGCGAGAACACTGGCAGATTAAATTTGGAAGCTGCTATTGACACTGAGTACATTATTATTATTATTATTTCGGTTACATTGTACATTGTACAAGTGGCTGAAACTGATGATTTAGTTCTGATGCCAAAGCTGTGAATGTAGCAAATTATGAAAGTACATGAGGGCCGTTCTGTTAAACTTTTCCTATTTTTTGAATTTGTTTTTTATGCTCTTTTTTTTCCTCCATCAGAGACAAAAAAAAATACTGATATCAACTTAAAAGTATTCATCTTCAATGGTAAAATCATCTATTAAGAAAACAAAGACTCTTTGTGTTTTTGAGAGAGCGATTGTTAAACTGCAGTTTTAAAGTGGAAATGCTTCACCATGAATGCTTATTTAACTCATATGTCTTCCATTCTACAAATACACCATATTGACATGTTAAGAAGATTTTTAAAAAGATAATAATAAAAAAAAACTTGATTTAGCAATGATTACATTTGCATTGTTTCTGCACCGGGGATCTACTTCTCTAAAAACCTCTGAAAACCTTACTATTGTTCTCTGCCTTTCAACTCACAACACTCCCTCCTAATAAGGGCCCCAGTTGTGAGGAGAAATATTATCAGGCATGGAGACTTGAGGCTGTAAATATAACATCTCTAAATGGAATATGAATCTCTAATCTCCAAAGCGTGGAGCCAGTGTGTCAGAATGGATATTCTGGAGTGTCTTGCTGACTTGTATTGGTGAGCAGCTGACATTAATGGCAAGCTGGGCACCCAGGTGTGGAATATGGGGCTAAGTAACTAAATTGTGATGAATGACTCACAGGTTTTCTTTGCTGTTTTTTTTTTTTTTTTTGTGGTGGGATGTACGGTAGTCGTTTCTGTGCTCAATCTTTTTGCTACTGTACAAAAAACCTACAGATAAGAGAATCTTTTCTCACGTTTTCTAAACATCTATGATTAACTGGCCTTGCCCTAACATTCAAAGACATTAACTGTTTTCATTATAAATTGAAATACACGTTTCCTGTTTTTTTTATGGAATGCAATGTCATCCATATCCAGAAACGGATGACAGTGCATTCCATAAGAACAAAGCTGAGGCCAGATTATTTTCTACATAATGCAGATCCAAGACATGTTCCATTTTTATTACAGGGCACAGCTCTTATTTTTCTCACTTGAAAGAAACTCTCCTTTAATAACCTCTTTTCCATCTACTTGTTTTGACCTGCTAAAGCAACAAGTCAAGTTTATTCATCTATTCTAAAGGGATTTTGTAAAAGTTGGAAATCACTAAATGGAGCAAAAATAGATGAAAGGTTGGGGTGAAGTCAGCAGACCAAGTGAATTATTAAACCATTGCAAAATAACAGCTGGTACACAATGGAACGTCCCTGATGATGCTTAACAGTCTGTAAAAATGTGGCGGGGGGGGGTTCTTTTAAAATCCTTCGCCGGTCATTGATTAAACCTTTAAGAACTCATCTCCATGTAGCATTTATGTAATATTGGAGTGATTCAGGCATACATGGTTATCGGAAACTGATTATGATGAAGAATAATAATACAGAAAGCCCCACACCGCAAAATGTCAAGATCAGTTCCTTTGCTTTGTTTTGTCTGAAACCTTGGCTTCAGATAGTCATAGTTACAAGGTCGAAATACACAGCCATTATTTGTCTTCCAACAGATAAAAAGAACTTCATATGAACATGTTAACAAGGTAAAATAAAATAAAAAATGTGATTTTCACTGAAGATGAACTTCATGGGAGAATACTAAAATGTCTCCATCAGAATATTCAATCCAAACAATAGCCAGACTTTAAACTGTAGCTTCTTTATCCAAGGTTACATGGTTTCTCAGCACTGCAGCCAGTCAAAGCACAACTAACAGTCCAGAAATGTATACACACTTCTTTAAAATCTAAAACCCATTTCATCAATAGGCACATTTGAAACAAAGTGAAACAATTTAATCTGGGCCTAGAGCAACATTTAAATTACATTTGACCTGGACAACTTCTGAGCGACACCTTGCCGTGTCACTTGGTAGTAGCAGTGGTTTCTTAATCTGCCCCAAAAGAATTTTTCCAAAAAAGACAGAAAACAATGCTCATGTTTAACTGTATGAATAAAATGAAATCTGAATAATCTATCATTCTACCTGAACCAGTGAGCTACATTTCCAATACATAATGGTAATATAAACTACCTCTAAGAAAGCAAACATGCCTATTTTTGATTATTTTCTCACTTGACCTATGGAAACTCATGCAACATATAACAATGGACAATATAATTAGCATTTCAACAATGTATACCGTAAAAAAAAAAAAAAAAAAAAAAAACATGACTTTGCTTGATCTTTTAACCCTTTGTGCCCAAGTTTAAGAGCTCAGTTACACAGCAAAAATGGCACATCTCAGAACAATCTACAATTGCTTTTTGTGTACATAGTCGTGAATCATCAATACCCCTATAATGTTGTCCCCTGTAATGAAAGATATTGTTGCTGTTTCTTGACTTTATGGACCCATGAAGCATTAGAAATGTTGAAAAATTTGCTTAGAATATAACCACAGTAAGGTCACCGCCATTCAATAAAGAATAAATGAGTTGTCTGTACAGTATACCAAGATAGATTATTTAGAATTAAATGCTGCTAATGGTCACAAATAAACATGTCACTTTAAATAATAGCTGATTATTCTGAAGCACGCATTGAGACATTCTTTCTTTGATGTCGATAAACCTAAGAATACATGCCAAAGGCTGTTTCAGTCAAAGTAAAAAATCAGCCCAGCCTTTGTGAGACTGGGACTGGAGCTGGAACAATCAGATTGTTGAGGTACTCACTTGAACAGGTCCTTCCTCTCCAAGGAGCGAGTCCCACACCGGGGGGAGGACAAAGGCGGATTAGCTGGCATACCATCCCACCCGTCTGGCCTCCACATCAGGACCAGACCCTGAGGTCCACAGATCCTGCCAATTAACTTGTCACTCACTCTGCTCTTTTCTCCCTCGCTGAGACTTCATGGCTTCATTGGTGAAATAGCTTAAGCCCCACCACCACCCTCCCACCCCATCAAAAGTACTCTGGTATGTCATTACCTTTACCCAGAATTCCCATCAGAAGAGGTTTCTTGTGAAAAGAAAGGCCTACAAGTGCACCAGTTGTTGGGCTTGGATCGATGAATTACAAAGGTTAAGGTCTACAATAAACACAACGTCCTTCAGCCTAAGTAACTATATAGATCGTTTGCCCCAGTCTCTAATATGACTCTCAGGATTGTACTGGCATCAGGATGTATGCCACAGAGAGTCAATTGCTGAAGAATACATGGTTTCACAAAGACAACTAAGCTTGGTTTAAGAAAAGATTGTGGTGTGAGTTCAAATAAATACTTTGCTCATCATGAGGGACCATGACTGTTAGTATAACTTTGACTAAAAGTTGTCCAGCAAACAGCAGCTTCTCTTGTTAAAGTCTGGTGTTTTGTCAAACTCTGCTTTCACTCTGACCTCCATTCTATGTAGATTTTGTTGCCTATAATTACTGTACATCTTGTGACTTGCTCCTTTGCTCCCGTTAATCACTGTGATCACTAGAGGGCCAAGTCAGTGAAATTTAATAATGAAATGTTTCTCTGGGTTGTAATCAGCTCCTGGCACAGGAGCCTATGGGATTATTTGCAATGGATGAATACAATACTCAATACAGTATAATTGCATTTGCGTTATTCAAATTTTACTGTATAATAATGAAGTACACAACAGTTTTTAGTTGAGAACTTTAGAGTCTTTCAAGGGCATTAATAATGTCTAGTAGAAAGTATAATTAATTCTGAATTAATTCACACTGTAATTAATCATCTATCATCAAGGTCTCCCACAGCAGCTCGATGTTAGTAGATATCATATTTTTGATAAGCAGGTATAAATCATCTGCCAGGGGCAGGCTTTTCCTGACACTTATTTTGGTTTCTCACTAGTGAACTAAAGCATGCCTCCCACGGTTACAGCATCAGCTTTGATAAATCTCATTAGCCTTTACTCTGGATGCTCATTTGCATTTGCACTTGTCTTGTATTCACCAGCCTGGGGTTTCAGAGCATCTATAAATGGATCTGTGTGGGGATGACCTGATGAGTGACTTTTTTAACTTCCTATAGCTGTTGATATCACTATGCACAATCTTATGTGGCTTTCACAGAGCAGAACATACGGTAAGTCTATCCCACAGTTACTGTTTTGGTTGTTTTTGTTTATTTTTTTTAAAGACAGCCATAACACAGTTTATACACAAACAGTGGGTTGCACTGTGTCTCTACGGAATACACTGCATTTTGCCACCTGCCTGAGCTCTAGCCACAATACTGTGCTTTTATTGTGTTGTGTCTCCACCACTCTCTGATCAAGTCAACCACTCTTCTATTATTCATTCTTTTCAAAAGTACGGCAACATATGGGATGTAATATGATAAATTATACAGTCGTGTTTAGTAACACAGCACATGAGCTTTGGTAGACATAACCCGAGCACAGCAGACTGTGAATATGAACTCCATTAGTGTGGGACTATGTTATATGGAATAGAAAGACCTAGAGCGAGACATTATAAAGAGGTCAGACATCCTATTTCAAATGTCATTTTTATCAGTAATATGAGTATTAACACCCGTGAGGGGGTGATGATTGTATTAATGATCAGGGTTTTCCCTCGCTCCACATGAGGGTACGGCAGTATCTGCTGTGGGGGAGGGAACGTGAATATGTTTTCATTCTGTCTTTGTCTTTAGTATTTTGCTGTATTTAATGGGAGTATGTAAATATATGTTGGCGTGATGTTTGGTTACTGTACATTTTCAAGAAATGCTATGAGATTATCAAGAGCTTGTCTGCTATCGTCAGCCAGATTCCAACACATGTATAATAACCCTGACCTACGCTGCTCTTTAATCCTAGAAACAGTACAGAAATAAGAATCACTGCTCACTTTGATCTTGTATTTTGATGGTATTATGCACACTCAAACTGTTCCTGCTTCTCTGTATAACCGTACTATCAGTTTTTCTGGCTATTCTTTCAGATAGCTCGCAATTTAAGTGTATAACAGACTTGTTTTATGAATGAACTGAATCCTGTTTGATAATATGTAGGCTCTAATATGTACATTTTTGAGCATTATCTTTGAATTATTTAAGTGTGATCTGTTCAGTCACAAAAATGATACCTACCAAGAAAACATAATCACTGAGTTTTTCGTTTGTTTTCAGTTCACATTGTGTTATAGGACACAGGAGGCCATGATTTTTGACCCACTTTTACATAATTTAGCCATCTTAACCAATCTAACAAGTTATTTCATGTTGCCTAGATCAAAAAATGAATAATGTTTTATTGTCTGAATGAGAATTTCCTGGCAAAACAAATGAAACATGTTGACAGTGAACATTTTGCATATTATTTTAAAATAAAAATGAGCCGTTATTGTATTGTTAAAGAAATATTTTCTGTGTCATCAATTTTTATTTAAAAGTTAACGTTTAGGAGACAGGTTAATGTGTGTAAGAAGCTTTAAGCCTCGTTGTTCACATTGACATTAATGTATCCTTGATTGTCGGCTAAGGTTTTGACTCACATTGCCATTTGAAGACAGCATCAAGGATCCACTGTCGCTTTATGGATGTACATTTTTGTGTACTAGTCAAAAGTTTGGACACAGCTTCTCATACCATGGTTTTTATTTAATTATTTTATACATTGTAGATTAATTCTGAAGACATCAAAACTATAAAAGAACACATGGAATTATGTTGTAAACAAAAGTCTTAATCTTCAGTATTAATCCACAATGAAGAAAATGATACAAATAAATAAAATGCATTGAATAAGAAGGTGTGTCCAAACTTTTGACTGGTAGTGTATATATATGTTGATATGTACCGTTCCTTATTATTTTGTAGAATGTTCCATTCCACCTACTTTCACACTGGAGTCTGTGAATACAGTGAACAGAAGATGACTTTCACTAGGATCTTGAGTGTGCGAGTTCAGTTGAAATTCTTCAGCCTTGTGCTGACAGACAAGGCCATGGTTAATCCTCAGTCCTTTTTTTTTTTTTTTTTTTACCTTCACCATGTTTTGTTCCCACAAGAAATGCCTTCAGGAAAAGTCTTTCCCTCGTTTTCCAGTCCGGTGTTGGCAGTGGTAGCTGGACTTACCCCAGCCGGTCGAAGCAGTAATATAATTTCATATTGATTTCTTGTTGACCTCCCATGAAGCAGTCATCATTCTGTAATGTGCTCCACACGTCTTCTTAATGAAATCAATAGTCCCCCTGCCAAACTGAAGTCCAATAGGACTCTCTGGGAGCTCAGTGCTTTTACAGAGTGAGTATGGGGAATGTTTGTAGGTTAAAGACAGGATTTTCACCGTCCTGGGTGATAATGAACCACAGCTCAGAATATATAGATATTAACAATGATTCGTATACAATAATCTCTCTGATCACTGATTTAACCCATTATAACTTAGCTCAGTGTATCAAATGTACATGTTTTGAATTGTTCAATGAAAATAGTCTCTTTGTACATTAAAATTGATTACATGTAACTCTACATTGCTGTTATCTTTAGAATACATGGCTCTAAGTAGTCTCTTTATAGTCTCTCCTCCAACTCGCAGCAGCTCAAGCTCACCAGCTCACCTACAACTGCTCAAACACTGTAAATCTACTCTACACTACACAATTATGAAGAACAACAATCATACAGAAAGATCCAGCTCATTAGTAGACAAGACTGGCTCTTTCAGTTTATTCCATATGAAACCCCAGAAATCTGAATTTGGGATTTTGAGATTGTCATCAATACACTGCAGTTTTAAGGTAGAAATGCTCAGCCATGGCACTAACTGCTTATTTTGCTCATGATGGGGAAAAAAAAAAACAAAAAACAATGAACTCCATATGGACATGATAAGGTGAAAACTTGTTATTTGACCACATTCAATGTTTATCATTCAAAAAAATAATAGCTGACCTTTTTTTCTTTTGCTTCATATTTCATAACTTTTCCTAATTTGATGGGGACAACCGATTAAGCATAAAATTATTATGATCATATTTTTTCAATGTGCTGAACACATATTGCATGCCCTGATGTTCCTCTGGGGTCAATTTGATCCCATGCTGCTTTAGCTGTGTCAAACTAACATCCCCACACCTGCAGGTGCAGACTTGATACTTTTGAGTTGATAGATAACAGGGGGGTGAGGAAAACAACTATTTCCACGAGAACTTTGATACTCCTGCCAAAAAGAGGAAGCCAGTGCAGGCTTGCAAGGTGATCACATCCAAGTCTTTCCAATTACACATGCCTCCCCTCTAAAATTACCATCTCAAGTACAATATTTTCAATTGATGGTTATATGATGAGCTTGAATAATGACTTTGTCTTCAACATGGCTGACTGTGCAAATGTGACATGGGGGAAGATAAACAATATTCTCATGAGAACTTTGCCATACCATGTGCCTCCGTAATCTGTAACCTACAAGTCTTCAGACAAAGGATGTGATACAAACAAAAAATGAGATGCTTAAAGAAACATTTTACAGTCAGAACAGCCTTATTAAACTAAAACCAGGTCTCAGCTCACTCAGCTCAGTAGAGCTCAGATGTGGGCTGTTGGTGATCAGCCTGACTGGGAGGCTATACAAAGAGAGGGTTCGTTCAAATGGGAGGGTGGTTTGGGAATACCGAGTTTGAGTGTCTGAATGAGAGAATCAAATTTTTCTATACTAGTGACTTCCATTTTTCTTTTTAATCTCATTTTGAATATGCAATTTTTGTTAGTATATTATCAAAATGGTTCCAGGCCCCACCAGATATGCAATCGGCCATCATTAGAGCTCTTCATTACACCATCAATTGGAAAATATTGTACTTGAGATGACAAATTTAGAGGGGAAGCATGTGTATGGGGACAGTTGAAGAGACTTTCAAGGAGTTGACTTGGAAGCCTACACTGACTTGTTTACAAATCAAAAGGTGAAGCAACAGGAAGCCTTTGGAATGCTAAGACTGGAAGGGCAATATTTCTAGCCACCATGCTTCCAAAGACATTACAAATATTGTCCCATGTCATACAAGATACATCTGATGGTGGCAGTACAGGAAAGGTCATAGCATCACCAAAACCAATAGGGTTCATGCTCATGTGGTCATTAATTTTGTCAGTAAATAAGACTAAACATTTGTAGAAAACCTTTCAAGATACATTAATTCTTAAAAGTTTGGCCTGATGGTGGCATTAAAGTACAGGTCAACTCACTAATAGGCTTCATTATCAAGGGGTTATTTATATATTCAACAAATAAGTGCCTGACACAGATGTAAATCATTTCCTGGAGGCAAATATCCCTGGAGTCTGATTGACCCCTAGGGTAAAATGTGTTAGTAATATTTGAGGATAATAGGAGGGTGAAGAACCTACTGTACACTGGCTGTATTGAAAGATGTAAAGTCAAGTCAATAGTTTTTCATGTCAAATAATGGCCAATTGTGGTCGTGCTGTTTTTGCAGATGTGGCCAAACTTGAATTGTTGTGGCGTGGGAAAATATTAATCTTGTAAAAAAGTTTACGGCTTTTTAATCCAGATATGTTGTCAGCATATCCCCCCAACATCCAACCTTTTGCCATGATGCAGTCAATGAATGTGGCGTCTCCCACTCTCATAACACTTGATTTTGACAGCTCATATAAACAGATTATGATTTATGCAACAAAATTGCTTCTGAGGAATTGTAAACAGCGAAATTTCAGATTGTGACTCGAGGACCATTCATCACAGATGCTGTCACAGTTTGTTATGTCTGTTCAATCCTACTTAATATGACGGGGAACTTTCACAGGGAAGAATAAAGTGCATATTATGATGAAAAGTCCTGTTGGCAGGAGTCACTAAATCTGTCAGCTGAACATGTGCATTGCATTGTAGTAATGTAGGTAAATCACTAATCCCTTATTGTGCAAGGAAATGGTGCATATCACGTTGGGTGGTGGGGAGGTGACTTAAAGGGTTTGGGTGAAAACCAATATTGTTCAATTCATTTTTGTGGGGGAAACCTACCTCTGAATACACAGTGTCATCAAAAGAGCAAAAAAAAAAAAAAAAAAAACCACTAAGCTGCAAACATCTGCATACATGCTTATCACCTCCAGAATGCATAAATGTGATGATATTGCCTGAACAGTAAATAACAGGTAAAATACAATGTCACCTCAGTTTTGCTTGCTCTGTTTCAACATTTGCAATCTCTGCTCTGGTTTGTGTGTGATGTCCTTTAACGCGCTCTGCACTCCCCCCATCTATTTGGATGAAACTGCCATCTACCAGTAACAGCACCGTTGTGGAAACTGTCAAGGTGACTTTTGCACATCCGACCCGATTTGCCAGTGGCACTAGCTAAGCCAATGTTGACTGTGGGGCTTTTCCACAGTTTAATTTTGAAGAGCTGCTTTGGACCTCCACCAACACAGCAAAACACACCACACTGCCCTCAAACCTGAAGTAGGAACACTATAGGAGAGTCAGAGGTGGGTTAGGTAGTGTTCTCTGAGTATGTGCTACTTTAAAGTGTTTTATTTCTAGTGAGTTGGCTACGTTTACAGTATATTTGTAACTTCTGAGTGAGAGGGAATGAAAATACATGTTTGAAATGGTGGTTCATTTAGATATGTGATGTTTTTTGAAGATGGCACTAGTCTTCAAAGTCTACTTCTGTGAAACAAACTGTTTAAATGCTTCTACCGCTGAAGACAATTTCTTTCTTTCTGGAATTTTGTGAACTTTAACAACACATTGGGGTATCACAACTAAATAAATGCATGTCCAGTATTTTATAGAAATGGATGGACTGCATTAATCCAGTTGACAGATAAATTGTTTTACATTTTCCTACCAGAAATGAATTCCCATGTGACAGGGAAGTGCTCGGAAACAGCACTTAGACTCTCATATCAACTAAATAAAGCATTAAAACAATCCAAATACATTTAAGAGAACTCTCTCTTTAAACTAAAGCAAAATGCTAATTCCTGAACAGTCACTGATCCATCTTGACAAATCAAGCCTTAACCACATTAGAGCTTTTGTTAGTTTTTCTCTCATGCAGTTTTATCCTGTCACAGAAAGCATTATGACAGAAAGCACTAGCCAAGTAAAGCCTTCCTCTATGAGTACACCAATATCATATTGTTTCATTTCCTTCCATTCTATTATGCTTAAACTATTTCAGTCATCTCTGACTGCCATTTAAATCCATTGAAGAACAGTGAAATGTTGAGACATTTACACTGTGCAGTTAAAATATTACCCTTTTTAAAGTGAGACACCATGTCTCTGAGGATGGGTGGAAGATAGTATGATGTGGGTCCTGGTCTCAGGAGCCAGTGATTGGTTGTATACTTAAAGGGCAAGAGATTTCTTCAACTGGTGCACCCAGGGGGAAGGGGGACATGTGTGATGGGCCCCATTATCAGATGAAGGAAGCTCCTATGGATTTGGAAATCTGAACTTTTAGAGTCTTTGCTTCATCAGTAGCACCTCACTACACTTAATGCATATAAGCATATTTAATATAACCTGTCACTGCTGTTCCACAGTACTGTCACAGCATATTGTATAAAATCCCATGTTGAAAGCATCACAGGATCAGTCACTGCAAGTGCCATGACAGTCTGAAGTTCTCCACTGCAAGATAATGACAACCCCCCATGCTGCTCGCTCTCTCTAAGTCACTCTGGATGAGAGCATCAGCTAAATACCTTGAATTTAAATGAAAAATGTGTTTGGTATTCATGTGTAGTAGTGTGTCAGCACCTGAAAAATGAAAGTCATGGTATAGTAAAGAGCCACTGTAGGTCTCTACTTCCCACTGGCCTGACACATTAAATAGCCTTCAAATGAACAACAGCAGAGAGCTAGCATGTCTGACAGAGTCTGATAACATTATATACATGTCCGTCACAGTCATGGGTGCTTGAAACATAAACGTATGTGTTACTCGGCTTCAGAAATATCAGCCCTTGCAGCAGAATGCTCTAGATTTGCACTGGGCCAAGACAGGGAGGACAGAGAATGAGAGGGGAAAGGGGTGGATGGGATTGATGGGGGGGATGGGGTGATGCCGAGGGAGAGGAGTGTTAGTGTAAGTGTGAAAAATGAAAAGCACAAATGCATTTGAAGGAATAAGCACTGGAGAGGACGGGGCAAATGTGTGCACACCTAAGGAGCTCCCCACAAAGAGACCGTCGTTCACAGCAGGTTCCTGCAGCCAACTGTCAGACATGCAAATACAGAAATCTGCCATCAAAGCATGCAAACACTTGAGACATAAAAGCGAGCGAGGTGCTTGTGCAATACAGTGCAACCTATGGAAAAACAATTCTATATAAAGCTGTCACATTAAAACATGCATGTACCTCGTATGCACAGTCAGGAATGCAGTGAGAAACAAACGCAATGAAATTAATTCATTTTTCAGAGGGAGGATTTTTTTCTACCACCAACATAAAGCAATTATAACACATTGCCTGCAAATTGGGTGTCAGCCAAATATCCCCTGCACACCACATGAGAGATAGAAAGAGAGGGAGGGAGAGTAAACGGGCAAAAGCAAGGAAAGCAAGAGAGCTGAGCTTACCCTCCGTCACAGAGGATAAAGAGAAACAGATGGAAAAGAAGAAAAAGAGGGAGCACATCAGAGAGGAGAAGGAGGAGAAAGCGAGGAAGATGGACAATATGAAAATCCTTAAATCATTTCAAGTAACAAGTTCTCAAGATTTGCTCCAGAGGGAGGCGATTCCCTGAAATCTCGCTGCAGAGAATTTTGTAAATGTGGAAGCAAAAGCAATTGCCCTTTTAACTGCTTAGCCAATCGGCATAAAGTAGAGTGCTTGCACCAGTGTATCTGTGAGCTCATTATTCTTGTCAGGTGAGCATTAGAATAACTCTGTCCTGACTCCAAAACAACAACAACATAAACCAACCAACACTGTCATTTTATACACACACCATTCACCATTCCACCATGATCATAAGCCGACAGTGATCATTTTTGTGTATTTTTTTATGCAGAGAAAAGACAACACATTGTTTGAGGCAACAACAAGTGAGGAGGAAACAGAATGTAAGTGAATCTTGGTTAGCTAGAAGAAGGAACACGCTTTGCTGCTTACAAGGCAGTGTGGAGGAACCCATTTAAAAATAGGCAAGCATTTAAAATGGGCCAGATAGTAGATAAAGCAGCCTCTCTGTGCCAGAGTAATGAGTTGGGACCCGTTCACTCCATTAGTGCAGAGAGAGACTCGCGCACGCCCAGCTGTGGCAATTAGGTGGCGACGATCATCAGATTATCATTTTTACACAATAAGTTAGGACAAATCATCAATATTTGCCTGGTCAAATGGATGCATGCAAATGAGATATGATAATAAGCGTGTGCGCACATGAGCATGCATATCTGTGTCGCATCTTCATGTGAGCATGCTTAAATGCATGCAGGCAATTTGTGTTCGCGTGGTGCATATTCAGATGATAATGTCTACGTGGATGCGCAATTATTAGCCTCTGGTCGACATGGGCCAAAGTGATGTTACACCCATGTAGTAATGGAATAGATGTGGGCAGATGGGTCACATAGTCCTCCCTTCCTTTGTTTCCCACCGTGGTGTAGTCCAGGATAAACTGGTGGGCATACTGTCAGTTTTCTTTATGAAGAGTCCAACCCCACACACACACACACACACACACTTGTACGCTAGACAGTGGTTAATGAACTTGTTCATGTCTGTGCATCTGTGTCATTTTAATTTAGAGTAAACCAATACGTCTATTTAAATTCAAAACAATAGCATACCCAACTTCCCCTCACAAGTGACGTCCAATGTCAGCATCCAATACCAGTGCAGACCGAGGATGTCTGGGTGATGGATGGGCATGTATGCTATTTAAAAAAAAAAAAAAAAAGGTTCTTCTTGAGATATTTTCAGCTTTGTTGCACAGTGAATAGATTAAAAAGCAACAAGGCTGATATGCCTCACTAATCACTGCCTGCAATCAAATTGGAGAAGTTGTGCTTTATGGTGTGGACCTTGATCATATGGCTACCGTGGTGCAATGTGCATATAACATTTATCACTTCACAACCTCCTATTCACCTTGACCAAGTCTTTTAGATTCCTAACATTAAAAAAACTAGCTTATATTGTTTTTTATGACACAGGAGAAACTTGATGACAAAATTCACTGGTAAAGTTACTGATAAAATAAAGGCTAACAGCGAAACAACTGGACAGATCTAGTCAGCACATGACATGTGCCTTGGAATTATGTGGACCACCCAGCTGAGGGACCACTGACCATTCCTGGATGATGATTTGTGAGATGTCTAGGGACTTGCTTTGCAAAGCTGAACCCAGACCCATCATGTGAATCAAGTGAAGCACAGCATCAAAGACATGCAGATGGATACTTTGCCTCAGGCTTAACAGTTTCTCTTGCATGAAGATCTGCAAACAACAACCAAAATCCTGCCAATAGCCTTATGTCACACAGGCCATGAAGCACATCACTCCATGGCCATGTATAATGTCTGGGTCAGGCCAAACATCAAAATCCCCCCCCCCCCCCCCCCCCCCCCCCATTTGATGCTATTGCGTTCAAGCCACACTTATCGCTTGAAAACAGAGATCCATTGAATAACCCTTTCTTTATGCCGCTTATTCAGAGCACATGCTTGATGCATTCGCCCTAAAGCTCAAACGAGGTCAGGAAAATTCTCAGGAGCATTCAACCTTCTGCACTTACATGAACACTTAGATCTTTTCTACACTCAGATGGGTATTTTTTTATAATGTAACTTTTTCAGTGCATTTTGACCTTAAGATCACATGCAAATGCTGTAGTTCACTGAAGATGCACCTTTTTGGAAAGCTGCTTCCAGTAAATATGATGCAGACACCCTCAAATCATAATTGGGTCTCATAAGTCATGACCTGTACTTCTCTGATTCGTCACTCCCCATCACATGACTCTGCATCAAAGCAACCAAATCTCTGCTACCTGTTCGCACTGTCACATGCAGGCCCAGTGTACTTGAAAGGTCATGTGATATGCCTTTTTTTTTTTTTTAGGTGCATTAGCTTGATTGTAGATTATTTCAGAAATTGGTAAATTGATTGTCTAGACACACATTGTGTTTGTTTCCAAATGCCATTTTAAAATAAATGTCTATTAGTGTTGTTGCAGCTTTAGATATTATGTGTCTTCAGTCTTCAAGTACTGATCAAGTTTAAAGGTTGCTACACAAATATTAGTTATTGTCTAAGAAGTATTCTCCTGGGATCTGGGAGAGTGTGTAGCTGGGAACCCTTCAAATTCTTGCTCAAGGTTAGATAATTCGTTGTTTTAAAAAATGAAATAAAATGATTTAGAGGAATAGTTTGCATTTCCTAAGGATATGATATGTTATAAGCTGTCTATAAAATATGCCTTCTTTGCTTTGTAAAAGAAATGGTTCTGGATTTGCTTTTTCAGCCACATTAGGCTGATGGGTACATACCTCTGAGATATTGCTTGTCCCTGCTCTGTTCCAACAACATGCCACATATTTTCGTTACAGTCAGACTGACTGACACTGATAGCTATTACTCAACCACTAAGGCCCATTGTGTAGGCAAAAGCATATAAATCAAGTATCATTACCTACTGTATGTTGCTGCCTGTCTGCCCTACCACATCACTGTGCAAGATGCTTCATGTTGATCAAACTGTATTCTATTTCTGAGGTATTCACAAAGCCAGGGCTAAGTATAACAAGGGGAAGCAATGTGAAACAGGCATCAGAAGGGCTGAAGCACAGCAAGCATAAGACAGCAGGAACGTGAGGTCATGGCTCCCCCTATAGTGCAATAGGTGTAAGGCAAAATGTGCAGAAAGGGGAGAGCCTGAGAACTTCTGTTCTTTCATTTTACTACATCTTATAGCAATGTCCGTGGGCCGATTGGCATTTAATATGCTCAAGATCTAACAAGCAGGAAATATACACAAGTAAGTTGGGAGATCTCATATATCCCAACATTTTGAGGATAAGGGAAGAAGGATGCCCTCAACGACAGTAAATCAGGGGAGACTCATTCTAGGCAAGCAAAAATTGTTTGATCCTCCATCAGTAGGAATCTGGCTGCTGAGTGAAAGTTCCAAGGCTGCAGAGCATGTGGGAAGGAGATCAGAGTGTTTTCAACCTACCTGCTCTGAGCCTCAGATGTCGACCTTACCGGGAGTAATGAACCCACCTTCCACCTGCCCCTGCTGCCTCATATTATGTACATCACATTCATGAATGCTATTCACAGGTGCCAGATATTTAGGGAAAAGTCCAGCGGTAGTAGAGAGAAAGAATGTGGGTGCTACTTATGATTTTTCCAATTGACTGATTACTCTGGATATTTAGTATCCTCATAACACATCTTAATGAAAGCTGTAAACATAGTATCAAGGTAGCAACCATAATGATGAAATCTATCTTTTAGGAGATTACAAATGTAGCCTTAAAAGCAGAATAAATTGTACTTCTTTGTATAGCTGTGACAAGGGCCTTCACCAGCTCCTTGTAAAGATAGGAGGAATTTGAACCACATGTCGGATATCCAAGCTTTGTGCTTTTATTATTCCTGAATGGAGTCTTAGTCAGGTACCCCTGGTTCCTCTCTTCCAACAAAGTAGGGTCAGGAGGTTAGGCAGGTTGCCATTAAGCCCCCCCTTTATCCTTTCACCCAGCATCCCTGCACCCAACCCCCCCATTCACAATGCAGGAGAAAGGATCCGGGCTTTGTACTTGCTTCATCACCTCTGTGTCTCTAAAACCCACGAGACTCGATCGTGTCTCAAGTAACAGCCCAAGGGAGAGACATTTTCAGCCTCACTACCAGCACCTGATTGAAGCTCGGCGAGCATGAGATTTTGTTAAAGTGACTCAGCAGGGAAACCGTCTCATCAATGAATGAAGATCATTGTGATTCTAACATTAGGTCAGGATCCTGTGTGCTATCCTGGTCACATCCATATTTCCAGGAGCATCAAGGTTCTTTTTCAAATGAAACACGCATACATACATACATCTATTCACTGATTTTCTGCAGCTATTCTCTGCCAGGTTGTGATGAATGCAGGCTAAGTAAGTTAGTCCAGACGTCCCTCT
Organism: Amphiprion ocellaris; assembly: GCF_022539595.1. NCBI lineage: Eukaryota > Metazoa > Chordata > Actinopteri > Pomacentridae > Amphiprion > Amphiprion ocellaris. The sequence goes on along the minus strand of NC_072767.1, from coordinate 25,606,045 downwards.
GCCCAGCAACACTTTTCAGCTTCTCCTGGGGGATCCCAAGGCTTCCCCAGGCCAGATGAAATGTATAATATCTCGAGGGTGTTCTGGATTTTCCCCAAGGTCTCCTGGCAGTTGGACATGCCCTAAAAACCTCAAATAGAAGGTGCTCTGGAGGCATCCTGATAAGATGTCGAACCACATCTGAAACATATAATTTGTTTCTAAAGTTGGAAGTAAAAAGAAGAGTCTAAAATTAATAAAGACAGCAGGAAGAAAGACTCCAAAACTAGAGCATTAAAAGTTATTAAGGGAATCTGAGAAGAGATGTAAAGCTGGATGTAAGGAAGAACAAGATCTGCCATTATAGTCGTGATGAGCATCAAATATTTGTGCCGGCGAAAATTCTCTCATATAGGGGATCTTCTCAGAGGGCTAAATGGAGTCTTGCTGAGTTCCTGACAGATCAGCAATGACATTAAGAGATATAAATGAGAAATTATGCAATTTCTGGGAAGTATTAGATGTACAGCAAATGTGCAAGAAAAAAATAGTAGCGTGAACAGAAACACAGAGAGGAACAAGTCTTAGCTGATTAAGATCAGCCACTCACTAGTTATTCCTCCGAAACTAGAAAGGAAAGATTTCAAGGGTGTTACATCAATACATAAGAGAGATAGAGGAGAGTTTTCTATGAGGGGAGTAGAATTTACTGCTCTTATGCTTCATCAGTGTGCTGCAGTGGTGGCTGTAAATCTGCAGATTGATCAAACTGCAGAGCCACAGGGATCCAAAGCCTTATCTCAGAGTAAGGGCTCAGCAAAGTCGAAGACTCACTGTTGGTGTGAATGATGGCAACGGCTATCTGGCTTCTACCTGGATCCTCCTGCTTACAAGCACAAATACACACAGCAGAATAATGTCTCTCTTCAAAGCCATGTGTACATGCAAACATTCACATATAGTTAATGGAAAAGATGAAATGTGAAACTGATAAGACTGACATTATTTGTGCTTTGACAGAAGATTCACATACAGGAACCTCTTCCTCATACTCTTTCTCTTCCACGAAGAGTTCCCTGCAGCACAGTCACTGCAACCTCTGCAGGTAAACAATGACCTCATCCTGGTCAAATCCATACCTTCCTGTCAGCCCACCATCCATGTCTGCCAAGACACTAAACCATCCACTCAGCCGTGTATATTGTTGACTGAGGATTACCTTTATTGGATGTCTTCAGCCTGAAGGCTGAAAGACAAGAAGACTCGGTATGTCTGCTCGGCTCGAGGAGGGCATCTCTCTTGTTAATACTGTAGCAGCCTTTGCTGTCAGTAACACACAAGGTAGTGATCCTGCATGCCGGCTGCTGGGGGAGGGACGAGGGGCACATGCTCAGAGAAAAGAAAGCTGCAGCCTGCTAACCCCACGGCTATGTTATCATGGCTCCTTCCTCCTCATTGTAAGTCTGAAGGTGTTGAATTTGAAGTGCTGGTCTGTTTAGCTGGCAAAGACCCCCAAAATAGCTCAAAAGGAGAGCTGTGGAAGTTACAGCTTGTCCATTTCTATTTTTAGAGTACAGGGTGCAAAACAGGTATGAGTGTTTGTGTCTGCGTGTTGAAAGGATGTGAACATGCAACAAAAAATCCCACTCTGACCAGGAAATAATTTACATACTTCCCCACTGAGATGTTTTTGTAATTTGACAACTTTGTAAAGAGTCTGGGGATGCAGATTTTAATAGATGTGGTAATTGATGCACTCCCTGCCACCAGTAGATGTTTTCTGAAATAAAAATTGCCTCCTGATATTGTTCCCTTGAACACGAGAAGCTCAGATGCTCCTAATCTTTGTGATATACAGTCTTCATCAGCTTTTTCAATTAATGCTAGACTAATCCAGTAATCGTTTTGCTAGATCTTAATTAATTTTGTACTGTAATTTTGTTTCTCTTATCATGCAGTGGGGATCTCTCTAAAGGAAAAAAAAGGCTTCCCTGTGGAAAAGTGGAATTCCTGCAGCCTACCTTGCGCTATACTGCATCTACAGTACAGCACACATTCTACTTTTGCATATTCCACTTTAATGGCAAAGACTGATGCATCCAAACAGTTACATTATTTAATACGATTGATTATGTTTGCTTAGACAGACACTGAAAGCTTTGCACTGAAGCAGCTGGATGCAAATATTGCATATGATTATCTAGTATAATATAGTGGAAGACTTTTTATTATTTAACTTAATAAGTGCTGCAGCATAAATTATCAAGAGCAGAATTCCAGAAAAAAATAAATCACTATAGGTAATCAATAAATAATTGCAAATGTCCAATTAAGAACACATGCACATGCAAATATAAAAGTAAAGATTTGATGTGTTAATTGAAATACTAGAGTGATTATAAAATCAGGCTACTTGGTTAAGAAATAGTATAAGTATTTTTGAAAAACCAAGAAATCAAACAGGAACACACTTTTCGATCCCAGACAGTCCTGTCACAGCAAAAATATATGGTAATATTTAGAATTTTGTCATGAACACTCTCTTATGGACAGCCACAGTTGTTCTCATGCACAGTGTCTTTTCCAAATCAGCCTGGTCCTGTGGGGCAGACACTTGTCTGTCTTGTGGCAAAGTGGTGACCATAACTCTTTCCAGATGCTTCACTGTAAGAACTGGAGAGGTGGCTGTATAGGGTGAGAGAAAGTGAAGAAGGAGGGTGAAACCAAGAGGGAGAGGATGAGCTCACTTTTCATTTGTGTTGGCTATAAATAAAGAACACATGCAGGCTATCCATTTGATTCTCTTTCTATATAGGCTTAGCCATAAATCAGACTAAGCCGAGCTCTGCACAGATACATGTACATCCTTAGAAGACGGTAAAATGGAAGGAGAAAGGGTGACTGGAAATCAAGAGGAGAAAGTCCAGGCCTGTGTTTTCTAGCCTGAAAGATATTGCACCATCCACGCTGCTCTTTCATTCCATCTCTCTGTACAGTAGACTCCCCACACTTTGTATTTATTCCCAGATATTTTCTGTTTACTTTAAGTGCAATTCCTGGATAAGAAGGAAGAGACATGTCACAGTTGGACTTCTGCTTGGATTAAATGTTGAACTTGCGATGGCTATTTAGATAAATGTTTATCGTCTGCAAAAAGGAGACAACGTTCTCACCCACTGTAACTTTCTCAAAACCTTCCACCCCATGGTTATGATGCATGAAGGTCTACTTGTTCAAGGTTTCCTGGAGAAGTCTGGGCCATCTGTTGGAAAAAGAAGCTTGTCATGTCAGTTTAGACCATGACAAAGTCCAGGAAATGTTGAGCAGGAGGGGGAAAAAACGACTTAAGTCCAGACTGGGTGAAGATCTGTGGGCAGATTTTCACTGTTTGCTGGGGTAGACATGTTCTCTACGGTCTTTGGTGAATAAGAATGCAGTGCCTGATAAACTGTACATACATCACTGTAACTTTCCTTTCTTATGTGTCGTCCTCACTGTCTGCGTCTTGTGATAGCCGTCATTTCAAAGGAATATTTCAGCGAACCATTTGTCAAATTAGACACTGTGTTACCAATGAGAGTTTTCTGGCAGGACATGTGAGGGTGAAAAGAAGGGAAAGAACACAGAAAAAATAAACAGAGGACAAGTAAAGGGTAAATGTTATGACTGATGGCTTTCTGGGGTGTGTGCCTGCGTCAATTGGCACCCCGTATTACTGTTAGGGTTTCAGGCATCTGTGGACCTGTTATTTTGTCACACCACACTGCTTAGCTCTCCTATTTTCGTTTCTGACAGCATTCATGTCTGCTAAAGGGGCTGTGTGAAAAAGAGTCATGTTGGAGAGTTATTGTACTCTGTGAGGACAATCTAGGTGTGCATGGTGGACTAATTTAAAGATTAGCATGAGACAAACTACTGATAAGACATGCGGGCATCCAATGCTGTTACTGATCTGCTGATGAAAGCACTATTTCTTTACATTTCACACACTATTTGCATCATGTCAACAGCTCATATAGTTTAAAATAAAGCTCTCTAAAGATAATATATGAATATAAGTGTCCCCACCCCAACTCCTCCTCCTATCCCCCACCCCTCTCATCCCCACTCTCACCCCAACTGGTCAAGGCAGATGGTTGTTTTCCCTGCGCCTGGTTCTGTCACTCGTTAAAGGGTTGGTTTATCTTTGGTTTCTTACCACCGATGCCGACTGCTTGCTCATAGGGAATCCGAAAGCCACTTTGGATTGTTGGGTTCTCTGTTCTTTGTTTAAAATTCACCTTGCTATGTGATGTGCTGTGAGATGACATTTGTTGTGAACTGGCACCAAATTAATAAAAGTTCATTAAAATTGCACAATTGGCAGAGTTTTGTTGCAAGTGACACTGTATATGAAGTCATTATGTAGCAGCTATTTTATTGAGTGACTTAAAACAAGAAAAAAGAATTTGAAAATATCCATCCATAGCTTATCCATCTCTGCTACTTTCACAGGGAAATGTTTTATAATGTTTGAACAAAAGTAAATATAAGAGAAATGATCGAGGGAGGTGTAATTCATTTATGTGTCGTCTTGGTAGTTTTCAAAATGGAAAACATTTTTCTACATGTCTAAGTCTTTAATTCATTGGAAAACATGCCACGATTATTCATTAGGAATGAATAATGATAAAATAGTATGCAGGAACAGAATGGTAATAAAAAGCAGCAGATAAACAAAGCAGTAAAACATCCTGAAACTTGGGATGTAGCGTTGTATTACGAGACATGATGCAAGTCATATGAGTTCACTGCACAAGTCAGAATTTACAATGACTTTTAGCACGCTTCAGGTGTTGAAGTATTTTTAATAAATGTTGGATTAGTGAGGAACTCAAGTGTGAAAAAGAAGACAAGAACTGCCATTCAAAACTCTCTCAGAAACAAAAACCAGAATGAAAGGATTCCACAGGGCGCACAAAATCCAAATTACCTCTGTCATGTTCATCTTACAGTTGTTATAAATGAGAGGGATTTACATGTAAGGTTATTAAAATATGTCACAATATGTGTGTCACTGTCACTCACTGTCCACAGAGTAGCCTGAGGGGATGTCATTGTCATTTCACAGGCCGAAGCACTAAAACACTGCAGCTCCAAGCTTGTGCTCTTTCACCTACCTACTGCAAACCTCAGTAGACACCCAAATGTTTACCTCCTCTTTTTTGCTTTAACACCGACCAGAGAGTCGCTAGACATTTACACTAAAAATGCTATAATGCATCTGTAATGCAAAGTGTAGAAGGCCTTGATGGGTTTCAGTAGCAGGTCAGACTAGGACTGACCTCCTTTAGCAGAGAGCAATGATAAAAATAGACCACATTGTTTAATGTCGGATTAATATATAACAGCTTTTGCTTTTTTTCATGTGTCTGCATTGAAGGTATTTGTGTGATTTCCTGAGAGAAAAATTCTATGAAATCCATCTCCTCCAGCCAGATGGCTCTGTGGCTACCTCCCTGCTCTCTCGCTCCCAGCACCTCCCTTCATCTGCCCGCTCTCCTCTCTGCTCTCTTTCAAACGTCACTTTGTTTGATACACAGGGGTGAGGGCTGGGGAGGAGCGCAGACAGAGATCTGGCCCGGTGAGATGTTTGCTTTATCATAGATTGTTTAATCCAGAACCTCTCCTTGGCTTAAAAAAGAAAAAATACACCAGACTTCACTGGATCGGCTCTTTCTTGAGGCATTTTGCCAGTTCATACCAATGTATAGTTCACCAGGGCCTTCAGCCAGCGGGATATGCTGTTTGAGAAAGTTTGTGCGGCAGAAATTTTACAGAAAGAAGCAGAACCACTCCTCTACATGTTGCAACAAAAAACTGAAATGCTATGTACAGTATTTGACCAGGATCTGCTTCATTTCAATCTTGACTGCTAGCAGAGATGAGGTGAACAGTGGTTTGTCGCTGTGTGTTGTTTGTAATTGAATCCTTCCACAGCTCTCTGGAAAGTCATTAATCATTCGCCTAATTGAGTCACGGACCAGTAATTAGCAGTGATTGGGAGCACGATGGTTGGAGTGATTCCCTTTGATTCGATACCCTTTAACTGTGGCACGGCAGCCTTTGGGAGTACAACCACAGCGCCCCCTGTTGAGGCTGACAGCTCCCCTGGCACATTCAATCATACATGTGATCAAAGCCAAGAACCTGCGCCTCTGACAGATCTCAGTTGTTCTTCAGATTTAAGCTCCCACATGTTTGCCTCTGTGATCCACACGTGGCCACATGTAGGTCAGTCGACAGAAATAGTGCTGAAAATCTTTTCAAAACAGTCAAGACAAGACAAAGCATAATGCCCTGTGAATAAAGTTCAATTAAAAGATATTCGTCAGTGTAAATGAAGGAAAAGAGGATATTCTGGCAAAAGGAAATACTTGCCTATATTGTAATTAAAATGATAACAGTAAGATTAGGTTCATTCTGCTGAGCTCAGTGGCCACACAGTTAACCTCACATTGCTTCTCCCTATGGAGTTAACCAGTGGGTACAGACAAGAAACCTTAGAATGGTCAAATAGCGTTTAAAGATGGAATTAAATTTGCTTGATATCAGTTCATTTCTGTTAGACTTAATGTTCAGCACAGCTTATCAGGCAAAGCTATGACAAAAACAGTATAATGTTCATGTATCTTGTTAACGTGACGTGTAATTGTTTCAAAAACACTCTTTCAACTGCAGCTCTGTCATATTTATGGTGATTCCTTTATGTTAAGGCTCAAAAATCCCTCTCTAGACAATTGCCTTGCTTTCAGTTGCTTCTGTATTTCTTTTGTGAAAATTTGCTAAAACACAATCAGTAATATTCAATCTAAGATGGTACGAAACTGAGAAAAATATGGATTATAGTTTAAGGTAGCAGCCTACATCCATTAGCCAATCACTCAGTCAAACCTTACAGATTTATTTACAACCCAGCTGTCTAGGGTCAACTGGTAACACTAAGACCAGGTGCTCTGGGTTTAGTAAAGCAATTTCTTGCTTAGTGATATATTTAACAAAGGAAAATGTGATAATATCAACAAAGAAAACAGTGCTGGTGGGTGTTGGTTACTCAAAGAACCTATCAAAATCAAATGAAGATTAAGAGTTTCTAAAAACGATCTCAAACAAAACAACAAAACTAAACTCTTTAGCCAGATTTAAAGACACAATAGCAACATGCATGTGACTACCAAAAGCACCAAACAACTAAACAAGTGCCTCAAAACACATCCCAACTAGTAACCTTTTCAGTTTTTCAAGGACAGGAGGATCTGACGGGTCTTTCTGATTCACTCACAAACAGATATCTGAGAAGTCGTCCAGGGCGAGACCATGTAGTGCATTATACACTAATAAAAGGAACTTAAAAAAACAATATCACACTTCCAATTAGACATTGATTGTTTTCAGTTCTTGCTCTTAGTCAGCACTTGTGTTGCAGAATTTCGAATTAATTGTAGCTGAGTTATTAATTGATGGACCACAAAGAAGAGCGTTACAAAAATGTAGCTGCTATGAAACCATGCATCAGTCTTTCTGTGTTGCTCAGAGAGACAAATATGTCTACTTTGGACATGTTCTTCACAAGATAAAATGATGATTTTTGGATACCTCACACATGGCCCCTGAAATTAGTCAAAATCACCTCTAGATTTTCTGTTTCCTGGCTTTGTGTGCACTCTCAGGGTCTTTGAACTAATTATCAATATTTCAGGTTTTTACCATACTACAGCTGTCAATTCTGTGACATCTAGCCCTTTATATCTGAAAAAATAGTTAAGAAAAGAGCCGACTGGCCCAGTGTCATCAGGGGATACAGCCACATAGAGCTGAGTGTCATCACCATAGCTGTAGACGGCAATGTTGTGCCTAATAATGACATTGCTCAGGGGTAGCATGTGCAAATTAAAAGTAACAGTCCTCAAACTGATCCATGTGGTACTCCAAAGTAAATTCATAGTGTTTGTAGAAGTGGTTATCTGTACATAGAGAGAAGTTTCTTTGACAAAGATATGTGATAAATCGGTCAAAAAACAATTCCAGGCAGGCCAGCAAGCTCACTTAAACTATGTTAAAGAATCTGATGATCCACAGTAATAAAAGCAACACTCAGGTAAAGCAGCACCATACCTGTGCTGTCAAGGTTTTTGTTTCTGAAACTGTTCCCTTCTATTAGCAAGACTTTCTCTGTGCTGTGATGTGTCTAGAAATTTGACTGAAACAGTTATATATAGTGTCTCGGTGTTTAAGGTAATAGTCTAAGATTTGCTAGGTGCTAGGAGATCCAGTGCTTTTACAAAAACCGACTTAAAAACAGTGGGGAAGCCACCGAGCTGTAGGGAGTGATTTATATGGCAAGGGTGTCTTCAGAAACAAAATTAAAAATTGTTTTAAAAAGGGAGGTTGGAATTGGGTCAAGAGAGTTTCAGCATCAACCAGGTCAAAACTTTCAGACTTGACATCACTCTGTACACAGGATATAGATAAAACTGCAGTGCGCTTGTTCTGCTGGCAGAAACCAGAGCTAATGTTGATTATTTGCTCCCTGTTGTAGCCAGCCAAGTCTTTACATTCAGAACCTGGAAGCTCAATACTGCTGTTTGTTGCGGGCTTTACCAGAGAATCTATTGTACTAAAAAGCAGCAGGGGATTGTGCTTGTTGGTGTTTAGAAGGGTTGAGAAATAAGGTTGCAGGGATATTCAGATTGCTTTGTTAGGATGTTTTCTGCCACTTAATCAGTGAAAGATTGTGTTTCAGTGCCAAAGTGAATGAAATAATACATAAAAATAATGATTTGTAATGGTAAATAGTGTTTCTCTGATAAACTGCCTAAGGTATGATTTTCAAAGTTGTCATATTAGACTATTTTAAGGAAGATAGCAGTCGTTTTACATCTTTATTTGGAACATGACCTCAACTTAAGTCATTTAAACAAGAAATCAAACATGTAGTAAGACTCAAACTTCATCCTTGATCTTGAAATTAGACTGTCAGGTAAAATTAATCTTAATTCAAGGTCTCACACAAACTGCAAGGTTGAGCTGTTATTCTAATCTCACAGCCTTCTTGCGTGAAAGGAACTGGCTTTGGTGCAAAATGTTGAGTCTAGGATTAGTCAGAGTCAGAGAGAGTCAGTAAATTAACACAAGCCAGTCAATACTTTAAGAGCACAGCTGGTACAGCTTTAACCTCACCCTAGTAAAAATGTATTAAAAAAAGTGTACTTGGGGAAAGAAACACCAGCTATCTGTGAAGATCAGAACAAAACTGGGTTTGTTTTGGTCTGGTGTTCAATTAGGAATGGATCAAAATCATTGACTTGGAGTCAGTGGAGGATGAGGGTCAGGATCCTTCCCACATATACAACCACTTGACCAAAAATTCACTTTGATCATGTAATTGTTTCTTCCACTACAGGGATGCAGTTGAGAAGTTTGAAAGAACAATGTAAATTGATCTTGGCTGGCATCATTTTGTCATACAATCCAAGACCAGTAATTTTACACCACGGCAAGAGGTTGCTTGTCAGAAAAAAACATGAGTTCTTAATTTCTAAAGAATGACCAAAGCTCATGTTATTGTTTCTAGCTTCCAATGAATCTAGCTTTCTTAAAATAAGATACGCTAATACAGAAAAATATTGCAGTTTTCAAATGAATGCAGATATTCTACACTGTATATAGTGTATCTCAAATGACAGAAGCAGCAGTGCAAAAACCTTCACCAGAAGAAAAGTGATAAACGCACAAACGCACTCAAACGCACACACACGCTAGGGCAGTGAGGGTAATCTGGGAGTTGACCTGGTGAGCACTGTTCGGCTAGATAAAGGAGATTATCCGGACTGTGGTGAGCTGAGGCCAAGGTTTGTGTGTGTGTGACTGTACACATGCACTTGGTGTGACTTATTGCTGATGTGTGTCTGTATACCATATGTGTTGCTTTTTGTGTACATGAGTTGTGTTACAGCATTCCAAGCAGCAGGGAGAAGGGATTATCTGGATTTTCCACGTGGGATTTTCTGCAGGGAAGCTGAGAAATACTACTAAGTCGCCTTCACCCCCTGACCTCCAAGGCCAAAGGCGGCCTCCCAGGCTCTTGACACCTGGCTTAGTGGTCCCACCTGAAGTTTTTTATGGGCAGATTGTCCCTGCCTGGGCATCTTGTGACTGAGGTTAGAGTTAGGGGGTGGGGAACAATCTTAATTTCTTTTACTGTGCTTGCTATGTTGAAAAAGTGCTCATATATGCAAAAAAAAAAAGCATACACAAGAACCAATCTACAGTTAAATTAAATTTGGACATAAATTGTTTCTAATTTTCTTTAATAGTATGTTATTGTATTTTCATACAACCTCTGACAATTTTTTAAAAAATACTTTAGCCATTTCTTGGCATAGTAGCCAAAATTGTAACTGCAGGACACATGAAACACTTGAAATCTATTATAAAGAAAACACACACATCTGCAAAGATGAAATAAATAAAAATGTTCTTACTTGTGTGTGCAAAGTAGCATGCTCACAGAAAAAAAAAGTAAATCACCAATTAAGCCCATCAATTAAAACATGCAGACTGCCAACTAGCTCCTTGGAACCCAGGAGTTGGCATGGCAACCAATTAAGCAAAGCTACCAATTCATTATGTAAACAGCATAGCCAGAACACATCTGCAACAAACAGGATTACTTGGCTCAGCCTACCTTTTTGTACAACAGTAGTCATGTTGAATGAATATAAATACTGTTTGTTGTTTTTGATAATATATTATGTGCCCAGTGATAGTTAATGGATGAGTTAGCTTGTTTTTAATTGGTCACCAGTTTGTTGCTGATGTCCTTCCATTGTCACTGTCATTGCTGTCATAAAGAGTTACCTTCATAACTTGCATCAAAATGATCCCACCATCCAAGAGAAATGTTAACATAAGATCGAAATTAAATCATCCAAACCAAACTTTCTTTGTTTTGTTTAAATCCCAGGCAATCCAATCAAGTAAACTCTCTTAAAATAAGCTGGGGCTATGTGAGCAGACCCTCTTGAGATCTTCCAGATAGAGATTTACCTATGTAAAGAAGGTCAAGACATCCCAAGTCAAGTGTAATATGTGGAGTGTATAGAAAGGGAACTGAAATGAGTCTAGGGCTTTATTAAGAAAACTCTCAGATTGATTTTCTGTCAGCCAGCATCCATGCTGATGAGATTGATCCAGACAGGATAGGAGGTAAAGATGGAGGAAACAGGAGAACAGAGCAAAAGATCTTTCCACCTTTAGAGTTGCCTCTCATTGCCTACGGGCTCAGACAGGCTGATGGGCAAGCCGAGCTGTCTTCTTCTTAAGTAATTAAGACATTACTGGGAGGTCTCTCTATCCATATTTGATGAAGACCCAAACCACAATTAAGATGAGCCCTTCTGTTGGAGGCTGTGGAAGCCTGATTGATAGTTCCCACACAGTGAGGCCCATAGCTCGTGGTTGGGTCTGTGAGCTTTCGGCTTCCTCTGCAGAATACCCTTTAACCTCTGCTAGGTTGGTGAGTCCCCATCGGGAGCAGAATATGGATGGTCTACATCTGCTTGTTAATGAATTAAAAGAGCAATTTAGGTCTCCTCAGCTCCCAGATGAGTTGATTTCATCTCCTTAACGATTGGCCCTCGTGAACCTGGCTCGGCATTGCTGCATTTTATCATAAGTTATACCATCAGGGAAGCTTGTTAACGATGACTTGAACTCAAAGGTGTTAGTAGGTGCAGAAAGGAAAATGCCTGAGGCTAGAATTGGCCTAATTGTTCATTTGAAACTCCTGAGTAACAATGTGAAAGCAAATTGGTATGTTGTCATAAGCCTCTACTCGTTAAATGCTTAGAATTATGTTTTTTTCTTTTGTAATATGTGATGGTCGGGAAATTAACTGTGCGACACATGCATGGTTAAATCACTTGTGTGGATTGTATAGAGTTACACTGTAGACACACAGATGTGTGATGTCTGTGTGAATTACCTATGTGTCACTGCAAATTGTTCAGTCCAAGTGTAAATGTGTGCCAGTGTTCATGTCCACACATCTTATATCATCACATACACTACTGAGTGGGCTGAAACTTACCAAGACTCACTCCACTGAAATTTGAACTTCACTGCTGCACAGTATTTCCCTGATTAACGTCTGATCGACCAGTCGTATTTCTAAACAGAAAAGAGGCTCCAAATGACATTGCAGTAATTTCAAAATTCATCTTTAATAGAGATGAAAACACAAGGCTTTGGACCGGGTAATTGGATGAAACTTTGCTGCACGTAGCGCTTCTCAGGCCTCACTTCATTTTATGATAATGATAATTGAAAGATGGGGGAGGAAGGACTAAATTACAGAGCTGGATTAACAAAATGCCCACGCTGGGTGCTAAATTCACTCTCGTTACACTTGTGCAATAGCGGTTCGCAGCACCGAGCCTCTGGTTATAGCGCACTGACTTGATTACCGCCCTCTTAATCAAATTCTTCCTCCTCAATAGAATTTGCAGCAGTTTAAAATGTGTTTCTCTTTTTGCACTGTTAAAACTCTCCCCTTAGGTTAGGATATGCTTTAGCTATAGAACAAAGTACCTTTAGTTTTTGAGGTCAAAGGAAATTCCTAAATATCCTCATGTATATGAGCTCGAAAATTAGTCTTTTTCAATATGATACCACATAAAGTGTTTTCATTCACTTGCATTAGTGGTATGCAGCTCTCCCTATGACTCCACTTTGAAACTCGAATGTGGTAACTGGCGCAAGCTTAGACATTACTGGGGTGGGGTTGAGCCTGGAAAGGTCACCAGTTTAGCTTGTTGGAGAAATATTCTCTTTTTCAAGAGCTGCCATTAGGTTTCACTGGAGTCAGACATTATTATGAGAGTTAAAACAGTCTTCCAGTACAGTTCTTATACGGGGATATAGGTCATTTAATGCATCTTATAGCAGCCATAGTGGAGAAGGTCATGAGTTCTGGGGTAATATGTATTGTAAACAACTGACTCCATTATTTGGCAGCCTCAGCAAAATGGTATACCAGCTTCAGTATCTCTGGAGTTGGTCTGATATGATCCCTTTAATGTGTAGATAAAAACAGCTTATGTCTTGAGCTAAGTAGAACCAGCAGAGCTTTAGTAAAGTCAGTCGTTACCTGTGAATCAGTAACCTTAAATTTGAAACAAATCCAACCAATTAATCTATTTACTTTTATCCGTGATCCTAAGTGGGAGTCTTTTTTTCTGATGAACACTGAGTTTCAGATGCTCATTTTCCAGTATGACTTGTTTTATCCTAGATTCTACATGTGAACATTTCCAATAAATCATTTCAAATTTGCAGTGACAACATTACAGTGGGGTTTGTTTATGTTTTGTAGACATTAACATATAATTGTAAAAACTAGTCCACATAGGCAGGAATTTGTCAGTATTTAGTTGATGCCATGAAACTTGTTTTTTCTTTTGTTCTTGGGTCCCATGGTAGTTACTTTGACATGTACTACCACCTCAATGTTCCAGACCAAGCTCACCTCCTTAATGGCAACAGCAGTCTCTGACGACAGCAGCATCCCCAGACAAGGCACCGTGCCAAACCACAAAAACTGAAGAGGAACAGCTCAAGGAAGACGCTCCAGGCATTGGCCTGGCCTCCAAATTCCTCAGATCTCAAAGTGATTGAGCATCCATGGGATGCAACAAAATAATGCACAACCCTTTAAGGCCCCCTGCCTGCAACTCACAGCAGCCAAAGACAGCATGTCTTTACTACAATGGTTCAGAGCTGTGTTTGGTGGATGAGATGGACCTACACAATATGACTCAGGTAGTTTTAATGTTGTGGCTGATTGGTGCATGATTCTTTTGACATAATGAGGAATGTTAATTTGCATTTTTATGACAAGTTGCAGTAACAATGATACTAAACACATCAGTAATATGTTCACTAACAAGTATTTTTTCAACCAAAATAAACATTTTGCAGAACAATGTCCATTTTTTTTTAGAACAGCGTCATGCTACTTTTTCTGATTATGTCCAGGTTCACAACATTTTTCTAAAGTCAAGGAAAGCCCGTGGTCTGCTTTAATACAGAATAAAAAATCTGCAGTAACTTGAGACACAATCTGGTGATTACCATTTACCCCAAACCACAGTCTTTCCTTAGTCAAAATGCTTTTGACGCTTAAGCTTAAGCACAGACAGGTGTGGGTAGTTGTGCCAAGGTTTCCATGTTAACGTTGGCTCCAGGGTAAAACAGCAGGAGGGACATTCTTAAAATAATACAATACAGTAAGACTGTAAGGTAGTAGGATAAGGGCAAATTACTTCCTTCATTCCAGATAGCACTAACTACATATATACATGTCTCTTTATCTCTTGCTGCTTAGTTCATGCACACTTTTCCACTATCATGTTTTTCATCCCATACAGAAAAGAGCTACCAATCAGGAATTGCAAGCAATAGTTCTGACAATGACTGTTAACTACACACCCACAAAGAAATACTTTTGTCTAAAACCATCTAAAGCTAACAATTAGAATCCATTGCACACATTTTAGATTAGAAGTTGCTTTGTTTCTTGGCTGTTTTTGACTGCCAGTGAGATACGGATAAATGAAGGTTGGTCGACCTGCTCTTTTTGTCAGCATTTCATTGTGACACATGTTCACATGCATATACACAGACACAGACATACACACACTAAAATGGGCATGCATACACTCCACGGCCTTGAGGCCCTCTGCAAAATTAATAACAGTCCCTGGTCTAGCTGGTGTAGGTGGTGTGTCCTCCTCTCTATGTGTGTTTTGGAGCCACAAGAGAAAAGGCTCTGACTTATCAACAGCTAGGCCAGGAGTCTGCAGAGAACAAGCAGACTGATCTCGCTCTTTCAATCTGACAAGGTCTCAGCGACAAGAGCAAGAGGGAAAGTGAGGAAGAAATGGAGAAGCAGGGGCAGGCAGGAGTGGTTGGAGAGCCGGATGATTTAGAGGGCTAATATCAGCCATTATTGCCACTCCTATTCTTGAGTTTCCTAATTTCCCCCTAATGGAATCCTCACCCATCATTGAGCATACTGATCGCCTGTTAAACAGAGCCTGTCTCGACCAATCATTACGAAGCTCATAGCTGTCAACTGCCTATCAGAGATGAGGAAGATTTCTGAGCAGAGACGAGTCAGATAGGGGTGTTTGAGAGAAGTTCAGGAGTTGAAAAATGTCACCAGACGAAAGCAGATTACGAACCGGAGGAGATGCACAGAAGTTTGCTTGGTTTAAGCTGTTTTCAAGCTGTTTTCTGCATCTAGATTGCTGTAATAGTTTCCATAAAACAGCGAGTTTAGCAACACTTGCCACTTACAAGCCTTTCATTACATGACTGATTGATGGTGAAACTTGAAGGTGGGGCTGAGCTACAACCAACTACTCTCAGTAACTATTCCAATTCGATTTAACACAATGGTCGTAAAACTTGATTGTATGTTTTTTTGTTGTTGTTTATTTGTTTGAGAAGAATTGCATTTAATAAATATAATTATACTAATGCTAGATTTATCTGTCCATCACAAAAAAACATTCACACAAATATTTATTTAAGCTGTTTTCAAGCTCTTTTCTGAACCTAGATTGCTGTAATAGTTTGCCTTAAATAGTGGGTTAAGCACTCTTTACCTCTCACAAGCCTTTCATTACATGACAATTGACGACAGAGAGTTGCAATGAGCAATGGTGAAACTTTAAGGTGTGACTGAGCCATATCCAACTACTCTCAGTAACTAAAACAATACTATTTAATGCAGGGTGTTAAACAGATTTAACTAAATGCAGACCATTAAAGCATTTGCATAACCATGCTACCACCTGTATTACAAAAAACAAACAAGAAAACACACCAGTTAGATTTTTAATTAAAACCTGGTTGGCATCAGGTTTCTATTTTTAGAAATTATTGAACATTATGTCCAATTATATTTAAACAAATAGTAGCTGTACACCAATTTAATGATCAATACCAATGACATGTTTGAAGGAGAGTTCCTATACTCAACTCTTTGGGTGGTAGAATAACAAGCAGTACATGCTGATATGTTGCAGAATGTATGAGTACTCTGATAGCTACTTCGATTAATGCTTCATATCCCGAACAGCCTATATTATGCCTCCTTCTGCTGTATTATAAGTAAGCATGTAAAGGAAACCAAGGCATTTGCATGATTGCATTCAGCAAGCTTTTTTTCACTGTACCCATTACAAGCATATATGTTTTACCATTTCTCCTAGCTTACTGTCTGAAAATAATGTTTGGGACAAGCTGTTTTACTAGCTAAATGGTCCTCATTGTGATACACACAGATCCAGGCAGAGGGCTGAACCCACACAAATGTGCAAATGCTAACATGTGATACAGGACTAAGTACATCACCATATTCATTATTCATTAATTAAACCAGAACTACTCCCTGGACAAGGCCCTCGCAATGAAGGATGAGCTAACACAAGGTGTTTGTTTACACAAAAGCTCCGCCTCCTTCTTCATCGTCTCGGATCATCCCTGCAAGCATTTAACACGATTATGAATCCATACTTAATGAGCACATAAAACATGGCAGGGATTATCAACATGTAGCTATGGCTTCCATTGTTGAGAACAGAGGGACACATACACTTATTTTGAGTGGGTTGAGGGGTTTTTTGAACACAGCCACCTCCTTTTGTGTCATTTTTCCTTTCCTGCCTCAGTTTAGAGGAAGCAGGCCAGAGCTCCTGTGGTAGAATGTAATGTTAAATGAATCTGCTGTGCTGTAAACCTGTTATGAAGTTTTAAAAGGCCCATATGGGAGGAATGGGCTGAAAGAGTGGGAAGCAAAGCATCAAAGGAGAATCGGCAGCCACTGATGGCAAAAGAGACTCTTTCTCTCTTACTTCTTGCCCATTCCAAGTGTCTACCATCCAGATGAGGTGTACAGTGGGCTGTAGCTGTGTTTCATTTTTGTCACCTGTCACTTCACCTGGCAAAGGCTTAGCAGCATTTTGTAGGTTTTGGAAAGAGATGTGAACAGAGAAAAGGCAGAGTGTGGAAAAGAGGAGGGTTGGTAACAGGAGAGGAGAATGATATGGGAAACATGTCCAGACATTGTTGCAAACAAGAGCAGAACCCTCGGGCATTATGCTAGTCCAGCTCGACCAAATGGCCTCTTTGTAGCCTCGTTGTGGTCTTTTTTTCACAGGCATTGTTCAGGTGTTTAGTTTCAGATGAGGATGTATAGAAAGCCTGGTAGTCATAGTTACTAAGTATACAGATTTTCAGCAAAAGGCTGATTACACTTATATACATATACTTATGGGACCAAAGCCACTACTGTTGCTCAAAACTGTCGTTAAAACCCAAGTATCGCGGATTTGTATGTCTTTCTTGGGTGGCAATAACCAATGAGAGAAAGCAGAGGAGGCCTTTAATTACCCCTTTACAAATTGATTGTAAGTGTGGCAACCTGTTTTGTTTATATTGCTTTCTGCAAGTATTTGGACCCCCACTGCAACTTTATCTTCACTTCTTAATTGAGCAGTTGTTTGCCAGACTAATCTCCAAGGCTTGTGTACACAACAGTCCTGAAAGATGCTGCAAATTAAAGACTTATCTTAATCCTCCCCTTCCCAAAACATTAGCGTTTCAGATCAGGACAATTCGGGCCGACTGTTTTTGTGTCTGTGTGGAGGAAGAGTAAAAGGTACTTTAAAGCAAGCTTGACTTAGCTCATGGTAAAAAATGCATGTAAGACAAAACCAGCCAACTCATTATCAGAACACAAGTTGATACAAGTGCGAGGATGCTTAAGCCATATAAGATTGCCTCTAAGTGCATCTGTGAATGCTTCCTGAGAAACACAATAGTGCTTAAAGTAGCAATTTTATGCTACGCTGAAATGCTCATCAATACCTGAGTCTCAGGTGTAACTTGTCCCTCCGTCATGCCAAGAACACCTGTCTCTCTAATCCTACCAATTAACCTGGAGACTAGTGACTATCTTGGGTTACTTCCAACATGGCTCGCTCATCCTTTATTCTGACGCGTCAGCCTGTGCAATCGTCTAATCAGAGTAACCCAATCCTCAACTTCTATCAACTGCCCGAGCTGAAAAAGGCACAGGCGCGCCTGGGAAGGAGACAGATCCTGCCTTTATGTCTGCCAGCATCAGTGTTTGGCCCCTTGCATCCAAAGTTACTGCCCCTCCACCCCACCACTATCCCTCTTTTAACACTTTATTTTTCTCGATATGCAGTGCACATTCTGGTTTATCCCTCATCCAGGTCTCTATTCCAGTCACAGATGTAGTGGAGGAATTGTATAGGGCAGGTATTAAGCTGAGTGATTTATTTTTCTGAGATTGAAACCAGATAGGTGCCTGGAGCCTGTCATGTGATTTTACTGCCCACGGTTCATCCCCTAGTCTTGTACAGCCGCGTTCTTGTTCCAAACAGGGCCATGTCCCCATTGACCGCATTCATTCATATCGATCTCTAGAACATCATCTTTAAAACACGCCCTGAGGTTTATATTAAGCATGGAAAAGCTCCCTGGAGACGAGAGTAGAACAATAGGAGAACATTATAAGTACATACAAGGCCAGTGGCTACATGCCAGATAAAGTGTCAGCCTATTCCTATCTCTGTGCCTTTAAGGCAGTAATGATTAGCCACAAAACCATAGTTGTCCTTTGCTTGATTCCACAGATGCTATAGTACCACCGATGAGATATCCTGACAGACAAAGGAGAACAGATGAAGAAGGTAGAAGGCAAAAAGGTCTTGTGGGAATGGCTATTAAAGGATGTGGCATAGCAGCTTTGGAGCTACTGCTGGTAAGAATGTATTGATCCCTCTTCCTATTCTCTTATTTCCTTCCATTTAGAAAGTAGATTGCTGGGGAAAACACTGGAGGAACTGAAAATCTTTATATTGCCTCCTCTTTGTGTCTCAATGTATTAAATAAATTAAGAGGCTGAAGTAGAAGGGGAAAAACTGTGGCAAAGTACACATTCATCCAGTGGCAAAATGGAAACCGAAACAGATTTTTGTCTGCAAATAAAGCAACCGCTCTGGAAGAAGTTTCTGCTGCCGAGACGATATGGTCAATCAGTTTAAAAGCTTATAAAAGCCTTTCTGGATCAGGCTTTTTAACATATCAGGATGCTAGTAAAAAATGCTTTGGTTCCTTGGCAATGTTGGCTGGCGAAGTGCGGCTCATAACACTTGAATGATACAAGGTTTCAACCAGACATGTAATGGCGAACGCAGACTCTCCTGCCACAGGAGCTAAAGCAGTTGTCGTCTGCTGAAATGAGTCTCCTCATAAATGCTTAGAGTTGGGGAGGGGAGGTTTCCTGTGCATAATATGAAATTGTTAAGGCTGCCCCTGTTTGAAAATGCATTCATACAATGTCATTCCAAGAAGATGATGAAAAAACATATGAGTGGCTTCCAGAGGGTTACAGTTCCCATGTGCATTGTGAAGACGTGGAGACAGAACAGGCTGATGAGGGGTACAGCATTTTGGAAGAAGTGTAAGATGAGCTGGATACTTAGAGAACTATACTCCAGAGATTATTTGATATATAAGGGCTAAGGTGTCCCGTGTAAATGTTTAATCACTGTCTGGACTCCAGGTCGTTAACCTCCTCGACAGTGGACTTGAGAGGATACTGCTGTCTAAACACTGAGCATTTACCTTATCACATCTTAAACCATCAGCCTCAAGGCTAAGAGTCTTCAAAGAGGTTTCGTGGGCACTGCACATAGTTCTCATCCGACAAAGAGAGCAGCTGTTAGGGTCAATAATGCACTTCAGTCCCCATCACTTATCAGTAAATATAGATTAGTGTCCTTGGTCTCATATAGTGTGTGAGTGTGCAGTTTATGTGTTGCTAAATCAACTTAGAAGCTTACAGGAAGTCTTATGAGATTGTATCAAGTTTGCAGAACTTTGTTTAGATGAAAAACATTGATCTCTGACCTTTAACATTGCCAGGCAGCAAATGCAACAAAAGTGCTCATTTTGCGTCTGCTTGATGACACAGATAATGCTGACGCCAGGAGCCTTAAATGACATCTGAGAGGCAGGGATCAGGTTCAATCAAATCAAAGCTGCTGTACCCATGGGAGGAGACAGTTCTTGAGAAGCATCTTTAGGAGATTGTCTGTTCAGTTTGGAACTGATTATAGTTGCATGAGAATGAAACTTTCCATTTTAAACCCATGAGTCAAAATGATACTTCTTCCAAGCTCAGTAGCCAATGCTTTTTTATGTTTGTTTATTTCTACTGTGCTTTTCTTTTTTTTTTATTCCTTTTTTGGACAATTTTGAAGCAACATTTTGTGCTCAGATGATGTGCAATGTATCTGTAGTTTTATTATTTGGTCCAGTTACACCTTGCATGGTTTGGTTTTCTTGCCAATCAAGATGGATCCACCATTTTTATGAATTATTTGACCTAGTCAAAGATTCCTGTGTTTCTGGGCTTGTGAAATGTTCAGCTTCACACCCTGATACAATGGCTTTGCCTTTGCTTGCTAATTGTAAAAACAAACAAACAAAAAAAAAAACGATCTACTCATCTGCAGCATCAAAGAAAATTTAGGGCATCAACCTTCTTTTCCTGGCAACCTCTGACACATGAAAATAATCATGATGGTGTTCATTTATGAAGTTACTCAAGTCTAGTGGCTTAAGCAGCCTGTTCAGTGTGAGCATCCCAAACTGACTTTTTCACCCAGCGGGTGTACTGTGCGTCTTTTTCCTTGAAAACCATGAATTAATAGTGTAAGAGAATTTGTCTTTGTTTTTGCTTTCTGAAGCAACACTTTCTGAATCTTACTTGAGAAAGTGGTCTGCCCCACTGGGAGGGGAAAAAATAATCTCTTTAACACCAGAAGACAGAGGCAGAACATGACAAAACTAGGAACGGCAACCCAGTAAAGCATAGCGCTTTACTAAACTCCACATGTGGATACTTGGTTTCTGTCCACATGACTAATGTAAATGGGTATAAACAAGTTAAATGTACTGCCAAATCTGGCTCACCCCCTCCCCACCACTGCTACCACACCACTCATTTTACACATGCACACACAAGCACACACGCACACACACACACACACACAAGAGGCATGACTCACTCCTTTTCCCACCGTGCAGCTATTCCATTATAGCAATGTGATTCTAAACCCACAAAAAGGTCCCAATCCACTAGTAGAAAAACCCTGAAATCCTACAGACAACACCCATCCACCCACCTACAAGAGCAGTACAAGTGCCAGGCCAAAGTATAACGTAACACTGAGGTAGCAGAGGCGTGAATGTTGTCTGTTCACCAATCCATTGCAGAGGAGAGGCTGGTGGGGAAGTCAAGAAGGTCTGCATGCTCCACTATTTTAAACTCGTCAATGCAAATTCCAAGCAAAGTCATAAAAATGACAAATACAGCATCTTTGCCTGATTTTAGGTCTTAAGAATGTTTCATCAAAGAGGCTTCATTACTGCTCTTGACTTATTAATTCCCAATATACTTCCGTGGCATTTCAATAAACATGAAAACAGCTAACAAAGAATACAAGATTCCCAAGATGATTCTGAGAACTTTGACCCTTTTGATGAGTTAATACACTAGGGAGCTTTGGCGTGATATAGGAGAGCATGCATGGTTTCACTTATGTGCAGTGTATGCTCACATACAGCCGTATTAATGAACGTGCAAACATCAACGCCAGATTGTCGTTTTTCCTCTAATAGTGCATGGCACCGTATGTTAAGCCCGTATAGTGTGTGTACAATTACCATTTTATGAGATGACATCACTGCGAGCGGCGTGCAGCGGTTGGCTGGAGCAAAACTTTATTTCTTGGAGAGTGTGAGATAGGTTTTTTAAAATCTCCTCCTCCACGTCTCCCATGGGTGATGTTTTCCAAAGTGGACTCGCTAAGGCGTAGCAAACAAGAGTGAATGCCCAGGCTGGACTGTGAGGAAAGGCAGATCAATGAGACAGCTCACCAACTCATGCGTAGCAGCTTTGTGGAGATAGTTCTCTGTGGACAGTTCTGCTTTGGAGACCTGAAATCAGTTTTTTGGTGGTTGTGTGTGCGAAGTGAGGGGAGGGTTTGCTTACACTGGTCTACAAGCAAAATGCTTCCTGGATAAGAGTAGTGAAATTTTACCAACTTTTGGTCACTTTTAAAGAAAAAATAAGTCAGAAGTGCCAATTAGCTATAGTTTTCAAGATACAGTATTAGGTCAAATTGTGAAATTTCTTGAAAATTAATGAGAAATCGAGTCCCATTTCAAATGGGAATATATTTGTCTGAGACATAATCGATTTAAAACAGTGATTCCAAACAAGAATACTATCATGTTGAATAGAAATTTGATTGAGCATCATGTATTTGACACATTACTTGCAGAAAACCTGTGTCTTGAAAGTTAAGGTAATGTATTAATGTAGAGATATTTCTTGATCAGTAGCACGAGTTGACCTGTGGATTATAATTCCCATGCAGCCGTTTTCATAACTGAAAAGTTGCCAGGACCTGATATTTCTATGGAACTCTTGTGTTTTTTAACTCTGGAAGCAGATATGCCTCGAAACTGTGTAAACAATGCAGATAATTTCTGTTATATTTGTGGTGAGGTAACCTTTGCATCACAAAAGCAGACTCTAACAGCAATGGTGAGAAAAGCATACCATCTTTATTTTGGATGCAAAATAGGTGACCAGGACAAAAGCTGAGCCCCACATTATTGCTGTAACACATGTGCATCAAATCTACGCCAGTGGCTCAACAAGAAAAGAAAATCTATGCCTTTTGCAGTTCCAATGATTTGACGTGAACCAACAGATCACACTACTGATTGTTATTTTTGTATGGTACCCCCAGTTGCAAGTGGTATTTCCAGAAAGAAAAAATGGACAGTGCAATATCCTAATATTCCATCAGCTCTTCGCCCTGTGCCTCATGGAGAAGAACTACCAGTTCCTGATGCACCAGAATTTTACTCCTTGGACACTGATGATGACCAAGATGATGATCAGGATGCAGCTAGTCCTGAGCCATCAACATCAGCTGATCCAGACTTCAGGCTGTCACATTCCTCTCCTGAACCACACCTTATATCTCAGAGTGAACTGAATGACCTAGTGAGGGATTTGGAACTGCCTAAGAGTAAAGCAGAGCTCTTGGGCTCCAGGCTGCCACAATGGAATCTCCTGGAGAGTGATGTCAGGATCTCTAGCTTTCGTGATCACCAAAAAGGTCTGGTTGAGTTTTTTCTGATGGAAGGTGATCTGGTTTACTGCAGCGATATCAATGGCTTGATGACAGCGCTTAGCATCACTCATGATCCAGATGGATGGAGACTGTTTATCGATTCATCCAAAACAAGGCTTAAAGCAGTTTTACTCCACAATGGAAATGTTTTGCCATCCATTCCAGTTGGTCATGCCGTTCATATGAAGGAAACATATGAAAATATGAAACAGCTCTTAAGGTGTATAAAGTATGAGCAACATCAGTGGCAGATTTGCGGTGATTTGAAAGTGGTTGCACTCGTACTTGGGCTACAGGGTGGATATACAAAGTACTGCTGTTTTCTATGTGAACGTGACAGCCGAGCCAGGGAATCTCACTATGTTAGGAAAGACTGGCCGCTACGACAGTCCTTGGAGCCAGGAAAGAAAAATGTCCAACACTCACCCCTTGTTGATCCCCAGCATTTGTGCAATAAAACTTTAACATTAAGTATCTTGAAAAGAGTAGCCAACTAAGACTTTTAATGTTTGTTTTTCACTTAATTGTATCAAATTACATAAGATTTAGCAAGTTTTATCTCTGAAGCAGAGACTTCCCAAAATTTTGTAGACCAGTGTTATCAGCAGTGGATCCTCGGCGCATGACGCATGTCACACAGGGAGATGGTGCTGCTCTGAGGCGTGTAGGTTTGAGCGACAAGAGAGAGAAGGACATGGAGGATCAAAAGTAAACCAGTGCAGCCGAGAAGGAGTCAGTAGAGCTGGGTTGGTTGGTGCACATGGAATTAAACAAATGCAATTCATTAGAAGGCAAAAGTTACCCACAGCAACAATCTAAATCTATGACATTTAGAAAAAAAAACCATCTTCACACGTAGCATTAGGCAAAAGGAAACAACAGCACACATTTCCATCTAATCTTGTCTGTGTGTTTTTCTGCCTATTATCCCCCATGGTTTCAGGCATGTTTTGGGGTTACCAATTAATTTCACGTTTGTTAAAATCATATGTTTCATGGAACACTGCTTACTAAAAATGGATATTACAGCGTCCAGGATTCTGCCAAAGTTTAACAAATTGAGAGCAGATGGAGACTCAGGTATTGCCAAAGAAATAGAAGATCCTAGCGGAGCGTATAAACGGGGCTCCTTTAATACATGCTGTGCAGATGCAGCACATGAGTCAAACAAAACAGGAAAAAAAGATTATTACCGTTATAAATAGATGTGCTGTAATATCAAACACACTGTAATAGTTTGCACAGGTTCTTAACAGACAAAACAGTGTGGCTGTTACTCCGTTCAAAGGAGGAGGCACTTACAAACACAGAGGTTAAAGTGTCTAAAATGCATTTTTTAACAGGTTATATGACCCTATTTCACCACGCGTCTGAGGCATTAAATTCAAATTATGCTGAATGAAAAACTCGGAATGCCCTAAAAAGAGTAGTCAATGAGAAAAGTTCCACTCACAAAAGATAACAATTACCTAAGCCCATTTACATTTAGACTGGCATTTTGCAGCAATTTTTACGCATGTCCACAGGTACCAGACAGCTCGATGGAGTCTCACAGTTAGTGATAATGGTAATACACCATGAGTCGGGGCTTGAAAATTTTAAATTGAAGTGAAAAAAAGATTCTGCCAATGGCGCCTAATCAGCCAAGGAGAAGCGGCGAGCGGGCTGACACAAAGCATTTTCAAGACCCAGTCTGTTCCAGAAGTCTCTCTCATACTCCCGCCTTTGTCTTTGTAAGTGGTGAATTTGATTTCGTTCAACTTAATTTCACTCCTAGTCACTGGCAACCTTTCATTACCCTGCATAACTGGCACATAGTGACCCAGACTTTATATCTGTTTGTCTTAACTGCTGGCTGTCTTTGTTTATTTGGGTGCTGATGAATTTCTCTTGATACTTTAAAAGACTGTTAAGGTGTCAGTTTCAGAAAACATGTGCAGAATCATTGACAGAAAGATGAAAAAACATGATCCAATAACACTAAATACCTCCATAATTGGAGTACTGAAAGTATGTATACGGTTAGAAGAGATCATGACAGGATAATCTGAGCTTGAACATTTCTAGAGGTTTTGAATGTTTCCCACTGTAGCTCTACCACATCTGGAAAGTTAATCACATATTTTAAAAAACACAAAGAAAAGGCAATAGGTGAGCAGTTATCCACCTTCAGAAATAAATCGTCGCTATATATCCACAAGCAGCACATTCCTCAGCTTCATGAATATTTCTCTGATGGAGATATTACATTCATGGGGACCTGCAGCTGTATGTCAACAGACATACAGTCATTGCAGGAAGTCTGTGATTTACCCTGTAGCTGTAGTGCACCTGCATCTCCTCCCATTGGCCTCCTCTGATATATTTCTGGTCATGCAAGAGCAACCTCAGCATAACTAGCAAGACTGTGTCTGTATGTTCCCTTGGATGGGAAAGCTTTACTTCCCTGATCAAACAAAGCTTCCCCCTTAATGTTTACAATTCCCTCCCTATAGAGGAAATAAGAGTCAGGTCCACATTTATTTATTTGACACTGGGTATCACCGCCCGCTCTTCTGTTATGGCTTGTTTTATGTTCACAAGTGAGATAGTCAGCGATGGATTCGGCACACACACAATCACTATCTCTTCCTGTGCCTCTCATAATCTCTCCAGCCCTCTCATAATGAAACAAACAGGCCTGCACTCACCGGGATGCATTACTTCTGCGCTTATCTCGGTGCATTACAGTGAATCATGTTGAACTTTTATTCAGAGCCATGTTGTGACACGAGGCCATTTTGCAAATGAAACCAAGCCAGCTGTTTGTATGCAGAATACCAGTAAGTGATGATCTACAGCACGAGATATGCTTTTTCGCAACAAAATGGCATGCGATGTCTGCCTTCTCAGACGTGACACAAAACAGAAGGCCCAAAATGTAAAAAAAAAAAAACAGAACTCCACTCTACAAATTTATGATCTTGATAATGCAAATCCAAACACATTGTGAAAGTGCGTGGTCTGTGGACTACAGATGAATAAAACCTCATTTTTCAGCTCGTCTGACAGCGTTGCCATTTGGCCCTTGTCGTTGTCGTCGCCCTGATGCTCACGG
Source organism: Amphiprion ocellaris (assembly GCF_022539595.1). Taxonomy (NCBI): domain Eukaryota; kingdom Metazoa; phylum Chordata; class Actinopteri; family Pomacentridae; genus Amphiprion; species Amphiprion ocellaris. Next base: position 25,579,615 of record NC_072767.1, on the reverse strand, counting down.
AGTCTTAGAAGCGATAAAATATTTAAAATAAACTGATTCTGCTTGGGGAAATGTTAGCAAAGAGGAACTTTTCAACCTGTTCTACTCGACTGGCTCTGCTGCTGTTTACTAGCCTACAGATGGAAGGATGACCTCTGCACCACCATCTTCCTCATCCTGCCACTCCGCAAGCCTTTGTCTGACACCATCCCCAATCCGCCATTCACATCTTTTTGTAGCACAAATGAACCCTTCTTCTCTCTTCTCATCCTTTTTTTTTCTTCTTGTAACTGACCTGGGTGGGATTAAATGATAATTCGCCCTTTATTCTCTTTTGGAACGCTTAAGGGCCCAATTCCACTCTTGCATGTCTGATCCTCTTATATCAGCGCACTCACTGACATGTTTTCAAAAATTCCTTCCCTTTATTTTCCATGCCGCTGCTACCAAAGCCAACATAGCTTTCAGAGCGCCAACAAGTTGTAAACATGGTAATAGGAGCGGAAGCATAACCAAGAGAAAGAGATGAAGGAAGGAGAAAAAAGTGGAAATGTGCATCTTACTGGACCTAAATATGTGTCAATTTTGGTGGGATTTTGTTTTGGAAATGAAGATAGTCTTCATTCTATCTCTCTTTTCTCTGTTCATTTACAGCAGCACGCATGCTGAATGCACACACACACACACACACACACACACACACACACACACACACACACACACACACACACACACACACACACACACACACACACACGCACACTATTATCCATAAATAGCAAATCAAACTCTTTGGTCCCTGACAAAAACCAAATTGTTACCACGCAATGTGTCAAACGAGCAGTTGTTTTACATCAGTGCACACATCTGAAAAATGCCACAAGGAGACCCAAGCACCCACTTGTCCAAAGGCTACAGGCTAACCTCTCTTACATTAGGGATGACACAGTTTTCAGTCAGAATCTATAAATTTACTACAGTTATTTTTGAAAAACAGAGGCTGCATAGCAACTTGATCTGGATGCGATATTGTTCATTTGTCCAAAGCACTCACACTATGAGGCTGTTTTACATCCAAAGCATAGACAGAAACATTCAACTCAATGCAAAGCATGTTTGGTTTATTGAAGTGTGAAGTCATATTCACACCTATTGTTACATTTTTCTCATATGCAGACTAAAAATCTGCTAGTCAGTAGCAGCATGCTGATGTCTGATACAATCACCTGAAAATGAAAAGCATAATGGAGAGGGTTTCTCTTCTGAATTTTATATCTTTTACAAGTGTCTTTTCTGAGTACATGCTTCCTTCCACTTCTACACCCCTATGGCCATGGGAGAACAAGAAGCTTAATGTAGTAGAAATTGATTCCTATCCCATCATAATTTGCCTTGTCTCTATGTGGCCTGGGCACCAGGCGCTGTAGCTGGAGGATGAGACGGGGGGTTGGATCGGGTTGGGAGGGGGATATTACAAATCATGTACGCACATTGGAGCAGCGATCAATAGGGAAGCTGCAGTCAATCTTGTTTATTACTTCTTTTGCAATTTCAGAATTCAGATTTTGTGGCGGGGAGGGGAGATGAATGAGTGGCTGCTGCAGTGCGAACGCCACACATTACCCACACGGAAAGAGAAAGGAGTGGAGAGGAGAGAAGAAGTGAGAGGTGGAGGAGGCAGTCGCCATGGAGATGATGATAATCCTGGCAACGTTTAGATGGTGGTTTTTTGTTCTCCACAACGTACAGGCTACAGAGGGACATACACAAACACAAAGAGAACAATGTGTGGTTAATCTTCACAAAATGCCTGGCTGACTCCAGACAAACGTATAGACATAGAGGCTTAGAGATCAAGAAGAAGCTGGGGGAACTCATCTCAAAAAGCCAAAGTGAGGTGAAAAACACTTGAGGACTATGAAACAAAGTCAACACTGTCAGAGAAAAGAGAAAGTGAACACCACTTGGTCTCCATCAGTATCAATATGATCAAAACAGTGCGACCAGTTGCTTAAACACTGGAAAATACCACTGGAACTGTAGATAAAGGTGTGTGAAGATAGTAGGTACAGAAAAGCAATCTTTACTCTGTTTAATCCCACTTCATTCTTTGGCCACAGGTTGGTGACTCCAGTGTTCAGTAAACCATTCAGTGAAGTGTGCAATCAAAAGAGAGGGCAGAGTGATATTAAGCCTGAAAGGAGAAACAAGAAACAGCCAGGCAGCCAGTGGTAGAATGTTCTGAGAAAAAACAAAAAAAGAGAAAGAGAAGCTGAAAGGGATGAGGCCAGGTACAGAGCTTCACTAGTGGCTGTGGTGCTGCAAATGGATACTAGGTGTGTGTGTGTTTTCTTTATTTGATATTTGCTTCTTCAGTCACAATGGCTGTAATTTTCACTCCACTGCTATTGTTAAGTTTAATATCTGACAATAAGATGCCACAGAGTGTCAAGGTAGAAAAGGAACAAAGACAACATATCAAGCAGAATGTAACAATGGATGAAAAGTGAGTTCTTTTCTAAAGGGAAAAAGTTGTTTTATATGGGAGTTAGTGTGAGTCTTTGGGATTAAACTACTTGAACCAAAACAATCACTTCAAAGCTTATTCAATCTGCAAGTTTTTATTTTCATTTGGGTTGTCAACACTTTCACGCAACAAAGAATCGTTTATTTTAAGTATCCTTTAATGGACTTACGAGTCCAAAAGAACCCCACTTGCTTCATAGTTTTTTAAACTTGCCATCATTAAGGATGGATTCATTCAAAGTACTTGCAGTTTACTGTTGAGTACCATTCTGCTGGTCTGGGCCAAATTAGAGCTCTTTCTCTCTTGTTGAATTTTTGTGTCTGTGTTCTAAACCTTTTGATAATGGGCAGTTGTTTTTTTTTTTTAATTACTTTTTTAACTGAATCATCCTCTCCAATGAAATCAAGTTTTTTTTTCCTGTGTCCATAATATCCTTTATATGCTAGAAGAGATATAACGAGCTAAATAAGCAGAAGTTTAACAAACAGAAAGAACCAATCCTGACAGGGTGGAACTTTCCAGAATTTACTCTTTCAGAATGAGTTTCTGGTTCAAACATATATGCATATATATATAGATGAATCACTCCAATATTACATCTTGCCATTATCTGGCACAGTAGTTGTACAATGTTTGAGAAAAGGTGAGCAGGTGTCCTCAAGCTGCAGTGGAGGATTGGTTAGAGAAAAAGGTAGGCACATTGTAGATGCACACAATCGAGAGAAATCAGACCCATTTTAAGGCATGAAGGATATTTTCGTGGAAAATCTCCTAAATATGGGGGCTTGATACACAGAGATAAGTTTTTAGGGGTTTAATCAGCGGGTCTTTAAGTCTGCCAAGATCATTTAGCTGTTAGCTAGCAAATTTTAGATGTTCGACTTTATTTGTAAGTTATCAAATGGAGGAATGAAGAGGCTAAAAACTAATTTGGCAAGGGATTGAAATATATGTTTTGAACCTTTGAAGTCATTTACTTCATTTTGGTTGATGGTGCAATATATATTTTTACCTACACACCCTGCCTGCCCTTTGTCCTCCAGTAATAACAGGGTAAAATACATGATATGAACATATCTAAATGAATTTTCATTTTCACTCACTGTGCCACACCAAAGGCTATGTTTGTAGAGCTGTACTGTCCTGTTCTGGTCTGAGATGCAGTTTGACAGTGTTGTCATGATTAGAGCCGGGGGGGGGGGATGTTGAAATTTAAATTTCACAGTGTATATCAAATTTAGTGAAATTATTGTTGACCGTATGCTAAATCAAACGCTGAATGAAATATTTTTGCCCCAGTATTAAAACTCTGGGATTGTTAGCAACTTGACAGAATGCATATTTGTGCATTTGTATGCACTGCAAAAAGCATAAATTCATATGTACTTTGTGTCTGTATGTGTGTGTTCCTGCATGTGCCTTGCCTTCATAAACATTTTGGCCCCCTCTGTTTTTCATCAGAACGTCTGTTTCAGGCCGAGCAGAACAAGAGGCACCAGGAGAAAAGCAAGAGAGAGAGAAAGGGAGAGACCCTGCTGCATCCCAATCAGCCCAGCTCACTGAGGCAGAACTGTGCCTAAAATACTGGGGCTGAGGCGGCCTCAGCTTCGCCCTCCCATTTCCAATTCGCAGCCACCACAGTCCAATGCAATTCAAATAATAATAACAAATGGATGGATGTGTGTGGCATTCTGAGCTTTTTCAATACACAGCATGACTCCTGCACATTAAAGCAGCAAAGTCGGGGAATGTAATGGGAGTTGAGAGCAGGTTAAGCAGAGCCAGGCAAGATTTTTATGAAATAATACAGCTGTCTTATCAGTCTAACCATGAAGTATGGTTGCAACTGTGAGAAGACTCTTATCTCTCTGAATGGATATGCTGCAGATTGGCCCTATCTTCCAAAACTAAATTCTGATGTTAAGGATAGTCCAAGTTTCTGTACCCATGAAACATGAGCAGAAAATCTAAGCTGTCTGTTAAACAAAATCCTTTAAAGTAGAACTATCTCACAGTTATACTGGATGATTTTATGAGACATCCACGGCCAGTGTTTTTAAAAACACATATTTGTTCTTACATTATCTATTCATAGCAACAAGAGAATGGTTTAGGGATGGTTAAAGCTGCTATATGCAACTCAAATGTCTACTTTGCTGCCTTCTAGTGAAAGTTCTAGTAAAAAGAAAAATACATTCAGTGCTGAACTTTTTTCTTTTTCTCCAGACATACGTTTGCATTCTCTTACAACACATTTCACATGAAATATGTTTCTTCACAATACTTTTGGCATTACCCAAATCCACATGTACTGTCTTATTATTACCAGGCAAGGAAAACTCTTTACAGAATCTATACTACTGAAAGAAGAGATGTTGATGATGTAACTCTTTTACATTTATTTTTCATTCCTCCATTTGAAAGGCTGGAGTCTAATAATATACAGTTGCTGGAGTGAGCTTAGCTGTCGCTGCTCTGCTTCGTTGTTGTCATTGAAGCTAAGGCTATTGTCCACATTTGTTGTTGTGGTTATTGTTCAGCTGCATTTGTGGCTGAATTGACTCCAAGGAGATGTATATTTGGATTTGGCTACGGCAGCTGTATTGTACATACTTCACCTATTCACATTACCCAAGATCACAGCAGGATTTGATAATACAAGTGTGTTTACAATACACCACAGGAATTCTGGAATACAATAGCTGAACTACAGCAATTTACGACATGCACACGCAACCTTGGCATGTACTCAGTATATTATCCAATATAAACTAATGTGTTGCAGCCACAATCATGATAACTACATTGTAACAATGCTTAGCTGTTTGATTATTGTAGTATCTACCTACACTGGAAGTGGATTATATCTTTATATCTGGAGTGGACCTGTATCAATCAGGGGGGAATGCAAAAAAGTATTGTGAGCTGATGCAAAAGTTAGAAAAAAATCTAATAAAATACAAAAATATATAACGTATTGCTTCAATGGCTTCATAGAAAGCAACAGAGCTGCACCAGGGTGGCTTAATCTCTTTCTATTAAACAATTCTGTAACCTGTACTTGGTCACTGTTAGGTTAGAGAAAGACTGTTGTTATAGTTAATCTTACTTTTTGCTGAAATTTAAAAGTGTGACTTTAATCATTCTATGGGGCACCTTTAAACTCCATGCTCTTATTGTGATCCACATTCACTATTAAGTTCTACTGTCAACTTTCAGATGCATTCAAAAATGAACCCCATATGATGTGTATGAATTTATATCCATAAAAGCATATTGTTTTTCTTAAAACTACAGCGTGAGTCTTTAAGTCACAGTGTGAGGAAATTCAATATTTTTGCAATTAGACCTTTATTTGTACTGAAATGCTTTAACAGTTGCAGAAAGAAGGGGGAGTAAATGAAAACTGCTGCAGTGGCCTGTTCGCAGTCAGCCCACAATCAATTTCAGTTACACTTTGTACCTGAAAGATGAACAGGATCAGCACTGCAGCTGGGTCTTATGGAACTGGTTTTTGGCATCAGCTAGCTTGTGTGCCCAAGTTGTTGCAGCTGTGCAGCTCTCAGTGTTTAATGTCGGCCTTTCAAATGACGGCAGCTGATTTAGTGTTACTAGTGACTCAATTATCTTAGGAAAACGGGTTAATCCTGTGAAAATTGTGGATTGCACAGGACAGTACGTTTCTCTCCTCTCCACACCCTCTCCTCCGTGTTACACAGAAACAGGCATGCCCGAATGCAATTCAAATGGCTGGCAAATTGAAAACAAATTCCTCTCCAATTTTCACACAATGAAATGGTGGCTGTGGTAATCTGGCTAAACGACAGCACACAAAGCCAGGATCAATCTACTCTCTAATCCTATTGTGTTTCGTGTACCTGCTTACAGTGGCTCAGGCTTGTATCCCCATTTCCATTGCATTCCCTCTGTATTATTAAGCACCTCTTAGAACAAGTGCATTCACCTGAAAGGAAAACACTCCGGGCTATTAGACCTTTAGACCTATTAGACCTGCAGGAAAAGTCGGGTTCATGAATGGCTTTATTGAAGTGTAAAAAGGCCAGCTTTGGTTTGCACACTCTCTCATTACAGTAGAAATGACTGTGTGGTAGATATTTGCAGGCCAGTAAATACTCTGCTCCTACTCTTTCTCTATATTTGCTACTAATATAACATTTTTGTACCCTTTAACAGTCACTAGAGGCAGATCTGTTTCATAGAGTCTAAAAATAGATCCTTTAAATGGGAATCTGAGCTCGCTGTGTATCCCACTAGTGTCTCTCTTTTCTGGTGTTTTTCTATGTGTAACTAATGTTCGGGGAATAAATGGGGAAACCTTGTGGAGCGCAAGGATGAAGACATGGCTTAGTGAGGCTACAGAAGTATGTCAGCTTTACATTAGAACATTAGATGTTTTGTTGTCAACTTTCATATAGGAATTCGGATTCATATATTCATACAATAGTAGTTCTAGAAATTATGTTAAAACAAGGTTTCGAGACAATCTTTCTGTTAGTGTTTTTTTCTAAAACCCAAAGGAGTTGCTTTAGATCACCTGCAGAGTTTGTGCTACTTTTCTCCCTTTACTTGTAGAGCGTGAAAGTAATATGAAGCTAGAATACCAACAGAAGAAAACATCTATCCTTTAAATTCATTTCTACCTAGTAAGCAGATAACCTGGCTGCTAGATCAGCTGTATTTCTACTACGGGACTAATGCACTTGTTGATATGATATAATGTGTTGACTAATTTGGTGAATTCTTAAATAATGCCATACTGATGCGGACAGGCGATTGTCTGATGTGCTTCAAGTGCAATAGCATCAGAATCGAAGTATTAACCTCATCCAGGGAGAGCAGGCAAATTAAATCAGGGCATGTCTAGCGTGGCTGCTGCAGCAGCAACTCCTCATCATCGATCTGTCTGGCAGGCTTTTTGCCAATGACACGCACAGCGCTTTCACAGAAGTCATAAACAAACAAGTATTCATGACCCTACAAAGCTGAACGGTAAGTAACACCCCCGCAAGCTCCCGCGTTCCCCCTGCTGCCAGTCTCTTTTTGATGCCAGTGGTATCAGACCTATTTCTCAGTACGCGGCTCTGTCCTCTGAAGTAGTACGAGAGCTGCTTCGGCTGTTGGAGCCGCCTGGCAGAGGTGAGGCCGGCGCTGGCACGGCTGGGGAGCATCAGGTATAGTGCCCAACCAATGTGTCGGTCTGATAATGCTGCATCAGTCAGAGCTATAAGCCATGCTCAGCGAGGCTGCCAGTGCCCTGACTGGATGGCTTGCTTTAGTTTGTTGTTGCGTCCTCTGTGCCTCGGAGATTTATTCCCCCTGAGGAGGAAGTGGGTACAGATTCTGTTGATAAAAGAGAAATGCATTTGTATCAAATCGGTTGCATTGCTTTCTGTCGAATAGTACCAATTTCTATGGGAAAAAAACAGTTCAGAAATTGGATTGTGATTGTTCATTTATTTATTCATTGTGTGCAGACATCAAACCGTATTCATAGGCTTTATTTGGATTTATTCAGGAGGCAATGTTTACAATTGTTTTTGTCTCTCAAATTTATACGGATGGCAAACAAACAGATCTCATCGGTGTTAATCAAATTTGGCGGTCCCTTGTGAATTGAGATGATTTACCAGGCATGGTGGCAGTGCCAATCTGTACTTATTACAGAGTGAATGAATTCATTACAATGACTGTGCTTTTAATACCTTCCTTGGAAAAGGACACACTAACAAAATAAGGTTTTCAGAGGGAAAAAATGATGGCGGATCCCAAAGAACAAATATGCTTTCCATGCCTGCTACTCGCTGCTTAAAAAGTTAAATGTCGACCTAAAATATAATTCTAAGAGTGCAAACTGACATGCTGTTTTTAAATTACTTCCCTCAGCTTCAGGGCTTTATTATGTCCCAATTCAGATCCTTCGTTCTTCAACATCACAAGACTGAATATGTCATAATAGGCTTGACTAGACTGTCCCGTTCCAAAAACTGCTTTATATCCTTCAAAGAAATGTTTTTCTCTCTCATATTATTTCCCCTGAAGTTGGAAGACACAACTGCTAGTTTGTTAAATGTTCAAATGCCCATGCAGGCAAAGTTAGGAAATATTATATATGAACTGTGTGAACTGAAATGGACTGGGCAAATGGAAAAACACTGCAAAACATTATAAATGAATGGAGATAGGACTAAGCTCAACTATTTTAGCACACACATACTAAAAATATTTACAATGCATATGTCCCAGTTACTACAAATGTGGCATCGACACAGATGTGGGAATATTTTGAAGGACTTGCATTGGTTAAAGTTGATCAAATCACAGCAATTTGCTACAGTTCAGACTTCCAGTGTTAAATATCGGCGCAAGTAACTCGATTCCAATGAGGAAAGCTAATGCCAATATCAGGCTATTACACATCAATCCTTTAAGCTGATCAAGTTTTTTTCATTTTGAACCAGGACATTCAGTATTAGAGTTAAGGACCAAATATAGAAGAAGGTTTGCCAAAGTCAGCTGGTAACACTGCATAATCAACACTGTATATGTTGTGCTGCCATGTAACTATCAGCATTTGATTGGACCTACTGTCAGCACAAACCCATGTCACCTAGTGTGTGTTATTTAGGTTTTATGGTAAGAAATGGGGCAGAAGAACATTTGATTTAGACACCCCTGCTAAATGTCTATAGTAAGTAGTGGGTATTCGCTGTTGTATATCTATCTTCTACTTTTCAAGAAAGTGTGCTTTGTGAATGTAACTGAAACATCACAACACAAAACAGATTGTAACGCTGGCTTTCGCTGCCCGAGAGGAACTTCTTTTTGGTAAAGTTGGAAATTTTGGACTTCATGAATTGTCAAGAAGCACCCAAACACACCAATAGCTTCAGACAGTGTGCAGTGAGATTTGACAGCTTGGGTCGATACTGTACAAAATCCTGAGACTGCCTAACCCACTGGCTGTGTACTGCAAAGGAGGAAGTCCCTGAATTAGAACACAGCTTTAAAACAAGCAGCAAGCAATCCAGTGTTTTGAAGCAATAAGATCTGAGCAAAATTTCTCCTATCCAGTCAGATAGAGCTTTGTTTATGTAAAAAACACAACGTGAAAAAGGCAGGTAATTACACTTTAGTGGTGGATGGATTTATTCATTAATTATGGGTAGCATTGATATTTATTGTTGACAAATCAGTGGTATTAATGAAACATTTTGTATTATGTCAGCTCTCAGATATTTAACAGAATAATTATCGAGTGCTGCACCATCCAAGTAGCACTTATTTGAGTCTAAATAGATTATGATGACTGTGTCTCCACCTGTACACTTGCTGCACAAAATAATGGTCCCTCTTTAGATAAAATTCTGTGTCTTTGGGGGCTTTTTTCCAGCACTTGTCCCCAAGCAAGCTCACTCTTGGAATTTACATTCAAAGAATTTATCAGAAGCTCTTATCTTGTGCAACTTGATGAGAGAGCAAAAAGAGAGGTTCAGGAAAACACCAGGGGATACTTCATCAACACGCTTGTCTGTTGAAGAGAAAATAGGTGAGGCCTGATGGCACAACGCAAACTTTGTCTAACTGGGAGGAGTGAGGTGGCTTTGGAGGTCATAAAACATATCTGTTTCGGCACATTTTCGTCAAGCATTTTGTCACGTCACTCCCTGCCACATGCAAAGCCCCCGCTTTGATATACAGACAATTCCCCTGAAGCAGGATTTCCCCCCACTGAGCCCTTCAGGAGGCATGAGAGGATCACTGGAGACAGAGTCAAGACACCAGCAAGCCAAGAAAAGTGCAAAGTTGCTCTGAAGCAAAACATTGCAAAATCACTTAGAGCCCCAACAGGATGAAGGAGGACTTAAGTCTCGGCCTGAATGTAAACAGGCTACCATAACCTTTGCCCCCCCCCCCATACTCATCCTGTTCATGACTGCGAACACATACAGCCATGGCTGGAAAAAGAGCTCTTGAGACTCTGTGTGTTAGAAACAGAACGTGAGATGCTGCAGTGTGTGATGTGTGTTGACTGCACTCTACAGTTTTTCACCCCGATAACACAGAGGCACATTTCGGAAGCCACGTCCTGCCAATTTGTCCCATGAATCCCACGAGGAAGGCACATGAAAGACATTACTGCTGCCTGATAAATCCTATGCGTACTCATGTTTTTTTCTTTTCTTTTTTTCTGAGTTAGTGCTTCAGAGTTAAACTATCAGTAGTACAAGATAATTTGGTCGTGCTTTTACTGGCTGCGAAATGCCAGACTTACTCTTAGGTAATTGTGCGGTGATGGGACCTCTTTAGCTGTGGCTAATGGCCAGATTAAGTTCTGTTTGTCAAATTGTAAGCATTCCATAGACTTGTTCCGATTTAGTCACTGTTGCACGCCAGTTTCAAGACTTTACTTAAGCCTCACTAAAGTTTACCCTGTGCTTCGTCAAGTCTGAGGAGGGTTCTGAATGGAAAAGTGGAACACAGCAATTCTACACATAATCATTACTTCTCTGAAAGGGAAGCTTGTAATCAAGTCACCCTCAAATGACCAAATCATCTGCCACCCTATCAGTCTGCTGAATGTTATCGGTCAGTTTCCATTAGTTCCAATTTCCAATTCAGAGGTAAAAGAGTAATTTTATAGCAGGCACCATAAAAAAGTGAGTGACAGTGGTGACAATCCTAACCCCACAGCAAAATTTATGTTTAAATCAAATCGCCTGAATGTTGCTAAATTCCCCTGAGGATGAAACCACTCCAATGGATTTTTATTGATTCATGTATAGTATTTGATTTGTCATGTTTAATTTTCAGATTGCAGAGACTGGTTGTCTAAGTCTGTAGGGGTGGGGCTCTTTTCTGTTACTATGCGATTAATGACAATATTGGAATTTGTATTTAGTTTGAAACTGATCCTTAGAATATAACATATAGCATAATGAAGGAATATGTTTAATGACTGCTTCTCATAACATCTCTCATAGCAGACAGACAACATGATGTGATTTACATAGTGTGAGAAATGCTGTGTGACCTCTCTGTACTGTAAATATGTTCAGTTGAGAACAAGAAAGTCTTTCTCTTCTGCTCGGTCTCTCTCATTTCCTTATTCCCTGCGCCAGCAAAAGGCCATGTGGCATTTCACTGCTTAAGTAGGGCACAGAAATCAGAAGCACTTGGACAATCACAAAGGAAAAATTAAGGGAAAACGATATTGATATTCAAGCACTTTTAAAATACTGGTGTATTTGGGGTTTTCTTTTCATGAATAGAGCCTTTTAAAATCAATCTGTGATCTATGGATTGTGTTTGTGTGTGTGACTGAGGATTATTTGTGTACTTGTTTCTATGTCTTACAGGGTGTAATATATATTTGTGGATGTAATGACTGCATGCCTGACCTCAACTGTGGCCTCATGTTGCAGTCAATGTTAGTGCATCTGTGAGCCTGTATGCACTTAACCAAGGCAGTGTTGGAAATGAATGGCTCCCAGAATCGCGAGGTGCCAGTGTTTAAAAGACAAAGTGTGGCTTGGTTGGACAAAATGCACCTGTGGTGTCTATTTCCTGCTTCATCCTTTATTCTGTGATTGAATCGATGGAGGCCAGCTGATCTGTGCGGGTTCTGACACTGCCAAGCGCTGCCCTTCCATCATTTACTTCCACCACTTTGGCTAATGGAGTCACAGCAATGTCAGACGGAAGGAAGTCAGTTGTGGCAGCCTGCCTGGATAAACTGTCAGATATTAGCTGCCCAGATGATCATTACAGGACCTGCAACCAAATCCTGATTTCTATTTAATACACCTGGGATAGTGTAAAGGGGCAGAGATTGAATTTGAAAGTTGGGAATGTGGGATAAATTGCTTATTATATAAGAAGCTACCAAATGCCATTTCCATTGGGTTTCATTGAATTTCACTTTGTCTTAGAGAATCTGTAGTGGCATCTTTAATGTGACCTCATTTAGAGGTTTTGAAATGGACCAAGTGCTGAAGAAAATGGAGGCAGGAGGATGGCAATATGTGCAGTTGCATGTCTGATCATTATAGGATGGAGCTTAGGTGAGACCTGCGGTGATCATTGACCTTGGACAAAGAGGAGGGAGAGTCCAGATTTATCTTTGATTATTGCGTTTCACTGATTTGATGTTAATCACATTTCAATTCACCTCAGGGATATTGTCATTAGGTCAATCTCCTCTCAGGTCAATTCAATTGGTGAAGGTAGCAAATGGGCCATTTTTCATTTCACAATTCCAGTACAACTCAATTTTTGGATTGAGCTTTGGATGTTAAAGGCCACTGGATGGGCTGTAATTGAGATGTGGGCTTACAGACGAGGGGAAAACTAAGAGCTGAATATCTTTGCCCTTCAGCTCCGTCACATAACAGGTCAACTCCTCCTTAAGACATTACTTACACTGATGATTGATATAGATATTTATGTAATGAGTGGAGAATTTGACTCCAGTGTCAGTGGCACGTGACCTTTCCCTCGTCTTTCCCAGATGAAAGCAGGGAAATGAAAACTGTAAGAAGACATTACTGTGCACACCTCCTCACTTCTCAGCAACAACACTATGAATCAGTGCGAGCAAGGTCAAATGAGACAAAACACGACCTGCTTCCCAGTTGGGCGAGACAAAGTGATGTCATCACACTCCAAGTCCAAGAGACCTGTGAATTAGAAAGTTGGGCAAGGGTAGTTTATGGTCTGTGTTAGCAGGGTGACATTGGCCTTCTTTACTGCCTGATCCTAAAAGGTGAGATTGAACAGTGTAATAAAAGTGACTGTAAAAAAAATGAGAGAGAGACAGGCTCATGAGTGACACGCTAAGCATCAAAAGAATGATATCACTGAGAGTCTACTGCGATTAACATGACGCTGTAAAGTTGATTACCTGTGAATGGACACAAATGAAAAAGTCTGATCTTTTTCACTAGAGTACATTATGTCAGTTCCAAAATGTAAAAATTCGCAAAAGGCAAAAAAAATTGGCAGATTTAAAGTGGTGTTTAGTTTATTTAGGTAAAATTGAGGTAAAACTGTGTAAAAATTCAAAGCAGTCAATACTGCTTAGCAGTAAAACATGATTCTGTGCTTAGTGCTGCAAATATTATTGCATACCTTCACGTTTCCTCCAGTAGTTTAATGCGCTTAGACACAAATGTTTATTTACAGACAGAAGTGCCTCCCTTCCCTCGCGTCTCTCAGCACGAGCCCATCTACTCGACACTCACTGAGGTTATGATTTACATGGCACAGCTCCCTTTAAAAACTTGTCACCCTACTGCAGAGCTCAGTATAAATCAGAGGTTGTAGATTGAGATATACCCAGCCGGTTATTAGCACAGGGTCTGGGACCAGTGATGAATGCTGCCATAATCTGCTGATGCATGAAGAGGGAAGTACATCATCACCTCCTCCATATCCAAGTCATGACAATCCCTCTCCGTTTTAGTCACTGCTTCACTGGCACTCGGGGAGGATTGGTCTTATCATTAAAGGTGCGGGTGTGCTGTCGTGCTCACTGGTCTACATCTTTCACATGTCAGTGGAAATAAGTTAATGCGGGATTCACTAAACATGTTAGAGTCATAAATGTGGAAAAACTCAATCAGCAGAAAACTGGCAGCCAGGTAAACAATTTCATAGAGTCTGGACTGAGTTTAGAAACCCCTCCCTGAAAATGACTGTGATTGTAGATGTTAATATCTTTAAGTCATCCACAAAGAAATTCTTTATTTGTGAGAAGCACTTGCTTTAGGTGCCAAAACTTAGACAATTCTTTAGCTAATTGCAGAATCTGCTTCTATGAAACTCCACTTAACAACAAAACAGATGTAGCAATTTAGGCTTGCCAATATCAGTTTTTGAACAGGTTACAAGTGTGGATTTCTTCATATAAATCGTGATGTTTGAAGTAAACAACCAAATCTCAAAAAGCAGAAATCTGTTTATATGCAATATGTTGGCTCATATCTCTGTTTTAGCCACTTATTTGGCTGCATGTCCTTTGCTTCTTGAACATTCTGATTTATATTTTATCTCAACTATGTATTTGTTATTTTTGCAATTTCACTCACAGTGCTTTAAACTTCCAATTTTGTGATGTCATGGATATTTAGATAACAGTGTCTGCGAATAATAATTAAAAAAAAAAAAGTTTAAATGCAAAAGATCATTTCTTCAACAGAAATGAGATGAGAAGCAGCCACTAGTGTACTAAAAGCTCAAAAATCCCAAACAAGTGGGCTGCAGAGACTTGGAACTGGCTCCTCTTTGCTGATGTTTTCTCCCATCTGTGGAGCAGAAGTGAAAGAGAGATGGAGTGCTTGCCTCACTGGGAGGAGAGCGAGAAAGGGGGAGGGAGCAGGGTCAATTACCTGAACACAATTACTGCGTCTAACAACTGCCATCCATCACTTGCATCCTCCCTCAGCACCGTGGCAACCATCCCATCCCCACATTTGGGTTTCCTTTCCCGCCAGATCGTCCAGACACTCTGTCATCCCCGAAGAGGCCCCTCCTTGCACCAATTGAAAGCCTGAGCGGCATTCTTAAACAACCTTCTCCTCCTCGTCCTCCTGTTCCTCTTTTCTCCTGCATGTCTTTTTTCTTCAGCCACCTCTGGCTGGAGGTAAGCTGCCCTTGACAGTCAGGCCTCTGGAGGGGTAAGAAGGCTAGACCTGCCAGGCAGAGTGCTATCTAGATAGCAGTAAATGAAAGCCCTTAGACCAACTCACTGCCAGCATATCCGGTCTGGAATCACGCCAAGGCATATATTGGCCTATGGGATGACAGACCTAATGCCTCACAATGATAAAATAACCAGTTGGTGATTACAGTTGGATGCTTCCCCAACCTAAGAAGTTATACTTGGATTGTTACATATTATATGGTTTTGTCAACTGTTGAGCTTTCTGCACCTGCACTTCATTTTGCAGTTGGAGCAAATAAAGTTTCGAAAGCTGGATTTCGGAAAATATGCCATATTAATGATCAGTTAACATTCACCCTTCCCGATTTGATATGCAATAGCACCTCTGTGGCATGTTTGAATGAATGAAATAACCTGCCATAAAAAACACCCAAGGACAGGCTATTACAAGAACCAAAGGAAGAGTGCCCAGATTGTCTGATCTGTAATAAAACATCGAGAGTTCCCTTTGTGAGATTAGGTGGGCGGGCATCCACTCTAGCTATATTAGATGGAGATTAGATTGGAGATGGAATTCCCTTTTAAACGAGCCCAGAGGAAAGCTGTAAACATGCTTAGCCTTTTTGTTTCCCTTCGCATATTTCTTTGGCACACATATATTCATACACTTTCTCACAACCACATACTACAGGAGGGTGTGAGGGAACTTGGGAGGGAAACACACATGATCAGAATAGCAATGAATACCCAGAATGGCAGAACAGGTGCTGCTGGAAGACAGGTGAGCGGGTTAAGAGGGAGGATGGCTGAAGTGCAAGGTTGTGCGGCTGCATGGCTAATGTGTTGCTCTATAGCCCCAACCTTGGGGTTACTAAGGTTAGACCTTGGGTGCTCGGATTAATCATTACACCGGTCTGTGTTGAGCATGTGCAGTTCTCATATTTATTTTAATGGTCGGATTCTATCGTGATCGCCCTTGAGAAGAGGCCTGACTGAAATATTGATACCATACATTGGGAGTGCTATTGCAACCTTATGCTTATTGGCCACCTTGGCTCATTTTGGGTCCGGTGACTGCTTCGTCAAACTTCCAATAAAAAGAAAATCTCAGTCGCCTCAGTCAAACACATACAGGGAGGCACACACAAGGATTTTCTACACAGAGCCAATGCATCCTTTAAGGCTAGTTCTCCCTGATACTCTGTCGGTGAAGAAGATCAGAATATCACAGGGCGTCTTGTCTGTGTCCAGCATTTGTCTCCTGTCTTTCGGCCTTCCACATCTTTTGAAAACCTGCCCCTTTATTTCTCTTTTCTTTACCTCTGCCTGCAGCTCTGGAGCCCAATTACCCACCAAGAACACACTGACTCAATCACAAAGCCAGGTCACGCTCTAGTGTTTACTATGCTCACTATACAGTTCTGCAAAATTCCCAACATACCTGCCTCGGCCTCAGTCTTGGAATTGATGAAGCAGTGGCCAACCCACTTTTGATATTTTGTCAGGTCTAAATTCAACCACCATTTGGATTTCAGCACCATTGCTTGAGGGGTGTTTGGCTAATCACATCTCATATCTCCTCTGCTGAAGTTTGGCAGCTTTTTGCTTGTTAGCTAAATCTCACCCAGCACCAGAAGAGATGGGAGTGTGCTACCTGTGGACAGTGGAGAGCAGTGCTTTGCACACATTTGCTCTGTTACTTTTCTTTCAGTGCTTTCTGTTGTGTCTCAGGGGCACCAGCTCTCCTATTCACTGACCCGAGGCAGCCAATGGAAAAGAAAAAAGGAAAAGTGCAAGGTAATGTTAATGACCACTCCAGTGCCCTTAGCACTTGACCACAAATGACTCAATTGTCTGTGAGCACGTTTTAATAACAGCTGCTTTCTTGGGACCAAAAAATAGGCAAAATTCATTAGGATTCTTTCTCAGGCCAGATATCTTCATTGAGATGATTTGGCTGTAAAGGTCAGAGCTGAAGACCTCTAATGACACCAGGGCCTGGGGTGTCTGCCAGACAATGTCGTAATCAACACACTCAGGAGTGTGTTGTACACTGATGCAGCACCACTAAAAGGTAACCAGACTTGACAGTTCACTGCCTTCCTGAAAGGTCAAGCCCCAAGGCTATTGAGCATCAGCCCAGAAGACAGCCAGAAAGCCAATTCTGGGAGTTGAAGCATAGTTCAGTGTCCAGAGTGTGAACCGTAGTGAAAGCAGAGGGCGGAGAGACACAGCAGAACTCAAAGGACCCAAAAGCACTGCTCTTGCAGATGGAGGCTGTTCACTCACAGCGTACTATATCTAGGCTGACTGCATCTGTTTTGGGTCAGTGCACTACTGTAAGGTTTAACAGAGCAAAAAGACATCCTGCAGCCAGCAGCAGTGGGTGTGCAGCATACATTCACCTACTCAACTGGTTCCTTATATAAAAAGAGCTGAGCTAAGGAATACTGCACAACAGGAAGTTGATAGTTGGAGGAGGAAAACAGAGAAACCAACATAAGGGGTAAAAATGTAAAAGTGAAAAAGGCCGAAAGTCAGAGATGTCATGATGTGGTATGATTGGACTTCTGCCTTTTTTAAAAATATCAGAAGTCCATGTAGGATTTAATTAACTGGAGAGCAGAGACTCTCTAGTTATATCTGCAAATTGCTTTCTTAAACTATGTCAGTATTTAAGCGATAGACATGATTTATCCTTAAATGCACCTATTTTCATTTGGCTGATTCTAGACATGCCATGATATGCTTTTATCAGGCCAACAGCAGTTTAGACAAAGTGGTTAACAAAAGTCACCCTTAGTGTTTACATTTTGTCATGTTTTCCCATTACATCCTCTAATAAATACAGAGATAACCCTACAAAAGAAATATAGGGGTGGGAGGGTAAGAAGAACAAACACACATGCCTTTGTTTGTTTAAACCTTTTCTGTGTCTTTTTTTTTCTCCAACTGCTTTACTGATGAAATCACACACGCAATACAGTTCTGAAAGATCAATCATTTGTTTTACAGACATAAACCACCAACTGTGGTGACACCTCACTGCAGCAGGGGAGACGTGAATTTATAGCCAAAGCTGAGTGAAAAGCTCACATTGGACTGCCGGTCGAGGATGGGACTCAGCTGTGCAATTCATATAGATCCAAGATCAGATTATAAGCGCTAACACTTCCCCAAGGATGAAGAATTCCTCAGCTCTAATAAAAAGCCCAAATGAACTGTGATGTTGTCAAGAAGGAATAATTGCACTATCCAGTGCATTACCCAGAAGGTATTCTAATGGCAGAGGTGTAATTAAGTGTTGTGCCACTGGGACTTGGAAGGGAGGAGACATGATTTGTGCCACCCGAAATTGCTTCCATGATGACTTCTAGCAGAATCTTTTGGAAGTGGAGCCTGCAGAATGTGATGTATTTGTAATTTAATGTTTATCCTTTTTCAGTGTGGTGCCCATGAGTTTTGATGGCACGTTTTCCCTTTGATTTATAACTCCATGCCATGGTCATAAGCTTGCTGTTCCCTCCACTCAGATTTAAACCTAGTTCCACTATAGCCCAGCCACTTACATCCATATTTTGGAGCTCCCATTCTGTGCTGGGCAGACAGAGAAGATTCATCATTATTACTGCAGCGACAGGTCTATTACCTCCACAGACTAAGAAAACAAGAGAAGAAACTTTGCAAAGAAACCATTGTGGAGAGCTCATTTAAAGACTGCGTCGAACTTTTCGTTTTCTTCGTTTTTGCTGTGATGCAATTAAAGGAATGCCTTGCTCAACAGTGTGAGCTTTTCAAAGCCTCGTCTGAGCTTCTTTGCTCTGCTAGACCTCTCCATTATAATTTAAAACTGTAATGTACTTGTGAGAAGTGCGCTGTTTAACTTTTCTGAAGACTATTGTGATGCACCAAAAAGATGATGGTAACCCAAAGGTTGAAGAAAAAGGGGTTTTTCAATTTGAAACCACAGAACCATTGGGAAATTGTTGGGTGAGTCATGCTTTCTTATCCTTGAACAAATAACTGAGGTGCCCTTGAGCAAGTCATTTAGCTCCCAATTGCTCCAGTGGAACTATTCGGTACAGAGGACTGTGGTTTTTCAGAGAACATTGGAAGTATGTGCATCTGCATGAATGTGTTACAGGAAAAACAAACTGAGCAATTGAGGGTAAAATGTCGTAACAGTGATTTTCAAAAAAGAAGACAAACTAGCAAAATGCTTATCATATCTGATACCACTTGATTTCCAGCTTACCTATCACATTCCAAGAAAACCATAGAGCAATATCTCAAAGAAGACCATCCAAGATATTTTGATATACAACATGTTCCCCCTCCCTTTTCCAATTTCCTTTTCTCTATCCTTTGTTACCCTGTGAGTGTCATCACTTCCTTATCTTTCTGAATGGGTGTGGGGGAAACAAGTATTCGCACCATGTACCACCCTGATATATACTTTCCCATCCCTGCAGAGCCACTATCAGATAGAGCATAGCTACAACTGCAGAAAGGGTGCTCTCCATTGTCTCCAAGATTACATTTAAGTATAATGTTTTCATATTATTTGGCTTTCAAATTGCTGTGAGGTCCGCTTGAAGATTTATCTTTTTTTTCCTCGGGGTAACTGAGAGGATTTCTTTAAAAACCTAAGGAACTGTTCAGCACCAATGTTACAGGAGTATATTACACTGATGATTGGACAGTTTATTTTCTTGGCTGATAATATAACGTGCTGTTGTTTTCTAAATTGTAAAGTAATATCATCTAAAGAGAAGAGAGGGTACAGGAGGATAAACTTAATGTATGTAAGCTTCTTTTTGAAGTTTTTAAAAAAGTTGAAAGGAGAATTGGAGCGAACTCCTTTAGCTTCTCGTCAAAGCGTGCTGCATCTTAAATCTCTGGTTTCGTTGTCGTTGTCAACACATCTGCTACTCTGCTTGGAATGCTACTAAGACACCGTGCTGCCATATCATCCTAAGTCCCAGCCGAGAGGCAATAGGTGGCACACGGCTGCACAAACAAACATGTGTAAACGTACTGCTGGAATAGATTCGATTGGCTTGTCCAGCATGGGGACCAAACACTTTGGCACTAAGATGGTTGCCCGCGGGAATCATCCGGGTGTGAGATCTTGAGTAAACGGGAGAACCACCATGTAATGTCCTATCTTAGACAAGGCTACAGATGCATGACGCACACTGGCAGAGGAGATAAGTGTTAAAGATGGGAGAGAGGTGTGACTGCAGATAAGGCCAAGCAGAGGCTGAGGGAAGGGGAGGCTAAAGAACAGGAAAGAAGAGGGATGGAGGGTCGGGGGTGGGGGGGAGATAGACCGGACTCTACCAGATAAGAGAGTTTTGAAAATTTTTCTGCATAGTCACCCATTGTCTGATCCAACTTTGCCGGTTTTGTCTGATTTAAGAAATTAAATTTGTTATCTGAGTTTGATAGCAATCTATTTCCTCATAGCCTGACTGATGGTGACAGCGCTCCATGTGGCTTCACTCCTGTTTCTTGTAGGGGTCTTCGCAGCCTTTCTGCGCTTGGGAAAAATCTTCTGGAACATTAAATTTATCTAACTGACAATTAAGTGTGGGATCATTCTTCAGCCGTAGCACATTGCATAGATGAAGAAAAACTCCTGCAGCATTGCAGTGTGGCTATGAAGTCACTCTCCTCATTGAAGACTTTATCAGTTTCAGCCAGATTGGAACCGACTGGCTGTTCTTGGATCCAGAAGTATGGTACCTTAAGGCCTTGATCTGAGAGCCATCTGTGCTTACTTCACTCATGAGGCAGATGCATGTCTCATAAGCTTTCCACAACTTAATAGCTTTATTTATTTGTCCCAGTTAAGGCTGAAAGAGGAGGCCGGAAAACACTACACACCATATGAACATAGTTTGTAGGCCAAAGTACAAGTACAAAAGGGAATGTGGTGAAATGAATCACAGAATACTTTCCATGGATCATTTAAGGCTCTCACCATGAGTTTCACATCAGGAGTCTTGATGAGGTTTAAGGCCTAATAAGAATATCTACTATTAATATCTTCAGTCCAGTTGATAAAATATAGATTAAGACAGTCATTTTCCAAATGAATGCCTGCCATCTGATATGAGCAAATTTACAGTAGCTATTAGGCTATGATAGGGCAGCTGATAAGTGTGCGCAAGAGAGGTCCTCTCAGACAAATAGAATTTGACATGCAGCAATTTGATGAATTTATTCTTTGCGGTTCTTGTCAAAGCCTTGTCAAATCTACGTGCAGAATGTCAAATAGGTGGTAACGAGCTTTTTTCTCCAACCCTGTGTGCCACAAAGTATGTTCCTACACAACCAAACTATAATGTCAATTATTCTTTCGCCCAGTAAGGTAACAATTTGACATACTGAGAAATATTTCCACTCTGAGACAACCATATTAGATGATTGGAGGGGTCGCGGTGTCATAAGTCTGGTACAGGACTTTGACTCAGGTGGCTGTGGTTTATGTGCCATGTCTGATCATTATTTAAAACTTAAGTTTTAAGGGTTTCATACCATAACTACTTGGTTAAGTTTGTGAAAATATCATGCTTTGAGTTAGATGATGTTGACTACATGTTAGAAGACTGGTTCGATTTAGGTTCAAAAAATTCTTGGATACGTGAAGGAATGTTATGGTTTGAGAAAAAATACATGTTTAAAGCTTCTCCTTTCTTTTCTGGGTTACCCATGTGATGGACCCTGCCTCATCTAGCATATGATTGGTTGACTGAAAAGGATCAACAGTTACAAGCAATACAGTAAATGACAACAACATGCTGATTAGAAACATTTGTCGTACATCACAAATGAAAGTAGTTGAAAAAAAAATGTTTGCCTCAAAATATTGAGAATGTAGTTTAGTGAAATGGGAGTGACATTTTTGGGAGACAGGCCTCATTTTTGCTTATAAAATGCACTTTCACATATTTTGCACTTAACAGGGGACTATTACAGGCGTTCTCTTGACTAGAAATGATGCCGGACAAAAAGTACGCTGCGATAACCAAATTACAAAATGTAATTTGGTCATAATCTCAGAAATCTCTTGCAGTTTCTTTAATTTTTCCAGTGATTTCTGAGTTTACCCTTAATGAAAGACTTTAGTGATTCTTCTGATCTTTTTGTGTGAATTACCCTTTTTCTTCACACTCTGATGTTTACATTCTTCTGGTTTCATGAAATGTCATCAATGCCCCCACTCAATTGCAATGAAGTCTCTGGACAGTTACCTGCTCTTTTCACACATGGGCTCACACTGGCAGAGTAAAGTTCGTTTAATGTCCTGCCCTGCTGATTCAGACATTTGCATTCTCACACACAGTTCCTTCAGGTGTTATCTAGATAAGTTAACAGCTGTGGTGCATGTGTGAAAACAGGTTTGATGTCAGTTGTGGTTGCTTCCAGCAATACTGTTGCTTTATTGCATGCCATTAGTTTAGTTTAGTTTAGTTTAGTTTAGTTTAGTTTAGTTTAGTTTAGTTTAGTTTAGTTTAGTTTAGTTTAGTTTAGTTTAGTTTAGTTTAGTTTACTGATGGAAATAAACAGTTCTGTATACTGTGGAGTAAAACCATATCAAGAAAAAAGAAGAACTAGGTGGTGGAAGATTTATTAAGACCAAATATTTAAAAGCACAGTAAAAAAATCCTGCTGTCAAAACCATACCTTAATAATATTAAAGAATTATAAGCAGCAAGAATTAGCTCCAAGTAATACAAGTAAAGTGTTCTGCTGGAAAATAAAATAAAAAATTATAAAATATACGTGTGGTATTATTGCTGAGGTACTTTATAAACAGATGGTCCAATGAATCCCATCATTGAAACAGCCTAAAATTGCACCTAACAATTGCTTCAGTAAAAGTACAAAAATTTCTCCTACATCTAAAAATGTAACATATGTAAATCAGTATGTTATATAAGAAGGACTTCAGTGTGTCTGCACTTATTTTCAATGAATATAGCAATTAAGTTAATGTAAAAGTAGGATACGTCCTTACTTAGACAATACAATTATTGTTTTGAATCCAGACAGCATAATTAATAAAAAAGGCAATACAAGGGTACCTCACAAAGTTCTCGGCCTCATCTGGAAACAAGGGACATTACTTGCATTTTGAGGCATAACCGTACACTATAAAGCCTTACAGAACTGTCTACAAAAACTTGAATGTTTGAAGCAATCAGAGAAAAATAAAGAGGAAAGCTTCAAGTTTACTGTTTTTAATCCAGGACAGTGTGTTTATCCACACATCTGTTTTGTTTCTCAAAGCTGATTTCGCCATTTTCAGAATGGTGATAAATTCATGCATGCTGTTGAGTAGTATCTGTGGGTCCAAGGTATGTCTTTCTTCACACAACGGGATAGTGAAGTTTGAACATCAGTGGACCACTGACGTCCACTGATGTCAAAGATGACCATGTATTGGAAGTACCCCCATAGATGCATGACATTTATCCATTGCTCTCAAATAGGATTTTTGTACATTTGCCTCTTCTTGTAGATTTCTTCTTGAGGCTCCACCATCACAGGGTTTTAGGTTTTAGTAGGTAGTTATTACAGGCAAATTCACAATTACAATATTTTAATCAGATAGTCACACAATGTGAAATGTCAACAGTGAGGGCTAAGTGTCCATGTATTTTTATCTTCTCATTGTGGTGCAGAATGTGGGAGGTGACAGCCATAGTGGTGACCTGTCATAGGGCTTCACCTAGCTGTAGCACTAATCAATGCTGAGTGCAGCTTGCCATCGTGGCAATGAGGGGAAAGTCTGGAGGGACAGCTTTCGCCAACGTTCAGACTGGAGCTAATGTTTTGAACATAAAACATCCTTGCGTGTGGGCGGAATCAAAGATCAGCTGAGCAAGACCACACAAGAGATTTGCAGACATTTAAACAAAAGCGCATGAGTCAAAGCGCGCAGAGAAAGTCAATTTGATGAATTCGAAAAGATTTTTCACTCAGATTTCAAATAGAAAATAGAATCATTCTACAATTTACTAACCATATGTGTAGCTGTGTAAATGACATGCTGTGTGAATAATATATTATCATTCATAGAAATTATATAATTAAATACTATTTAGCTGAGGATATGTTCATGTGATCCAGCAAAGAAAACAGTGTGATGTTATCAAGCCATGGGAAAAGAATGAAGGATGTGCATCTATTGGGCCCCAAACAGAAACAACATTTGTCATGTTGCTGCATGAAAACAGAACAACAAAATCAAAACAGAGAGCAAAACAAATGGTATTTTTAAACAAGCACAGGTAGCTGAAAAATGATGAGGAGGATTATAAGAAATATGAAAATTGTATTGGCACGGTAATTTTTTGCCTCACATTACACTCTCAGAATAGAAACAGGGGCACTGTGAGATATCCAAGTGACACAGGGAGGAAGCGAGTATTGAAGTGATAAATTATGGTACCTGAGTGTATCTGTTCCCTGTTTCTCCAACAACTGCCGCCAGTCAGGAGTGATACAAATTACTTTCTGCTACAAATTAGTTCTGTTTGCACGTCACACCCTGGAGTTATGTCCATGCCTTGTACTTCTTGTACTTCTGTATTTTTTTCCTTCTTGTTCAACTCCATTTCTCTCTGTCACCTGTTGCAGCCAATTATCGATATTGGCTGTGTTGCTGTCTGTATCCCTGCCAGGGTCCTGACATGTTGTTACAGTCTTACAACAAGAGAAGGCATCAATTAATGACAACTGCACACAGGAGAGAGGTGTGACCGTTAATGAATTTGAGTTAGTCTCTGAATAATGGCTATTTTTTGCTGACTCATCCTGAGAAAAATGGACATTGAATTTCCCATCAATCATACATTGGTGAGTAGAAAGATGACCTCATCTGAGGATGTAAAACGTACGTCTAGTTTTTTGCTGTGAAATCATAGCAGGTGCATATTCATGCACCGCACAGCAGTGAAGCTGCCAACGGCCTTAAACGATCCATTTATCTAGTTGGTTACAGACGTCAACTTGTTTAGTCCAAGTATATTGTTTCCCATTTGTTCTTGTCTGTTTATATTCTGCAACTTGTGTATCTTTTGTTGATCCTTTTTTGTTGTTTTTGTTTGTCTCTTCTTTTAAGATAGCAGCAGTCAGGGTGGTCCTACTAATGGTGATGATCCAGATAGAAAATGATTTAAGTCACAACTACTTCCTGCTTCTTGGTAAATCTAATGCATTGTTGATTGCACAGACAATAAAGAATGGGATTAAACTCCAAAAAAATACAGAATTGAGGAGACGAGATCAGTTCTATTCAGTAAAGAATAACATCAGTGAAGAGAATGAAGAGACAAATTGGAGTAGAAAGAGGAAAAATGAAAAACATCCAGGGTCAACGGGAGGTGGTGGCAGGAAAGATGGAAAACAGAAGATGGAAATTGGAAAGCAGAAATGGAGAGTGGAAGGCACCAAAGCAATGAAGGCAAACAATATTGAATAAATAGACAGAGCGAGACAAAAAGACAGGAATAGGATGGAACACAGTAAGTTAATGTGAAAGTGAAAGGAAAAATGGTAAATAGAACCGTAGAATGGAAAATAAAAGTTAAAGACAGCATAAACAGAAGGAAAAGAACTAAGAAGGTAAATATGTGACAGGTGGTAAAGACAGGAGAGATGAAAGAGGATATGGACTGGACAGAAAAGATTAGATACAGAGAATGAAAGAGATGGAAGTATCGTACATGGGATAAGTAGCAAAGGATGAAAAGGACAGAAGATAAGAAGAAACAAGAGAGACACTGGGAGAAGGAGAACGATGGAGGGGGTTTGTTCTGTTTGTCCTGACTCTGAGCCGCCTGCTAAGCAGATGATGATAAATGAGGCGGTGGGGAGGCCGGCTCCCTGCTCTGTTCACCGGATGGAGAGCTGCACACAAGTCTTTTCTCCCTAATTACCTCTCACTTACCATTAGCACTGCCACAGCCACTCAGTTCCACCATCAGTTCCTTGCTCCGCCTGGCCCGCATTTCCCATTGGTCCCCAGTAACTGAGCATCTTCAAATGACTTTGCTGATTGGTTATCTCCGACGGGTTCGAGCCCATAAACCTTGAGGCTTGATGGGTGTGTCACCTTGCACAGAGAAGGGCGTACATTCAGGAGGCTGCAGGTCAACTTCCATGGGATCCATAGCATTCACAAAAACTGTAAATAATGAAACATTCTGGACTTATTTGGACCTCATCTGGGTATGAGAGTTGGGTAAACCTTATTTCACTTTTGCATCCTATAACAGCATCCTTGCTAAATTGGGAGCCTTGGTTTGAATTTAAATGAATCACAATGGCACTTTAAACATGTTTTACAAACCTAGTGTCAAATGTCAATCATCTATTCTGTTTACAGCTAAGATGAACAACAGAAGGGGTTCTACATTACTATTAATACAAAACAGAGGGATCTCTTGAGAGTTTTCAGTCTGAAAAGAAATGCATGACAGGGTGTCTGCAAATGCAGCTAATGATGTTTCTTTAGAAACTCAATTTAATGAGTTGAGTGAACGCTCAGCTGTAGCTTCATTCAGTTTCAATTCAGTATAGTTCTGAAGTGGTGTGAAAATAAAGTGGAAAATGAAGTTTCGACTACATTTCAACATGATGGACAGTATAACAATCCTAACCATACTATCCTGAATATGGTACAAGACCCTGATATATCAGGTCCACTTCCAATCTTAAGCATAGTTTTGATGCCTTTATTCAAATCCTACTTACTAAACTCTGTGTAACTGACAGATGCTATAATTTCAAGAAGCAGTAATTGCTATGTAACTTAGAGGACTCTTATTTAGATTAGAATAGAAAATAGAACGTGCTTTATTGTCATTATACAGTGTACAACGAGATTAGAGAGCTTCTCCTTTTTAGTGCAAACATAGCAGAAGGTGCAAGATAAAAGTCTTAAAAATCTTTTGCAACTTCAGCATTGTCACAGCCCTAAAACAAAGTGTGGAGATTGGTCTGCATATTCAAGACTATAGTTTGATTAACATTTTCTTTCTTTCTCGTTTTTGCTCCACCATACATCGAATGCAATGCCGATGTTGAACTTTGCCTGTCCCCAACATCAGTCACATTCCTGTTTAACCGAAGGACGCAAGCAAAAGTAAGCGTAAATGTCACATTCGTTGTATTTTCCATCCTGAATGCTTTGCATAGAAACCATTGACTATTATAAGCAATTAGGAAAAGTCGGTAAGGCTGTCATTTTTAAGTTCCATCACAATCCATTCACACGTTGGCAGTGAGAAAATGATAATGCTTGCAAGTTCCTTCACATCCTTATATATAGTACATTTTATGCATCTGAAAGTAGATTTTGCCCTGCAGGTCCAAGATGATAACACAGGATGACTGTCACTGAAACTAAATGACTAACCTGTCAGTTCACATGATGTTATATTAACACCTTTTTTTCATTAGCATGAACATGAAACCAACCAATAAAGAGCAATAAGGTTTTTTCCCCTTGGTTAGGACCAACTGAAGAAAAATATGGATGTGAAAGAATCTTTAAAATCTTTCTTCAAATCAAATGTAGGAAACCTGTGGGTTGTAAAGATTTTATTCTCAACACACTTTAGTGTGTACATGAAGTTTCTGAGAAGGTGACATTATGAATACTAAGTCAGTCACCCATTAACATCAAGTTTTAGCTCTTCATTCATAAAATTCAAGATAGGGGTCGATTTGCATGTGAAATAAGTGAAATTATCTCACTCCACTGGAAGACTTTAAATAATTTAAAGTAATTCCACACTGTCAAACTTTGTCAATGTCACAGTGCTAAACCTTGAAGCATAGTGAGCTTTGATAATGTATGATTTGGATGATACAGTACACCAAAGACATTGCACAAATCATCCCTGATGACCAATTAGCTACCTGCTGTTTGCCTCTGTTAACTATCCTTGTGCAATGAAACGAAGAATCTTCTTTCCTTCTCCATATCAAGTGCCCCATGGACATTTTTTCCCAAAGCTTATCCCCATCTTGGTATGGTTGTTATTGATTGAACTAGAGAAGTCTGGACAGTCAGTAATTAAATGGAACGACTGGTGGGTGTAAAATTAGCCTTTGTGTCATTAGACTGGAACGACAGAGTGGGTAAAGGAACAAGTGCAGCCAAGATGACTGATGACTGAAGGCCAATTAAAAGGCAGAGCAAAGAAAGGATGAGAAGAACGGCTGAAGACGTGGCAGAGAAGCATATGGATTTGTCTTGGATAATGAACTCTTCAACTGCAATCGATCTGCAAGGAAAGAGACGCCGGATCAAAGATCCACTTTGAAGGAGCTCAGGGGAATGAGTGGATAGTTTGCTTTAGATCTCCAGGTGAATTTGTAAACATTAAATTGGGTTTTCTTTAACACTGGGAAATTGTTCTTTGCAAGATAATCTAAGTCAGCCTATTAATGGCAATAGACCTTTGATGCTTAAATGACCCATCTCTCGAGTCAACATTCTTGAGGGTATTCATTAGTCTTTGATAAATGCTGTGACCTTCAAGTCACTACGACAATTTATGTTAGGGTCAAGCTTTAGCATTACAAGTGTACAGTTTTCTTGGCACAGTAAAATGTGTACCACTTGAGGAGTTTTTAATCACAGTGGCACTTTAAACCATTTTGTTGCCGTCCTTTGTTATCAGTCTTTAAGTAAAGGTTTCAGTATTTTGTAATTTCAGACTAATTGTTTAAGTTTCTACATCCCATCTTACTTACCACCACTAGTGCAGAGACTGTAAGATATGAAAGCCCTGGAAACCTGGTAACCCTGGTAACTGTTCAGGAATGGCCTGAGGAACACAACAAAGAGACTAAGGTGCTCACTAAGCTTGCCCAAATGCCCCAGATCCCAATCTGATCGAGCATCAAAGGAGACCTCATTCTGCAACCCACATGACCCGAAGGATCCACTGACCTTGAAAGGATCCTGAGACCTACCAAGTACGTGCACTGATGGGTCAGAACTGTTTGGTAGCATGAGGATGACAGTATTAGGCAGGTTGCTTTAACGTTGTGCTTTAAGTTATTAGGGTGCGGACATTTCTGAGTGATGTTTTTACCTTAGATTATTTTCTCCTGTAAGAGTACTTGTCAGGACAGAAAACCGTGGTACTTTGACATGTGCTGGATTTCGTCAATGACAGGATGTTTCAGAAAATTTACTGGTTGTATGTGGCTTTGCTACATAGGTCAAAAGCTTCTGGAAATTTACTCCCATCATGGCACTCGTTTAAAACCTCTGTTCTGGTCTATCACGTGTCATTCCCAGGGTTACGGTCAAGGCCTGACAAGGAATTCATATCAGCACTTTTTTAGCATAATGCATACATTGATATTCATGTCTCCTCAGTTAATGCAATCTGTAAGAAGTGTCCCTTATTAGGTATATTCTTGTGTACATTCTAAATATAGAATAAGCTGCTTTTGACAGAAAACGTGTATACAGGAATTGAAAATTTCTGACTGTTTGAATTAAAGAAGGATGGCACTTCAGAAGACTGCAGAGTAAGATTTTTTTTGTTGATAGTTTGAATGAGCAGGACTTACACAGATGTTGCATCAATCCATGCAGACCATTAATAAGAATAACCTCAAATTTTAATGCTGTGCAATGTGATAATTTAGGTGTGAGCGCTCAGTATTAAATATCTCTAGGTTATGTCCTCAAAAGACCTGAACTTTTGACCAGCATATTTCTTCGCTTTTCAGACAGATCATGGTCAGCCTCAAGGTGATATGTCAAGTCCAATGAATGCAGCCAACTATCAGATCAATTTCTCCTAAAAAACAGCAGGTATTGAAAAGAGTTTGAGCCCTTTTCATTCTTTCCTTTTACCCCAAATCTTGATTTAATTCAAACTAGCCAAAGCTAGCAGCCGTCCCAGGGACAAATATTGGTTCCAGAGATTAGCCAGTGAACAGAGCTGATGTCATGGTCTTCTCCTTCAGAGAGCTCCTTTTGTTGAACAGAGGCTTATGAGGGACTTTACGAAAATGGTACAAATACTCAACTATGGGTATTATAAAGAAGCACCCCATGTGTTGCTGGTTTACAAAGGAAAAAAAATTCTAGGCTAAAATTTATTCCTCTATCACATGCTAGATTTTGTATTTGTAATCAGTTGGAACCCTCATGCCCACTAATTATCTGCGATTTGCCTGGGCGATTATTCATTAAAGCTCTTATTTACTTGTTTTTCTATGCAATGCTTCTTGCCTTCCTCAAATTTTCTCAACATAAGTCACATTCAAAAAAGACTGAATAAAAGGTGCAGCCGCATGTATACACATCAGTTGCATCAACATCAATATAATGCACTCTTCCATATTCTAAACTGTCTAGCTGCTCCAAAAGTCACTTGCAAATATGATTTATCAGAAATGCGTCACATCTGGCTGGAAACTTACAAACTGGAAAGGCAGAAATGGTTTCTGACGAGAACTTTCAAGCCAAATGTAGAGTGACATTCTCAGGAACCTCTAATGGTCTTGTGTGTTGGTCCAAACTTGCAATCAATCAATTAATCAATCAGTCAATCACTAAATCAGGCAATCAAGCAAGCAAGCCAAATGTATGAAATCATGCCCCTACATGTTGCAAAATGCCCTTTGTTCACTCTAAAAGTATTGATGGAAAACACATTATACGTACGTTACCATGGAAACAAGAAAAGCAGTATTCTTCACGTCATTTGAAGTTTTCAGATGAAGGGAAATTTCAAAGAATTTCCCATCAAACACTTTTAGCATTGTTCTAAGGTCCAAAATGCTTCTCCTTCTTAGTTGCAATTGTTTTTAAAGGTTTGTGAATTGAAAGTGAATGGCTGCGAGTAAATGAGCAGGTATGTGTTTGGTATTTTTCCCCAAGGCCATTTAGCAGGAGCAAACCTGTTAGGGTGTCAAACCTGTGACATTTTGCTTGCATCATAAAAAATAAATAAATACATGTAATTTGAAAACACTACATCCTCACACACGCACGCACGCACGCACGCACGCACACACACACACACACACAACACAGAGATCCTGTCACCTCCATTGTCCTCTTAATCTGAATCCTTAAATAAACCCAACGCCCTAGGCACTGAGGCTTATTAATATTGCAACCCCGTCGGTATTCATTATGAATGAGAACAAGTGTGAAGACGCCAAACGGGCTGCAAAACAGTACACGGCTGTGGCTGTAACAATGCAGGTCACACAGATAACCGGCATGCCTCACCAACCTCAGTTTAACTGACAGGCTCACACTCGGTTCTGCTAAGAAAACCCTGAACAGATTTCTCCATTCGCTGTAATGTGCGGGTAAAA
The DNA here is from genome assembly GCF_022539595.1 of Amphiprion ocellaris. NCBI lineage: Eukaryota > Metazoa > Chordata > Actinopteri > Pomacentridae > Amphiprion > Amphiprion ocellaris. The sequence continues at coordinate 25,548,050 of NC_072767.1, read as the reverse complement.
TACTGGGTAGCATGACAAATAGAATCAGTGAGACAGCTGATGACACATTTTTGTCACCGTCTGCACTGTTGCGAAGTTTGAAAAATTTTGATTTAACGCAATGCCATCTGCATGTCGCTTTGAACATTACAAAGAATGATAGATATTTCTGCATATCTGTTAAATGAGGACTATTACTCACTCAATTAGGAACTAGCTTAATGGTATTAAAGGTCAAGGTGTCAGTTTCTATCTAGTGTCTCTTTAACTCTGCCACAGTTTTGTATTGTCAGTGTACATTCATATTTGCAGATAAAGGGACCACTCAAAGCTCCAAGAATGTCTCTTTATGAATGATTTACCTGTTTCCATTAAAATGTCCTGTGACATCTGTAATGCCTGACCTGGCAATGGGACTGGTGGCAGTGGAGTGTCACAAGGTGCTGAACCAGGTCCTCTCGCACTTGCCTCACTTTGATGTAAGCTATGAATCTGACAACTGTAGTTAAGTGCTTCCTGATTTAGATCTGCTAGAACAGGGCTGGGCAAACCGAAGGAGAAAAAACATGTAGACAAAGTCAAAAGTCAGAAAGTGCACTGACTGAAAAACTGCTGTAACTTGTGTCTGTGACATTCCAACAAATGTCATAATAAAGGAACAATTCACAATTTAGGAAATACAAGTCTTTGCTTGTTGTGAGTTAGTTAAGTAGTCAAATCAGCTACAAGAAGCAGGAGGTGATTAGCTTAGCTCACAAAATCCAGTTTCCGTGCACCGTCCATTTGTATATTCAACAGAGTCATCTTATCACTTCAGAGTACATTACATTGGAATACACTGACAGAGGAAGTGAATAACATGAGCATCTTGTTAAAATGTAATGTTCCGCAGGTACAGGAAGGAGGAGGAGGAGGAGCTTTGACATGGGTATATCACTGATTATTTAATATTTGTTTATTTATATTATTTATTTTCTATTTTTTGTTCGTAAATATGTACATAAATAACTATGGGAGCGGGGTATTGAGTGCATGATGGTTGAGATGGAGAAGGAGTAGGAGTAAATAAGCTTTTGCTTCATCCTACTCCTTGTCGAATATGTTGGGTTATTATTTTTTGCTTTGTTTTGTTATGTTTATTTTGTTGTGTTTTATTGTGTTTTGTTGTTTTGAATATTTAGATTTGATTTTGTGGCTTTTTTTCCCCTCACATGTCCGAACAGTCATTCATTCATTCAAACCTTGGGTCCAAGGGTTTACGTCGATGTTACTTTTACACATACCACCTAGCTAAGCATCATTCCAGACCAAGCACACCCTCCCAGCAGGACAGTGGAGATCACTTCTGCTCAGGAACATTTCAGCGAAAACTACACGGCTCAAGACGTTGACTAGGCCATGCAGGAACAACCCTGGTACACGGAGGTCCCACAAACCACAGGACCCAAAGGAGCCACTGCTTTGGTCCGACACTAAAAGGATGACACCAGAGGTCCTGTGTCTATTCCCCTATAAGTCAGAGATGTTTTGTCAGAACAAAAAGGACCTACATAACGTAGCTTAAACCTTGTGATAACATTCCTAATCGTAACTCTACACCGTTCTTACTTTAAAATGACCTTTACCCTAATCTCAGACCACGTCTTCACCCTAAAATCTCATGATTTACAGAACAGGGACCTACTTTCTCAGGTCATCACAAAGTGTCTCTGTTAAGATTTATATTCCCACAACCTGAAGACACACAGAGACATACACACTATCTTCTCCACTCTTTTGCCTTTTCTGTCACCTTCTCTCAACACTGACACACACATAACTTCCTCTGTTCCTTTGTCACTATCTCGCCTTCCAGGACACAAACACACACACACACACACACACACACACACACACACACACACACACACACACTTCCATTCTGTGCTAGAGAAATGACTGTATCTGTGCTGCCAGGTGTGCTCTCAGTGGTGGCTGTGACCCCAGACCGAGATCTGCTGTCTGCTGCACCACAGGGGATACAACGACAAAGCTACTCTGAACATTTATTTTCTCATGTGTCCTCTCTACTGCGCTTATTATCTTCATCAACTTTCTTGGACAGAAACGCCTCTTCTGGTGATAGGCTCTTTTCCAATTTTAGCACTTAAGTTTCAAAGACTTTTTTAACTTACTGTACTTTCTTTCAGACTCACAGTGGTAAAATGGAAAATTACAGCCATAACCAGTGTTTTTCTTCATAATTACAACCTAGATAATAACAATGTGACAGCGACTTTAAGTTAATTGTTTAGACGTGCATCTTCACTTTCTTTGTTTATTTCACCACTCTTGTTTTTGGCTTCTGCAGGCAGCTGTTTTCAGTAGTTTAGGCTCTGAAAACCCACAGTGCTGACATTGTGCCATAAAAAAGCGACTGTTTGCTATCATCACCATAGCTTGCCATATCAGATTAAAACAGTGGTTCCCAAAGTGAGACACATGTTGGGGTCACAGGATGATTTATAGACATCAGCAAATCAATCAGTAGATGCAGATCAGGACTATAGATGATGATTTTCAAGTGACTGTTTCCAAAATTATACCCATCATTGACTTGCTGTGTCCCAGCATTGTGACCACCCATCTCATTTGGTGAGTTTAAATGAAAGTAATGAGCAAAAATCCAAATGGAAATTTGTAATTGACAGAAACAATGAAGGACTCACTGCTTATTAAAGACTTACAGAAACATCATCAATGAATCTGCTGCTGAGTCCTTGATATTATTATTTTAGGGCTCAGGGGCTGGAAAGTTGTGGTACGCCTCACTTTAAAGATGACTATATATCAATATTGGATTCTCAACTTGCGTCATTTGCACCCAAGTGGTCAAGAAATTATGAAAATTTTTGTTGTTTTCTGTAATGACACCAATGTCAACACTGTGTGAGGACAGTCAATTAAAAAGTGTTCATTAAATATTTTCATAAAATATGCTCTACTTTCAGAAATCAGTGGTTATAGTGGTTGATATATAACCCCGTGAACAGACACTGCAACTGTGCTCCTGACAGTGTGGACCAGTAGAATATGACCAGAATTAAAGATGACAACTGCTTTAAACAGTATACCACATCTTTAACTGAATTCCTGTCCCATCTAAATTAAAGTCCTGTCCGGGAGCAACCCTATCCCTAACCCTAAGCCCAGGGTGGTCCAACAGCTCAATAAAAATCTATGAACATCAGAAACAGACGCTATGACTTCTTGTTCTCTGCTGTTGTTGTCGCTGTTTGCCTTGTAACATGATGTTGTCAAAGGGTGTATCTTAACCTAAAATCCTGATCTTTTGCTAACCTTGATGCATAAAATTAACTAAACGGTATGTGAAAACAAAAGTGAATGGGGCATGAAAATTAGACTTATAAACAAATAAAATTTCATCAAGTGAAAAAAAAAAAGATCCAATGCGGGTTGCAAATTTCATTCTTGTGGATGGAAGTCTCGCCAGGACACCCTGGTTTTTGGGACCCTGGGAAGGACATGATATGTACCCTGGATAGATTGCAAGCCAATCACAGGGCCAGAATACATTCCTAAAATCCATTCACATAAAATATTTTTCTCCAATGCAATAAGCCTGATTTTATTAGAGGATAATGCATTGGTTGTATCAAATATAGCCATGTATCTCACAAAAGACACAGATCGAATGAAGCTCAATTTTCATTCATATTCATTTTGCTTTCCAAGCATCTAGAGTTTTATTTCCCCCAGGCAGAAAAAAGGTAAGCACAGTCCCCCCTGCAGTATAGGTTCGGGGCTGCGGTGCATCAATAAACAGCAGTGCTGGTCTGAGAGATCTTTTTCTATGCAACAGGTGTCTTTTACTACAGATTTGCCTGCTTAATTATTCACATGGCTCTTCCACCTTTAAAAGACGCCCCGTCTTATTCATTATTTAAGTGCCTTTTCACTGCGGTTGGAGGCACCTTCAATTATTCAACAACAATATAGAACCTAGCAAGGGGTTAATAGGGCTTTTGCTGGCAGTGAGTGGTAGGGGAGGTAAAATGGGCAGCTGAGGAGGTGATGTGGGGGGTGGGAAAGATTTATGATACAGGTCTAGTGGTGAGGTGACAGATTGTGGCACTGAGGGAATAGAGCTGTGAGACTGAGAGAGAGAGACTGAAACGGAAAAAGGTTTGTGGTGATGAGAAAGCACGAGAAGAATCCCCAGCACCACTATCAGCATGAGAAGTAGGTGGGGACATGTGTCTGTACTAAAAATAAGAAAAGATATATAAAAAAAATGTCAATCTCAGTATATCTCTGCTTGTTTTGCAAGCTCAACTGTGCCAGGCTGACATTGAGATTTCCTGTCAATTTTAACTTAGTTTGCTCAAATGTTTTGTTGTAAGTTTGTCTTGATAACATGATAATAATTATGGTAATTTCAAAACATATTATGCCTTTCTCTAAATTGTCATGGAATTGTTCTTTGTCATGCTTTCTTCTTCTTCTTTTAGAGATTTTAAAGATACTACTCTTTGACTGAAAGGAGCATAGCTGCAATTTCACAGCCATCCATCTACTTCAGTGATTTCTGTTTTCCCAAGTTCTTCTCACAAAATTCTTCAGACTACATTCTCAAAGCTATAGTTGGCTCTATGTGTGAGCAAATTAATGGCATAAAAGTGAAAAGTTGCCAGACATATTTGTAGATTACCTGAAAAAGGTGTGCACTTTAACAAATAAGAAGAAGATGCAGACAATAGTTTTGAACAACAAGTAATACAATATTTAAGAAACAGTACAACAAAACACAGAAGACCTTCCTCACCACAAATATCTCTCTTGTAGCTGAAGATCCTCTCTCTTTTAAGTTTAAAAAAAGTTGGCTTCCAATCAGAAAACAATGTTTCAAACAAACCCGTGTCACGTGCCCTTCAGCTCCGGGTGCTCTGTTTGTCTGTGTTATCTCCTCCTTCATGGCTCCTCTCACCTACTTCTTTCCTGCACAGCCAGGCAGGGAGACAAGGTGTTTTTGCCCTGGGCTCAGGCACTACATTTACCACACAGTATTGACAGATGTAAGTTATTCGGTACATGTGGTCAAGACACAGCATGTGGATTCCTGGACTGTAATTTAATCCAATTTCTTTTCAAACTTTGAAAGTATTGACTAAACTTTTTTCTTATTTTTTTTTTTTTATTTTACTTTTCAATAGAACATCCAATTGAGCTTTAAATGTGGGAGACATAGTATTTTAATGTGATTTTTTTGTTTGTTTGTTTATTTAGCGATGAGGGAATCCTGGAGATTTTCTGAGATAGTCTCAAACTCTATGGTAGTAGAGTAACAGTCAAAGGACACTAGTAAAGGCTTTAAAATAAAATTTAGAAAAACACTATTTACCTAACAGAGGAGAAAATCAGTTTCTGGGAAAAGACTTCAAATTAAATAACTATGTTAAAGAATTAATGAGAAACAACTGAATGAGAAACAACTTAACTGCCTGGCTGACCCAAGCATTTAGATAATAATGTTATATAAGCTACTTACAGTGAGTAAACAAGGGGTTTCAGTGTTTCATTCAAGAAAATTTTAGAAAGTCACACGGCCGATGACACGCACATGTTCGTTATTTCTAGTATTGAACTTGTGACCTTCCTGCAATTGAACAGTCTTTGTATCTGCTGCAGTAACCTCAACACGTGTTCCAGCATCCCGCTTTGTCTCCCTCACTTACCTTTACAGCATTCTAGTGGCTGGAAACAGCCATCACATCCAGCTCCTTTGACCATTAATTCATTACATTAATCTGCGCAGCCCACTCTGTAATTGATCAAAAGCCATATTTTGCAATGTTATCGTTATCATCACTAATTGATTTGATGATCTATGCATCCCATTAATAATGTAAAAGATGGGAGATTAAGAATTTAACTGTCCATTGCCATTAATGTGATCAAGATGTAATAAATGAATGAGCTACATTTCATTTAATTTAATCAAACCCAATTTTATGCAGTCCAGTTTCAGCCCATATATCCTGCCAGTACGCACAAAGGAAATGCTGGTGGTTGAATGATGTAGAAAGTTCCTAAATGTCTTTTTGATAAGCTTAAGTTTTTGGACTTCCCCACACCACCTCTTCCTATAGAATATATGAATTATTGAGAATGGCTTTCAAATAAATTGAAGTCTTGTGAAACACAGGGATCAAGCGATATTATCCTTTTATTCAGACAAATAGCCTCTACTTATCCTAATATGAGGCAAAGACTGTATTTTGCAAAACAGCTTAGGCAGCGATTACATATTACCTTTTTTACTCACAAATAATTTACAATAAACCCTCTATTTCAAGCATACAGAAATTTGCTGAAGGGGTCATCCCCATTTCATTCTCCCTCTCTCTCTGTTCGCCGTCCAATTAGAAATGCTGCAGCTCCCCCTATTGGCATGGATCAGGTGGGAGTTTCTGGAGATCAAAGTTTCCTAGCTTTATCAAACACAGCTCTGCATTGTAATGAATACCACAGCCAGGAAGCCAGACATGACCAACACTCGACACTTACAAAGCGGTAATCTTTATCCGAGATCTGCGCACTGCACTTTGCCTAAATGGCACAGTCAACAGAGTGGTGCTGGACATGTCATTAAAGCATTCATGGCTGTAATTAAGCATGCATAATCTCAAATGTCATCAGAAACGACTTCATTCTACAGTACATCTGAGGTTATTCACTTTCTTCCAATGGGGGAAAATTATATCAATTTACAGGGATCACACAGCAGCGGAAATCCCTCAGTCTCCAGTATAATTACTGGTCTCATGAAACAAAAGCACCCTTTCTGTCTTAACAGTTGAATCTCATGTGCCCCCGCTCTCGAGATCCCTTTGTCCAACGATGCCCACATTCAAGATGTTCAGCCAGTTTCTTCCCTGTGAAAATGGAGAGGTTGATGCCTCTCACTTGACAGCTAGAGAGCAATAGACACAGTGTGAGTGGCTCTGTCCTTTGGGCCTTTCCTCCTGATTTTTGGAAAGCGCAGATGAGTGCCACTCTTCGAGCTACATTCACAGCAAAGCTCCAACTGTCCCAATTTTTCACTCACATGTGATCAGGACCTGACGCTTTCTAATCAGTTTGAACAGGATAAAAATGCAGTCACATTTTTTCAATTCACCTTTCAGCCGCATAGATAAGTGATATGAGATGAGATATACAGTCTTGTGACATGCAACTGAGCACAAACACTATGTGTATTGTGAATACTGTTGCCTAAAAGTGAGATAGCTTGTGATTTTTTTTGTATAATGGTGCCTTAGTATAAACAACAATGAGGTGGAAAAAAAAGCAAATTGCCTGCTTGATGGGTTCTATAGTGATGCCTTGGTTTAATTACAGTTTAAATACAAATACTGCACATAACCACAAGTTCTTCTAAACAAGTGTAAGTACAGAAACAGATTAGGTCTTGTTTGTTTATTTGTTATTGCTTGTGCACACGTGTGTCTTTTCAGCAGATCTGTGAGATCATATTGGCATTGGACAGCTTTGGACGAACAAAAATCAAAAAGAAAATCAAACAAAACAGCAGTTTAGAGTTAAGCACGGCTTATGCATGAGTTAAGCAGTGTGTGAACACAGCCTAAAACAATCAAAACTGAATTGATTCCCCCCTTACCCACTCCTCCCTTTGCTCCCCCTCAATGCTGAAAAAGCAGATTGAGCCCTTGATAGCGCCATACATCTGTCCGTCTGAATGTATATCTTTCAGCAAGGAGAAAGCTGGAGAAATGGAAATATGTGTGTGCAGAGTGGAGGAGGGAGGTGGTGTGCCAGTAAGTAAAGTTTGCCCCAGGTGACAGTTTGAACAAACTCCCATGAAGCTCTCTGCCGAGAGAGTTGCATGCTGGGCCGCGCAGAAACAATGGACTAATTAAGGCGAGGCTCTCGACGCAGGGTTCATTGCAAGTCCTTGGATCTCGGCTGGACGGTGGAATGAATGGAGAGGGAGGGTGTTTTTTTTCCTGATTAAATTCAGATCAAGGGAGCTGACACAATCTGGCTTCAGTTCTGGCTTAATGAATGGCTCCAATTATTTTAGCTGCAGGTTCTAGGTCCTCCATCTTCGGCATACACAGACACACATATACACATATTTGGGGTGTCTATGAAATAACAAATACAGTGTGGCATTGCCAAAGTTTAGATCTCAATATATGACTGTAAATCATCCAACAAAACACGTATATTGTTGTCTTTTTTCCTTATTATACCAGCTAATATACTGTACTGAAACAAAGTGTCAGTGTGGTTTTCTGAAATTTCACATGCAGATTATTAACAAGAGCAACTAAAGCCCTTGATTCAATCTATGCCAACCATATCAAGAGGAAAGATGAATTTGGAAAGTAAACAGGGGCATATGGAAAATCTTAAGGTAGGAGCTTTCTTCTGTGGTATAGGTGTAGGTAGAAGAGGAGAGACAGAGTGTAGGAAAATCAATTTTCCCAGGATCAGAATGTGTTTTTTTTTTTTTTTTTTTTTTTAAAGGAAAACTTTAATAACCAATAATGTCTCCTGGTGTAATTTGTGAGCCTTTATTTAATATCAAATTTATCCTGTCAGTCACTAAAATTAATGTACCGTAACTGTGCATGATATCCTACAAATTGACTGAAACAAGAAGCAGAGTGAATGTAATTTGAACAGGCAGTTTGGCACTGGACAATGAAGTGGTCTAGTAGGAAGCAGCAGGCAAACTTTCAACACACAAAAAATATAACTCTTTACAGATTGGTACAGGTTTCTAGGCTATATTCATCTGTACGGTTAAAGTAATAATTTTGCTTTTAGTGGAGCTGCATTACCAACACTACTTTTGTCTAAAATTATGTTGACGTTTCCATTCCAACTGACTAGTGGAAAGTTGTACTTAGGTGGACGTTCTGTAAATTACATTTTATGCACACAGATGTAAAATTACTTGTATTAAAAGTAATTAGAAATTCACTAAAATACTCACTAAATAAAGGTTTATTATATTTTATTAACGGTAGGATGGTGGGCTAGAAAACAATTCATTCAGCTCTTTTTTCCCACTGTGATCCTAATAGCTTTCAAACACTGAGCTGAATGAGCATTTAGCAGCCACAGGGACTGTCAGAAACAGCAAAAATATCTTACATGAAGGCTGAACTTACTAAGTGAATGTAAAAGGCGCAGCTGGAGACTCTACTGTGAGTTTTTTTTTCCCTTTTAGTATTTAGCCTCATTCAGCATGCACCTGTCAGTCTTGCTGTGCAGTGTTTGATTTTGGTCACTTGGGGAGCTCTCTGGGTGGTGTATTCAATCAGTAATTAATTAAGGTGGATGCAATCTGTTTCTTAACTATGCCACTGTATTGTGACCTTAATTATTTTTCCACTCCATATTACTCTATTTTTTTTGTATGATTTTCAAGCTGTTAGGCCTGGCTCAGGTGCAGACACACACACCTCGCTCTCCCAGACACCCAGTCAGTGAACATTTAGAACATTTATGCTTTACATAATATCAGCTGAGTGCCCTCTTGCAGTTGCTTTTTCTCTGTGGGTTTTGTTCTTTTCTTGTGCTCCATTCTCATGAGATTTATCATAACCCATCATGTGCTTGTTTTTTTTTATTCTGTAACAGTTGTCACTTCCAAGGACCAATACGCAAGATTTTAAACATAGCAGCAAACAATGATGTCCCGTGTAAAGACAGAATGGGGTAATAGTATCAGAGAATAAAGTAATTTCTGTTCTGTGCATGTTGTTTTCCCAGCTTCTCTGTTCTGTGTTTTGGCAGCAAGTCCATTAGTGCTTGTTAGTGCAACTAACTGCATGTGAGTGCATGTGTGTCCCTCCCATTGAAACTGTTGGCCATCCCTGTGCTTTGAAACAGAGCAAGAACAACCTCCTACACCACACTGTCAAAGTGAAAGTGCTGTCTTCAGTGTCCAGCTGTTGTCTCAAAAACAAAAGAAGTTGAAAACAAAGTTTGTTTTTATGGCATCCTTTTGTTTAGAACGCCACACACTGCACATTTAAGTATAAAAAAGTACAGTACTTGAGATGAAAATAATACTTGGGTACAGTTACTGATTTTAGAGATAGACAGAGTACAAGAACACAAACAAAAGTAACAGATTAATCCAGGTACTCCTAAAAACATATAGAATAAGAACAAGGGGGATAAGAACAAGAAAATAGTATTAACACAGGCAAAGTGTTAATACTAAAACCGATTTACTATTGATATACATATATTTTATGATCAAAATCAATAGCTAAAAGTTCTTGTGGGCCAATCAAGGGACACTGATGTAAAAGTCACAGAAAAGAAGTCTGCTTTCAAAGAGTTCCGCCAGGGTTCTTCTTTCTTTTTGCATGCATTTCAATATCACGACCTTCACACATGAGAGCAATGTGAATCAAACTTCCTCTTTTCCAAGCAATGAAACAGGCTGCATTTAGTGAAGTGGAAGCATGTGAAACCATCCTGTTTGAGGTCAGGTGACTTTAAATGAAAGGAATTTACTTTCATTGCTCAGTGTTTTCATTTAGAAGGTACTAGGGGGTAAAAAAAATATATATATATATATTATTGATTTACAAGTTAGTCCAACCTGATTTACTCACCTCTCTCTGACAAATGTAGTTTAGTTGTGTCCAGCTAAGTTAAACATTTACTTTACCTGGTTGGTTGCTTAGAGCGCCACTACTGTATCAGTAGTGGTAGAACAAAGAGGCCTGTTGTTGTTTGAAGAAGCAGAATGTTTATTGGTAATTTCAGGTTTAGTCATCAGTTGGAGCCCTGAAGTAGCCACTAACAAACGTACCAATTACCAGGAAAATGTCTAAGAAAGTAGAAAATGGCTAAAATTCAACATCACTGCTTTAACAATGCTTAAATAAAAGGTAAAAATAAAATATTCCATTATTAGGTGGGCTAATTAGAGCTGCCAGGATCTCTTTGTAAAATTATACTTGTCTTATCAGCTTCAATCTCAAAGTACGGCTCAAGAGAGACGAGGCTCTCCTGCCCCCTAATTGACACGCTTTTGATTAGTCTCTTTGCTTAAATGAAATTTTAGAAATTATCTTAGTATGATCACAGATGTGAAAGCTTCTCTACAAAATCCATCTTATCCTCTAAAAAAGGAAAATCGGCTGCTCACACAAAGTCTGGACTCACAAATGTGTCCTGTTGGTATTCTTTGATATAAAGCGTAGTTGCTAAGCAAATTTCACAGTTATTTTAGTTTTATATTCACACAAGATCTTTGTAGAACTGACATTTTCTTCTTTCCTAAATAACAAGCAGCTTCACCACTAAATAAATGTACTCCTAACCCGATTGGCATGTACAAATATGCTGTATGACTCCAATCAACACAGTATGTGAGGAAAGTGAGTGTCATATGGCTGCTGAAGGGCTTAATGTGGCTGTTAAATGAGAAGTTACTGTAATGAATCATGTTTATCAGTTTGTCTTCCACTTCTAAAGACTTCCTATTATTCTCTCTACCATCCCCAAATCCAAACAGACACGCCATTGAATTCATGGTCTCAAACTAAAAACTCGATCCATCACTGTTGTTTACTGACAGTTCATTCTTGAGTTTTAAAATCGTTTGTTCCAACTTGGCGGCGACAGCTATCGAGCTTGTCGAAAACTGGGAAACAAACGCATGCTGTCATCTACGCTGTCTAGCTCTCTGTCTGTCTGTCCTGGCCCGTGAGGTTCTTCACAAGTGACAGGTTTCTGTTTGGCAATCTGCTTCGTCTGCTGATTTGTATCAGGCTGTTTTTGTGTGTGACAGACTGAATGTGCAAGCACTGCAGGTTTGTGTGTGCACGTGGCAATTTGTGTGTATGCATATGTCCAGCAGATTGAGTTTTAGTTAAGCATCTTCAGATGTAGGGATCTAGCTGGCAGTGGAAATAAGAAATGTGGCTTTCACAGCCAGAAATAACCTAACTTTGCTGATAAACGAAACTTTGAGTAGCAGAGAAGGAACATAATTGTGTGGACAGAAAAGAAGGTGCACCACTAACAATTTTACATACTCTAAAACCATTTGGCCCAGTCAACTGAGTCTATCAAATGCCCCTACCAAACCTAATTCTCCTCACAGAAACAGATTTGAAAGGGATTACACAAGTCTATGGTTCACACTTCACATTCATTCACACTTTTAATAGTGGACACAGCTACAGAGAAAACTCGCTCATACTGCTATCCAGTCATCTCACTTGCTCAGTACAGTTGATAGCCTGATGAATCACTTAAGGGAGGAAAAAGCCTTTATTTGTCACATACACTTTACAGAATAGTGAAATTCTGTTCTCCGCTTATCCCACTCTGTTAGGAAGATGGGGTTAGAGTGCAGGATGAGTCAAGATGTGCAACCCCAGAGCAGACAGAGGTGCAGCCAAGCCATCTTTGCAGTGTTGTAGTTGTAAAAAGATTGTTCCTGCATTATTTTTCAACATAGTCTCCTTTACCTTAAATGCACTTGGTCCACCGATGCTCAAGCTTCACTATCCCTTCAAGCCACATCTTAAGCCTCCAAGTACTCCTAAACAGCATGCACAATCTCATCATTACTCAAGATCTCACAAGTGGGATTTCCACTTGGGAAATGGACAAAAGTCAGGCGGTGCAGGTTGGGTGAGTAAGGTTCATGGGGCACGAGTTTGAAGCCCCATTTGGCTGCTTCTGCCGCCTGTGCTGTGTGGACGGACGCATTGTCCTGGAGCAACATCAGTCAGCTCTAGGTTTTCCTCTACATTTTTCTTTGATTGCTTCAAACATTTGCATCTTTGTGGACAGTTATGTAAGGCTTTACAGTTTACAGTTATACCCCAAAATGGGAGTTTAAACCTAACTCCATGTTCATAGATGAGGCCGAGAAATTTTTGACGTACCCTCATACTTTACAGTTAAGGTTCAGTTAAGCAGGATACAGGACTGTCCTTTATCAACTGCTCAGGTGAATATGGTATATCAGGAGTCAAAGAGTTATGTACAGTATATGCAATGTATTGCAGAAATTGCAGCTTATCCTATTTAGTGAAAACTTGTAAAGACTTGATGTTATGATTTGGGGAGTTAAAGTCATAGTCTCCCACTAGGGCCTAAAAAAATCACCCTGTTGGGACATAACATCTATTTGAACATAATCATTTACATTAACACTTGGGAGACGGCATTTATAATGTGTATTATTATATTAAAATTTGACCCTATAAACTGCAGTTCAGCAGTGCTTATGCTACTGTTGCTACTATTTCACTTTCTCCCTACATTGATGAAGTTGCTTCACAATTACTTTCACAGTTACACTGGGTGTGCAGACATAATGGAGTAGTCATAGAGGGGAGTCACTGCAAGGAAACAGCTGAGGAAATGATAAAATATTACAACTACAAAGCTAACACTTTTACTACTTAAAATAGAAGGTTTCTTTTCCGGTGCAGAAAGACGTTTTATTCGAATACCTATTTAATAAATTTCAAATGTGCCAGTGGAACAACACATGAGGAATCTTTCTATGTGGTGAATTAAAGAGCAAGTTAAAGCGAAAGACCAAGTTCTAGTGAGGGAGGATACATTACGGTGCTAATGTCTTTTTCACTCATCTATAAAGCTTTCCTAAATTTACAGCGAGTAAAGCAATCAGTAACACCTGCAAATTAACTTAACACTACCGATTGGGGAACATTTTTTCTGATGAGCAACTGAAGAGTTATTGCGCCGTACAGTACAATAGAAACATAGTAATTAATTTGCAGCTGATACAAAAGTTAAAAGAACTTTGACACAGACATCTGATTAAGTAGTCAGTTGGCCAGAAACTCTGTGGCTTTGTTTTTGTTCACTGAGGTCCGGCTCAACCTCTGAGATTATTTTTTGCCTTCAGTGCAAAATGTGTTTGTGAGGGTGTGTATATGTCCATGGGTGTTAAGAGAAAGAGACAGTCATCCGTAGGAAGTGAAGATGCTGCAGCTGAATAATGATCAGAGCTCAGAGATGACAACCACTGCAGAGAGAAATCTGTGACCTTTCCAACTTTTCTATATCAAAAATATTTAGGGGGAGAGCAGCTGTCTCCTCTGATCTAAAGCTCCAGCCTGAATAAGAGACATTATCGTTCCCGAGTGTTACCAGATAGCTTTGTTGGGAGTGGTGTGTAGCTGGGCGGTGGCGGTTTTGTCAGTATGTGGATATGTGTGTGTGCACGCGTGTGTGTATTACTTTTTGCTTTCACGTTTTCTTGTTTTCTTCTTCCCCAGACAAAACAATTGAAAGGCTGTTTTCATCGCCACATATTCTTTGCATTACGGGTAAGTCGATACACGCTGCAAACTCTTCAGAACCAGAGCTGCATGGGCGCTGTCATCCAAAACTAAATGAAACATTTAGCCAAGGGACACGGACCCCTACAAGGCAGCAAAAGCAGACAGCATATGAAATTCTTCTGAGGGAATGTAGGAAGGAGGGGGAAAGCACTCAAACATTTTATATTGTAAGTGGTGCCATCTTTGATGGCCAAACAGCTCAATCAGCAATCTGTCGGAACATTTGGAAAATGGGATTCTCCTTCAGTGATGACTGCAGGCATTCACTTCCACTGTGATGGAGTGATATCATACCAATCCACTGCTTTTATTTACCTATAGCACTCCATCTCAAATTTAATATTGCAACATATATTTCCACATCTGCCCCAGCTAGTTTTTATCAGAGGTCAAAATGTCGCCAAAACGGCACAGTGGTGTCATTAGAAGTCTATCAAGGAAGAAACATTAAATAAAAACATCTTGGCTCTGGCGTGTTACTATTGCAGCCTTTGCTACTGAGGAGCCCATGGACTGCAAATGGGGTGCAGTGCACTGTGGGAGCTGCTGCCATACAGACAGATTACTCTTGTCACTGCTGATCTACGTGGAATGGCTGGCCATTACCGAAATGATCTCAGGCCGCATACAAATGCACATTATATAAGCACAGCACAGGTGGACAATCGGCACGAGATAGATATTTGATGGAGACAAGTGGTGTGTGTTGTAGCCTGTATGGTGAAAGATAGATGGCAACACAGACTGCAGTGAAGTGCTTGTACACATGCACACGCACTCACAAAGTGGGACACGTGCAAGACATACACATGTGCACACACTCATACACACGGCGCACACATGGAGTCCCAAAGCAGATAAAGCCGTCAGTGGAATTAATATCTGTGTTCTATAGTGCTTTGGGCCAAAGCCCTCACCGTAAACACATCACTCACAGTGTAGCCAACCGGCCAAGGGATCAACCCAAGGGTTGGGAAGGAAGGGAAACAATTTAAACATGCGGGTTTGTTGCAGCTGAGCAGCACTAAAACAGTAAGACAGTAAGCTTTGAGGTACAGAGGAATGGTGGATGTTTTCTTTGTTGGTTGTGGAAGATTTTTTTTCTGGAAAAGTGCAGCATTTACTGAACATCTGCAGTACAGAAACTGACAAGAAAACATTACCCTAAACATCTGGTTATACTGTAAGTTCTTGTTATTGTCAACAAATTCAGCAAACAAACCAGAACTAACATTGAACTGATCCTACTAACAAGTATTGTCTGATGACTCCATGATGTCCTCCATTTTCATCCAAAACTACTAAAAATCCATCACTGAGCCACTCAATTACACAGACTGACTTATTTCTTCACAATCAGCAAGGCCACTGTAGTTTAAACACCATCCTGGTGCTAGAAGTCGACACTGGTATACCAAATTTGTGCTAGCTGAAAATAGTCCCCAAAAAAAGGCACAATTTACTCTTTTAAAGGTAATATTTAACTACAGCGAGCAGCTAAAATTGATTAGCCTTAAATGAAAAAGGAAAGTATGAATTTATGACCCATTTTTAGTGAGAACAAATTAGTCAAGGTTGGAGAAGACATTAAGGTTAATAAAAGGCTGAAGTGAGAGAAGCATAGGTCGTTTCCAATTTTCACAGGTTTTTTTAGAGACAATATTGAAAATTAAAAATATATATATATATATCAGCAACCTCATTGTGTAACCATACAATAAAATAAGTGGTATCAAGCTCTCGCTACAACAGAGATGTCTGGCTTGAGATCCTTTTGCTCTTCTCCATTCAGTTAAGCTTCCTTTAAATCCTGGTGCAAGATTAAACAGTCTTTGTTCACTGGAGAATTGTTTGCTTGAGTACAATACATCTGACAGATCTGTATCCAGAAAAGGAGCAGCAGATATCATGCCGAGATGATATGAAAGCAGCAATGTAGAAATATTTGATAACATGGCTTCAAAAGGATGCCAAACCAGAACAGATTTTTTTAAGGAGTCCTATTGCTTCAACTACAACTTTGAAGATGTTTGTGAAATTGCAACAAGTGGGGAGTCACTAATAATTAACCTTGATAACCTTTTGAAGATGATGTCGAACCATCAGTGGATGGAAGGAGGCCGTAGGGTGGGAAAGACGGCAACAGTGAACTGTGGGAAGGGAAAAAGGCACAGAGGATCAGGGTGAGATCATAAAGGAGGGGCTCCAGAGCATTTGGGAAGTCAGAGCGGTCTGTGTCAATCACATAGGACTGAGTGGGAGGTGGTGATGGACCAGAGCAGGCTCCCGTTATCATGAAAAAAGGGCAGAGAGGGGACAGGCTTAGACAGGCAGGCGATGAGTGAACCTCTGCGGGAATGAAATAAATAAATCAAGACAGTGAATTTTTAAAGGGGAATAACGAGTGCAACAGAAAAAAGGAGAGTCGGCTGTTTGGGGTCCGACATCAAAGAGGATCCGGGCTGAGGAGACCTATCGTGTGAGGGAGAGAGAGAATGAAAGAGAGGCGACGAACGTGAGGAAGATTGCGGGCTTAGTACAGAGAGCAAGAGATATGGAGGATATCACAACTGTTTTAGGAGATACGCTGAGACAAGACAGGGGTGAAAGTTAATTGAACAGAACGGGGACAATCTCTGTTTTCACATTCTCTGTGGCTGCTTGTAAGCCTGATTACTCAGTCTTTGCCACTGAAAGGAATTACTTTCTTACAGGCCATCTGTAGAGCTAAGCACACACAGGTCTGCCATATGTCTTAAGGTAATATAGAAAGTCAGGATGAAGGCGCAACATAACTGAAAGAGAAGGCACCTTTTACAGCTAATACACGGATCGAATGCATGGTAAGGCTCACAGAGAGGAAGATCAATGAAGTGATTTGGGGCTGAACTGTAGCTCAGCTCCATCCTGCTTTTTATTAGAAAACAAGCAGCAGAGAAAGTCTGTAATGAAGTGTCTCACCTCCAGTCTCCTCTTGCAGCCATTTTAAAATAAAGGGAGGAAAATATGGAAAGAGAAAGAAAGAAAGTGGTGATGAAGAGATACTGCAGAGGACTGATGCTGCCCTATATTGTGACATATAATGAAAATTTCAAGAAACACAGCATGTTAGTTATTTTAAACACTAAACCATGTAAGATTAACAAATATGAGCAGATGATAAGGACATAAATGTCAATTTTGCCATGAAAACAAGAATAGCATACAGTAATTGTGAGATGTGGTCCCTGCATACTTACATTTCACTGCTGAAACAATATAGACAATGTAATCAATAATGAAACACCTGAAGACTAGCAGCTGAAACCTACAAAGACTGGGTATGCCACACAAACACTGTTCCTTGCAAATTTGCACAGATTTTAGTCCTTTAAATTATTTCTGATGTGCTGCATGTGTTGTTTAAACCACTGACTGTGTATAAAGATGGATGAACCCTCCATGATGTCACCCATAGGGTCCCCTAAAAGAGATTTTGAAGCTCAGTGTGGTAGCTCCATCTGTCACCTTTTTGTCTTTTTAACAGCACAATGTGGTTTTATTTGTTCTAATATAATTTATTAATTTTATTTTATTGTCTTATTTATTGACTATTGTTTGTTTTTACCACTGTGGTGTACTGCTGACTGTAGGACAAATTGCCCCTCAGGGATAATAAAGATTAACTTGACCTTGACCTTGGCAGTGTCTGAATTTTTGTGACTCCCAGCTTATCCAAAAATGAGCAGCGTTCATTGACCATCTTGTGTCAGCACCCACCTGTCACTCAAAGTTGCCACACCCTTAATTGTACATACAGTTAAGCCTCAATACAATTCAAACAGGGGAGCTTATATGAAAATTCAACGTCCATATGGTAGTCATGAGCAGGAAACTAAAAAGTTACAGAGACCAAAATATTTTTTGCACGAGGCTGTAAACATGTTCATTTCTGCTGTAAAGTTGAACATTTTAACCCGGGTGTGTATGGGGACTGACCCGCTTTTGGAAGTAGCATCAATTGGACATTTGAGGAACTGCAATTCTTTGGCATTTTTGTGTTGGTTCCATTTTTAGGTTTAAATACAAACCACTATAACAACTTTGCGCAAATGGAATACAGTCAAAAAGGGGGAAAATTTTGACAAAACCCAAATCAATTTAATCACAGAATAAACGAGATTGTACGTGTGCACAAGCATTCAATACAAGCTTTTAACTGACAGTTTCAATACACTGAGTTCTTTTCATTCCCGTACCAAAATTTGTCAGTGCTCACCCGTTCTCCCACCCATGCAGTAAACACTGTAGTGAACTGAGTAGTAATGATGTTTTTCTGTTTCACATTACACACAGCTGACAAACCACCTTTGTGAACTTACATGTATCAACTACTGTACTAGCAGCGTTTTCCCTGTTTCGAGCAGCGTCATTGTTAAAATCAACAAAGCCAGACTAGAGTTTTCTCTAGTCTCCAAAGCATCTGTACAGGCACCAACATATGGGGACGTGTCATGTGTGGGCTGATGACTGACTCAGAAATGCACAGCAATTCTTAAGAAAACAAAGTGAAGAAATTCAGAGAGAGAGAGACAGGGAAACATGAGCTAATTACACACAGAATAAGCTGTAAGGAGAAAAGAAAATATTGCTTTCAGTTTGATGGAGAATTGCTTTTGAACCGGCTTCAAGTGAAACCCAAAAAAACATGGAAGCACAGCATTTTCTTGTCAACCCATAAAAAATCTTCACAGCACTAAAGCATGACAAGTTTCTGGCGCTGACCACCCACTTCTACTTGCCTCCTGAAAGAGTGTGAACTGAGTCACAGAGGGAAAAAGTATGTGAAAGTCTAAATCACAACTCATGCACGCACAAAACCGCACGACGCAGCCAGAAACTCCACGATAAAGTGTTGTGCGGCACATACACATGTCCAGAAACATTAAAAGTAATGCATTTTATTGTCTTTCATATCTAATCTGGGAAATGTTCTACAGAGACAGGCTATCACTTAAAATTTCCTGGCAACGTTTGGGTGAAAACTGATGATAGTGGGTCTGCTTAGCGTTCCAAATGCTGCCTCCCGAGACTCATCTGTAAACACACACTTTGAAGATTGCTTCACACTCACCCACTCATACTTAAAGAACCTCTTCATACATGTGCACACTTAAGCAACAAAAGCCTTCCCACTCTGTCTCTCTCTCTGTCTGTCCCTCTTCTGGTCTCTCTCTGTCTTCCCTGTCGCTCTCTTTCTCATGCTTCACCCAGGACGTCCGGATGAGCCTCTCTAAGTCCTTAATACTGAAATGTCCCCCTCTCTACCCTTCTTTTCATCTCTCTGTTTGCCTGCTGCAGTGGGGTGGGAGCTGAAAGGCAATAAAAGAGCAGCCTGTTTCTGGTTCCACCAAAAAATAAAAAAAGGGGACTGATCCATTCTGTGCTGAGTGGTTTGTTTTTCCTCTTCTCTGTGTACTTTGCTCCAGATTTTGGCCTCTTTTAATGTGGTCTTAATAAGAGAGAGGGAATGATTTAATAGAATTCATTAGCCCGAGCTGCTGGTCGCGGCTTGGCTGTCCATCCGAAATGTTTTCTGCACACACAGCAGCAGGATGTTGGAGTCTATAAAAGTCTATAAAAACCTAAACAAAGATATAGTGTTCAGGAGTTTTTAATGACTACAGTAAAGTCAACATGTTCATTCAATTAGAAAGATTAATTTTCTCCAGCACGCAACTGGCAGCCATGATTTGCAGCATTGATTTAAACAAGCGCAGGCCAGAGATAGCAGCGGTCAGGGGTGGGAAAGAATGCATCAAAATCTACACTCACATTACACGCACCACCTTGACATTTTTATTGGGAAAGATTGTTTTAAATGTTTTCATTTCTTAACCCTCCGAACCCCAAGTAGTGTCTGGGCATTTTTTATTTATTTAATTTTTGCTCCTGTCACATTTTTACTCGCTGTGGGCTCATTTCTCAGTCCTGCACCTCTATGGAAACAGCACAACCATGGCTAGAAGTAGACAACTCTACAGTATGCAGTATGACACAGTAATTTTACTTTTGTATGCCATGAGTCCTATGTAAGTAAAACTATAGTTATTTTTATTTCATTTTTTATTTTAGAAAAAATGGGGGAAAAAACATAACATTTTTCCAAGTGCCTTCAGGTGCTACCAGTGCTGGGAAAATGGTGACTCTACTTCCAATAGATATTTTTTATCTTTAATATATTTCCATATTGTCTCATCTCTGCTCTGTGTAAGCAGCCTGCATTTCAGCCTAGTTCCATCCCTGAATTTTTGTCATGTGACTGCTAGTCGCAGCTAAACCACTAAAAGCATTATGAATGTGCAAAGGAGTGCAGGGTGTTTTTTGTTTATTATAGAATCTGCTTGGTGAAAATGATTTACTTCTGGCAGTTATTTAAAATGAGACATGTAGAATAAAGTTATTTTGAAAAAATATCTAAATCTTGAGCCCAGATTTAATTAATTATGCAGATGGATCCACACATCACAGATGAGTTCAAAGACCTTTGGAAAGTTGAGAATCCGCCAATTCTTTTTTTTTACAGCTCCTATCTCCAATAAATGGTACAATTTTGTCATTGTTTTGAAAAGATAATCTACCTTTCAAACCTGATGACAGATTTTGGGTTTCAGAGGGTTAAAGAACAGCAACAACTTTTTTTTCCCTGAAATACATAAGCAAAACATTCCTTAAAATCACACACAAAAAATCATGCCATCTGTGCATCTGTTCTTTAAATCAAAACACTCCACACTACAGACACAAGGTGCGCTATTTGTTGTTGTCAAGGCCCTCTCCACCGAATAATGAATTCCTTAAAGTTCTGCGAATATTTGATAGGCAAAGGAGGCTTTTTAAAAACCACCAGCACATTTCATTGTTGTCTTTCAATATAGCCAATATAAATATTTATTTTCACTGTATTGGTCTCATAAATAATTCAGGTAGGATAGAAGGAGGCTCTCAGGGGCTGTGGGTGTTGTTATTGTTACACTTTGGTTTACTGTTATGGCACTCTGCTTGGCCCAGAGCCATGGCCTCTCTTCTTACAGTGGTCCACTTCTTAAAACTCTTGTTTTGTTCAGAGGGAATCACTGTGGGAGCTTTTGTTTTTTTTATGATGAGTTTGTGTTCATTTGGAAACAGACAGGGAAAGATGGTGTGCGTGTGTGTGCGTGTGTGTGCGTGCGTGTCTATGTGTGTGCGCATGCAAGTGCGCAGATAGGCCAATAGAGACTGCAGAGAAATCTGTAAGTACCTTAAATGTGTTCAGTTTATTATCACATTTAATTCTTTGGCACACACACATACGAACATGCACGCACAATGCTGAATAGTAGCTTTTTCTTTCTGCAATTCAAATCATGTTATTTTAATAAGGATTGCAAATTCTTCTAGTAAACATAACCCCATGCTACTACAAAGGTATGACTTGTTTTTTTTCTTAACTACTTCTATTTAGTGTCTCATCATTATGAGCTTTATCAAAGGGATAAATGAGGAAAACACCTGGCACTGCAACACCATAAAATGTCCATTTATCACAGAGGAACCAAAGTTCCAAATAAGCCATTTAAAATTCATTACACTCCACCGATCACAGGTTTCTATTTGCAGTTCAGACAGGGCTTATGAGTTTGACCCGCCAGCCTTCCATCAAGGGCTCAAATTGGCAAGATAAGTAATGCAACAGATACACAATAGCAGTAAAAAGCTGTCTAAGGAAGAAAACTCCATCAGATTAAGGTTAAGACTTCTGAGGTTCCCCTGCCTGCTGTCCTTAGCCTCTCACAGCTCAAAATGCAGGTGGTGGGGAGACAGCAGGACTGCTGGGTCAGCAGTCAGCACTCAGTGGTAAACAAGTGCAGGAGGAGGGAGAGGGGGAAGAGTCAGACTGCTCGTGGAGAGAGGAAAAGTGAGAGGAGGTAAATTTTGAGTATTCAAGAGTGAGTGGTTCGGAAGAGGAGAAGGGCAAGTGAGGTGGGAATCACAGTGGGAGAGGAGGGAGAAGGTGAACTGAAGGAGACAGCCGAGGAGGGAGGAGAAAGAATGAGAAGTCGAGCGACTAATGAGTCAGCATTTGTTTACTGGAGTTTGAGAGCTTTGAAGAATACAAAAGTGCAAGTAAGAAAGTAGGTGATGTGTCAGGGGATGTGTCAGTGTCAATGGTTATTTGTACATCTACTGAATGAGCGGCAAATTGCAGAGAAGGTGAAATAGAATTTGGATAGTCATTGCCAGGTTGGTTAAACTGGGCCAGAGATGTTGAAAATGTTGAAAGAATTAGTTGAGTGACAAGTCTTTTATTTTACAGCATAAATGGACCCAAGATGCATTGAGAAGGCAATGACATCTGATCGTTCAGACCACATTCAGAAATGTGTTCTTGGCCACACTGAAGGACCCAACTGACATCTGATTTCCTATTTTCATTGTATCTGAATATTCTGAAAAGCCAACAGAGATACTTAACCAGTACATCAAACATTCTGGGTGATTTGGTTTCCCTGGAACGTGCCAAAGAACAGATCTAGCCTGGGTCTAGTGTTTGGACTTCTTCCTTTTTGATTCCTGTTTGATTTCTTTTATCTCTACATATTCATTTCCATTTAGAGCATGGCAGTGACAGTCAAACAATGGTCACTCGAGGAGGATGTGAGATGCATTTCAAGGTGTTTACTGAGTCGTCCACTTCTGATTGAATCACCCAAGACACATGCCAAAACCAGATATGAACACAGCAACTGAGACAGTCCTGAAAGTGGGGATTCTTTTGTTGTTGTTTAAGACTATGTCAAGTTTTTTTGGACATAAACTATCCTTTTCAAGAGAAGTGATCCAAACATGTACTGAACCTACCAGACTTCTGCAGTTACAGCTGAGTTAAACTTGCTCTCCCTCCGGCTTAGGAAACACAATGTGCTTATAAAAGGACAAAAGGAGTATCCTGATAAAAATATGCACCATATTGCACCAAATCTGCTGGATTTAGAAATGTCCATAGGCTAGGCCATGCTTAAAAAGTTGCCACAGTAGCTTAAAGTAAGCTGTGTAGCAATCAAAATATAAGTTAAAAAAATCACCCCATAGTGCATGTTAGCTAAAGCAAATGCCCAGTCAAGCTGATGCAAATGTAAAGCAAAAAGCTGATGGTCAAACCTGTGCACAAAGAACAGAACAATTTTAAAAAATTAAAAAAAGGGAAGAAGAAGCTCTCATTTGAATGGATAAAGATTTGAGTTCCAGTTTTAGTAAAAAAAAATTCTCATAGAAAAAAATTCTATCAGTTATGGCCACAATCACATTACATTCTGTCTGGTTGTAATTCATCCATCCATCCATCCATCCATAATTATCTATACACCGCTTCACAGACATTAGGGTCGGGAGGGCTGGACACGAACTGGGAATAGCTGCAAGGCAAAAGTGCTAACCACTGAGCCACTGTGCAGCATGGTTGTAATTCAACACAGTGTAAATAAAATTTATATATTATATACAATAAAATATCAGAAGTGAAGTAGTGGAAAACATAGAAATAGGAGGCAACACTCTTGCTGCATTGCTGCACTACCTTCTAAAGATTGTCCACTCTAATCTACACTCCAAAAAAATAGTGTTTGGGCTGAACAGAATAGTCAATGTAACATGTTTGCCTCAATCTTTTGGAATTATGACAACCTCTAATGAATTATGTGCAACCAACAAACCACACTGAGTTTGAAGAATCCGCTTTTCCTCTTCAATGAAAAGTATTTTAATTTAGCATTTACCTAATGATTGTAGTATGAACACAAAGTTTACGTTGATTAGTCATTCATTAATTAATTAATTAATTAATTAATTAATTAATTAATTAATTAATTAATTAATTAATTAATTAAAATGTTCCAAGTAGTATTTCCACATCATTTAAAAGTTAAATTATGAACATAATCTTTAAAGCTGGCAAATCTTTCAAAAATTAAGTTGCTCCATCCACAGGAGAGAGGACTTAAAATCCAAACCTCAAGATAAAAAAAAATAGTTATCAAGACAATTTCATTAAGTTACTTCTACCTGAATTTAGTTATGAATCAATTAATGCAGAAATTTGAGTTTAAATTCCTAACAATATTAAGTTGGCCCAATAAACAATGTTATTTAAACCATCTTTCCAACAGGGATTGTTTGGATTTAAAATCGTTCAATTTGAATTTTTACTTTGCAACCAAGCATTTAATTAAGTGGTGGGTGTAGATGTCTTGTGTTGTGTTTTAAGTTGTAGCTAATTAGATTACAGTAGCTAGCCAAGGTTAAATATAGTAGCTTCTAGTTTTTCTGTACACACTGCTCTGATAATACAAAACTCTTTTGTTATCTGCATTAAATGTCTAACCTTGTGAAAACGTCTCCCCTGTTTTGGTTACCCTGCCCCCTGTTGGCCCTTTTATCTGCACCATGACGATCAGGGCCTCAGACGAGGGAAGGTGTGATGTTCACCTGTCAGCCAGCATCAAAACTATACAGCCTTATGTCCTAAATGTTCCCCAAGGAACCAGCAGTGGCAATCATACTCGGTCAGTCAGTGTTCAAATGTGTGTTCTGTTCCAGAGAACACAACTTAGTTTCATCCCTCACCTTGAAAAACTGATACACATGCATCAAGGTGATATGCTTGACAAGATTAATCACAGTAGAAGACAGTAATGTGTCTACATTTAAATGTCAGTCATCCTAAGGTGAAATTCTTCATTAATTCTTGCAAAAAATAAAATGAAAAAAAAATTCCCTGAATAACAGAACAGACTGGAGACATTTAGCACCTTCCCTGAAAGTTAAACCTTCACAGGTTTTGACATCAATTCATATTAAACTGCCAAAGAGCCACAATGGTGTAAAATAATCAATAATTTGAACAAAGCTACTACTGCGAAAGCTTCTCTCTACAAGAAAGACGAATAAGTATTCTTCGGTGTCTGTGAGGTCTGTGAAGTCAGACCACCTAAGGCTGACCCACACTGCATGCAGACAACTTTAATCTTTTACTACTACCGACACGTAAAGATAGAATCTATCTGTAGTCTAAAATGGAGTGTTCAGGATGGAAGATTTAAGGTGTTTTACCCTCCCTACTGAGGCTCACAGTCAAATGTCGGTTTCCTTGATCTCCCTAAACTGCTTTATAGGCCCTTTTTTATTGCTTCCGCAAATTGTTTCCCATAGGTTATCCCCATCAAAGATGTTCATGCATAAAACTGTCCTCTCTTCATCTTTATTAACCAGCTGTCTTACTATTTGGTTACCTTGTAAATGCTGTAAAGTCTGTTTTTTTTAAAAGAAGATGCTGCAAGCACATGGGTTGGAAGGCAGTGGTAATTCAGGATTTGAAGAAACAAGCATTTCACTAAAAAATATCTTTAGATTTTGAGATAGGAATGTGAAAGAAAAGCACTCCTCTTTGACGTGGAGAATGAGCCCTGCAGCATCATGTACACCAGGAGTCACCAACCTTTTTGAACCTGAGAGCAACTTCAAGGGTACTGAGTAGTACGAAGGGCACCTTGTTTGATACAAACTTCTTCAATAGCAAACTTGTGCCATCATCTTTAAACAATAATAATAATAATGAAAATAATATGTAAAAAGACTGTCTGATCACATTTATGTTAATTATTCATTACAATAATTATTAACAACGATTTCCACAACAATGATGGTAGGAAACACACACACACACACACACACACACACACACACATATATATGGAAATCTGTTCCAATATTTGTATGAATCAGCATATTTGCAGCATTTTGTTCAAAATCACACCAGTTAGACTTCTCTGCAAATTGTCACTTCTAACATTTTTAGGAAATCATTAACGGTCATCAAACCATGCTTCATTTGTGCAAACCACTACCTTTGTAACATTTTTGAACAATTCATGAACTCTGTCCCATGTTTGTACAAATTATCGGTTATGTAAGAAAAAAATCAACTCTTTCACATTTTGAAATGAATCCTATCACATTAGTACTAATCACCAACATTTTTCACCAGCATTGCAACATTTTAACAGATCATAACAACAAATCATTACATGTTTTCAACAAATTATTTTTCACATTGTGTAATGGCACGGCGTTTTGAATGACAACATGTGTTACCTCTTTCTTTGAAGCCTGGCATTGCAGAGCTTATCATGTCTTACCTTTACCTTGCAGCTCACAGTTCAGATGGTTCAGTTTCCCAGTGATGTCCGTTAAAAATGCAAGGCCAAGAATCCACTCAGTGTCCTCAAGCAGCAAGGTGTCTTCACCTTTGGATTGCATGAACTCTTTGATTTCGGCCAACAGTGACAAAAAAACGCTGCAAAACTGGTCCCCTGCTGATCCATGGGGTTTCTGTGTGCAGTAACAGGTCACCATGTTCAGCTGACAGCTCCTCCAGCAGCACCTTCAATGTCCTGGTTGTTTGGCTTTGGAGCCATTTATGATCTTCACGACACGAGTCATCACATGATCAAATCCGGCCACTTTTGTACATACATATGTCCTGCTGGTGAATGATGCAGTGGTAATGTAGGAATGTTGGGAAGTCTGGATCACCTCTGCATCGTACAATGAAGCCTGCATGCCGACCCGTCATAGAGGAGCCCCATCCGTCTTCACTAAAATAAACTTTTCTAATGGTACATTTTTCTCCACGAAGAATCTTTTCGCCGAGTAGCAGATGCCAAAGCTGCCTTTAAGTCCCGGGCTTTTCCTGTCGGTAGTGCGCATACAGTCTGTGTGCGCTACCAGGTGGATAGTTAGCGTGGAAGCTTTGTGGCGGTGTTCCAGTTTGACAGGTGATCAGGTTAACTGGTGATAGTTTCCGTCTCCAGGTGTTTCGTTCGCAGATTCGTCACAATCAGACCTGGATTTACGTGAAATAAAGATGCCAGATAAAGAAGACGTCGCCGAAAAACGCCGGCATCACTACTTAACAAAGTCTATATCCATGTAAATATCATCTACGGACAGTAAAAAGAAACGTGCGGGCCGAAATAAAAAACACGTATTTTTTAAGTACGGTGAGAGGATTCGAACCCACGTAATCCAGCGATAAAATTACGAGACCACCGTTTTATTTATTGTGCTACCGATCAGCTCGACAAGCTTTCCGCTTCATCCATATAGATTACTGTCATCCTGCCAGGTGTTTAACACCTGGTGATTGTTCAGGAAACACGTCCATGTCAACTGGGGATAATCACAACTTAACACAGGCTGCCTGGTTAAGAACGAGTCACAAAACTATTTATTGTCTCACCAAGAAAACCCACAACATAGAAGCACGTCCACTGCTGTGTTGTGTGTTAGTTTGTGTGTTCAGTGGAACAGATCCAGAGCAGAACTTCAGGTTTAACTCGGGTTTGTTCTCAGAAACATTCAAACCCTCAGCAGCCTCCCATCAGAACAACATGCAGCACAACATCAGCTTTATTTGCTAAAATGCATCGGAACAAACTGAGACCACGTTGTTTAAACTAGTCACTCAGAAAACAATAAAAACTCGTTCAGTCATCCACGTCCTAACCGTCATTTCAGAGCACTTTAACCGCTGACAATATTAAAAATAAATAAATAAATAAAAAAAGGGAAGGGAAGTAAAGGGATTCGATCTGGTCAAAACAAACAATGGTTTATTCGCTCTACACAGTGAGCCATAAGCAGAAGGTATTGAGGTACACTACAGTCACATTTGAACGTTACAGCTACAGATATTCCTGTTGGACACTGAAGATATTGTGCTGCCATATTTGTATATTTAGCCTATATGTACTCTAAGGTGGATTAGGAACATGTCATTAAGTCAAATGCTGTCAAACACCACAATTCACTCTAGTCTTCCTCTGCGACATCTTTAAAAGTATCTTCTGCCATTTCTAAACCAGCCAGGGTGTTTGGGAAGACACAAATCACACAAATATATTGTTTGTTTTGACCAGGTCGGATCCCTTCCTTTAAAAAAATATATTGTCAGCGGTTAACCTGCTTTGGTTAGGACATGGATGACTGAACGAGTTTTTATTGTTTTCTGAGTGACTATAGTTTAAACAACGGTGGTCTCAGTTTGTTCCGATGTATTTTAGCAAATCAAGCTGATGTGCTGCGTGTTGTTCTGATGGGAGGCTGCTGAGGGTCTGAGTGTTTCTGAGAACAAACCCGAGTTAAACCTGAAGTTCTGCTCTGGATCTGTTCTACTGAACACACAAACTAACACACAACACAGCAGTGGACGTGCTTCTATGTTGTGGGTTTTATTGGTGAGACAATAAATAGTTGTCTGACTCGTTCTTAACCAGGAAGCCTGTGTTAAGTTGTGATTATCCCCAGTTGACATGGACGTGTTTCCTGAACAATCACCAGGTGTTAAACACCTGGCAGGATGACAGTGATCTATATGGATGAAGCGGAATGCTTGTCGAGCTGGTCGGTAGCACAATGAGTAAAACGGTGGTCTCATAATTTTATCGCTGGATTACGTGGTTTCGAATCCTCTCACCGTACTTGAAAAATACGTGTTTTTTATTTCGGCCCGCACAATTCTTTTTACTGTCTGTAGATGATATTTACATGGATATAGACTTTATTAAGCAGTGATGCCGACGTTTTTCTTCTTTATCTGGCATCTTTATTTCACGTAAATCCAGGTCTGATCGTGACGAATCTGCGGACGAAACATCTGGAGACGGAAACTATCGCCAGTTAACCTGATCACCTGTCAAAGTGGAACAGCGGCTACAGCAGAGTCTCTCCACATTGTGCCGCTTTGCCGTCGCAATAGTCGCCCCGCAAATAGGACACATACATTTATCTTTCACTGTCGTGAAAAATAACTCTTCCTCCCAGTCATCGTGAAAATAGTGTTTTCTCTTTCACTTCTCTGTCATGTTTTGGGGGTAAAAACCACATCTATATCTTCCCAAAGTGTCTGCATGCGGACGCTTCCGCAGAGTGACGTGGTGGTTTGACATGCGCAGTGAACTTTGACTCCGACGGTCAAAGTTCATTTACACCGAAGACGTTTTTGTTTTTTTAAAAAAATATAATAAATATTGTAATTTAAAATCTGCATTAATGTAAGTATTTCCGATTTATAAAGAACAGCAACTATAATTTTTATAAGGAATTTCATGGTGACTAGTGTTATTTTTAGAACATGTGTTGGGGGCAACTCACATGGTCTCTGCGGGCAACCAGGCGCCCGCGGGCACCGTGTTGGCTACCCCTGATGTAGACACTCAAAACCTACAGAGAGGGGTTTTTGTTTTTGTTTTTTTTGCTTGTGTTGTTCGAAGACTTCTGCAAATCGGCCACAACGTTGTAAAGTCGACCCTCCCTCGGATGAATAAATGTACAAGAAAATTATCTTTTCATGACCTGGTTATTCCACCATCCTACCTTAATGATGTAACACTTTTGCACCAGCAGAAGAGACTGAAAAAAAGAAAGAAATCTGTGAGTAAATAGTTGTAAAAATACATTCCCGCTCAAAGAAACGCACACATACACATATATATGCACTAACACTATGTTTGTCTCCACTTGTCCATGTTTTGAATCCCTGCCTGTAATTGAGTCATCATCCAATCAGTAAGTTACACTGAAGAGTGAGTTGAAGGTCAGAGGCCTGAGCCACTTCCAAGCTGCCCCATAAAATCTTTGGCCACTTCTTTGAGAGAAAAGCTTCAAATCCTGAAGGATTTTGTTGTTGTTATTTGTTTTGTCTCGATTTTAACTCAGAGACACCGAGGAATTCTCTCCACATAGATCTCATAGATCTCATTCAGCTGTCAAACTGCTGTCTCCCGGCCGTATTTATGCTCGTGTAATTACAAAAGCCAGATGACAAGTCGCTGACAGATGGCAGATAGATGGGCTATGCCCTTGAGTTTGGACTGTGCCCACATGGCCTGTTCATCAAAAACATAATAATACTGTTGGTGGAGTCACACATTGGAGCTCCAAACCCAAGGACAGGGTAATGTCTGGAGGTCTCCTTAGAAGCTAGATGGCAATTATACATTCAGCGTTGAAGAGAAATGAAAGTTTAAATGTTCGCACTGTTTTGCCTTCCCAGGAGATACATATACAGCCGTAAGTGCCATAAATATATTGGCCCATAAGTGTTTTTGACAGCAAGTTCCCTCTTTTGGGAGCAATTCAGTTAATGCTTGTTGGGTGAGAAAATGGAGGACTTTTCAGATGTTGCAGCCATCAATCCAGAGCATATTTTTCATCTGAGAGAAGAGATGGGGGCAGCCATAACGTTATGTCATCTGTCAGTAAAATACTTTCTTGCTCCCACAGCAACCGAGCAGCACCATCGGTATTCAGCAGATTGAAATGCCTTACCCATAATGCAAAGAGTATGTGATGATGTATAGGCCCCTTCAGCTGTTTAAGTTGAGATAAAAGATAGCAACCAGTATCATGTGTACATATAGCAATTTTTGCCAGTGCATGGGAAAAAAGTGAATGTGTAGGCCCACATTGCAATCATACAGTCAGGTTTGACTTGCGTAGCCTACAATAACCGGTCCATTTCACTGCAGGAACTAGGTCATAAACTCTTCACAATTCTGTCACTGAGAGTATTATTTCAGCTGCTCCAGCCACTCGCAAAGCAGAGCCGGGAAGACAGTTGATGTCGGCGTTCAAGAACAACAAAAGAGCGCATCAAAAATTGCAAGTGCCTTGCCAAAAAACGTCACCATCTCATCACCATCTGTTTTTCCTCTGCATAACTTTCATTCTCAGGCCCGGAGACGAAGGCTTTTACCCGCCGTTGCCTAGCTGCTGCCGTTTTGTGATGCAGCAAGCAAAAACAAAGTATCATCTAGAATATGCCAGTAACTCATCTGCAGCTGCCAACACTTCATCAACAGCCAGTGGAGGAACACTACATGAATCACAACACAGCAAATGGGCAATTTCAAGTATTTAGCCTTTCAAATCACCTGACAAAACTGTTGCAACTTTGATTCATAGCTTTTGAGCTTCCAAATTGTTTTCACCGCATGCAGATATAATGTGGCTGGAAAAATATACATAAACTACTTCAATTATTATCAGTAAATCATTAACTGAGGGATGGAAAGGGTCTGTCAAGCATGGCAACATCAAGCCTTTAATCTGCGAGTTGTTTTATTACACAGATAAAGACTAAATCATCCATTTGTTTATATTACCCCTGGAGGCAATGAAATGCTTATGAGCACGCATTATTTTGTCTCTTATTATTTGCAGGCAATCATAACAATTTACTGGTGGGCTTTCCATTTCCTGCCTGGCTTCAGTAACAGTTGACTAAAAGTTTAAACATCCTAGCTTGTTTGATTCTTGTTACAGCTTAAGGAATTAAACAGAGTTTGGAGCTGTGAAGATATTTCAGTTAACAGAGACACACAAGGGTCTGTACAATGAGATAGTGGAATGACAGGTGATTCAGTTGATAAGGAAAAAAGTTGTTTCTTCTTGCAAAAATGTGAAAAGATTGCAGCAAAGAACACTGAGTTTCGTGGAGATATTTAGCGTCGGACATGCAATCATTCACTCTACGTGGCTGTATGCGTGTCTGTGTGTGTGTGTGTGTGTGTGTTCCACGCAGGCCTCTGTAGCCGTCATCCTGTCTCCAGAAGGATTTAATCTAGTCCCTCAGGCCTCGCGCTCAAAGGCAATGACTGACAACTGGCAGAGGGTGTAAGAGATATGCATGACTGTGTGTACTGTAAGTGTGTTTGGTGGTTTTGCCTGGTTCTGAATACTACCTGTCTATAGTGCTAATGTGTTATTCGAATTAATCTATACACGAATGGGCATTACATGTGTAAGAATATGTGCAAATGTGTATGATAAGTGTTTAACTTCCAGCAGTAAATTGGCTACATTGTCATATTACTGGAGTGCAAATCTGTACTTGTGGATGCTGTGTGTGTTGTACAGATTGAAACTGTAATTTTAGAATAGATGGGAAAAACATGGTTGACCTCAAGTTTATAATTAGTATAGAAAATTGGTACCACTTTACACTTCAGTCATAAGAAGGTAATAATGATGGAATAATTTGTGGTTAGTTGGGCAGTGTAATCACATACATACACGTATATATATCTCTGTATGCTATTTTAATCATTGGGTTATTTTGTTTGTAAATTTGCTTTAACCTAATTTGCTGATGTAGTTCAAGACCTAATATATTCTCTTAGAATACTACATTTGCTAATTTGGCAAGTTAAAACTGTATCTTGCCATAATCAACAGCTTTTTTCCTTCAAATGAAACCCTCCCCACACTACGCTACATCAAAGTCTACTGCTGGATATGTTTTGTCACTAAAAGCCCGAATAAAGATTGACATTTCATGTAAAGGCCTCACTGTTAATTATAACAGTGTACAGCTGCGGGTTAGTGTTGGCTAAAAGAGAGTTATCAAGCTTTGAGGCTGTGAATGGTCGCACTGTATGAACAGCGGTCTCATATGTCAATCTGCAGGGGGACTACTGTTGCACCGCTAAGCCTTGTCATTGTTACAGTTGCTACTGTCGGCGAAGGGACACACTTGCACTGCTGGCAGCCTGCGTGAGAGTGTTTATGTGTGTCTGCTGTGCACAATATGCATGCACGTGGGCAAAAGCACGTCTGTGTCCACCTTATGCTTGTATCAGTGTGTCCTCAGTCATCTGTGTGCTTTCCATTGCGAGAGTGTGTCAGTGTGTGTATGTATGTGTGTATTTTGGCAGAAGATCAGATCCTGTGCCGACAACAACAGGACCCCCAGTTTAGTGCCAAGTCACACAGTGCCTCCTAATTCCCCCATAATCCACCCTGTCTCCAGGCAGGTGATCCTTGTGTGTCTATGTGTGAGTGCATCTGTAGGTTCGTGTTCCCAGTCCCACTCTGGTGACATCAGCAAACTGTGGTTACACTCTCAATGCTTTGGAAACTCATTTTCCCATCAGCCTGTCACTCCTCACAGTACCCGGTGGACTAAGCCTGACATAGCCTCGGTTAAGCCTTATCATGTCCTTTGTCTCTCACTGGGGGGTACTTGGGCTATTAAATACCAAAACAAGACCACTTTGTTGCGGCCATCAGTCCATCTGTCATCAATTAACATATTACAAGTGCATCATTGCTATATACAACTGATAAATGTCTAACCAACTGTTACCTAGCTGCAGTATTTGGCGCAGTCTAAATTTACAGCATGATGTTTTCCAAATTTGAGTAAACTGTCTTTGCCCTTGTGAAGATATGGTTCAGTTAAGCTAAGAGTTTAGTCTGGTACAGGAGAGCTGGCTGACGAATTTCACAAAGTAACAACTGTAAATAATGTTCAGAAGTGTGTGAGGCCATTTTTCAGCCAAAGTGCTGTTAGAAAAATAAAACACTTCTCAATGAGGCTTAAGATGCTGGAGTGCTATGCCAAAAAAACCTCCAGGGTCGTCCACAATAAGTTTTAACCTAATTCACTCAAAGATAACATATTCACATAGTTTGTTTTCTTTCACTAACAGTCCAAAACTAAAATATTCAGTTTACAACCAGCGTCGTATTTTATGTACAACCACAGAAGCAGTATCGATCCTCTCATCTAACTGTCAGCAAGAAAGTGAATAAATGTATTTCCCAAAAACTTATCTATTTCTCCAATAAAGAAACAGAAAAATGTTGCTGAAATTATGTTAGGACGGACATCAAACATTCAATATCATCATTGCATCAAGCAGAACTCCACTTTGGTTGCCAGAGGATGTGTTATATTACCTGAGATTTCTCTAAAATAATTCCAGATGTGTACGGGAGAAGCCGGAGCCACACATTCGGGAATGCACTGAGACAAATACACATACTCAAACATATGTTCACAAAGGCTCACGTAGACATCACTGCTGTACTCACACACAAACGCCCAGGACGCAACCACCATCTTCTCCCCCTACAGAGTTTAACATGCCCACCGCATTTGTCAATCATTCAGTCAGTTATACCAGGTGTCAATCATCTTCCTCGCTGACCGGCCGTCACGGTGTGCAGCCGGAGTGAATACCGGCCCCCCTGCTGCACTCCAGCCTGAACTCCTCACCCCGACCATAATGCACTTGGCCTCCCTCCAGCCTTCCTTCGGCCTCCCAGCTCTTACCTTTCTCCCTCTATTCACAACACAAGCATTTATGGACTCACAGATCCATCATTCGTGGTACTTTATGTACCCTGTATCCCCCCTTTAGTGCTCCCCCCATCCTTGTTTAGGCTCTTGTCCAACTATTCCTGGTATTTAGCCTGAGTGACAGTGTTTAATAATGTGTTCAAGAATAAAAGGGCATTATTAAAAGGGTGAAGGGGGGGGGAGGCGGCTGCTAAAAGGCCAGCTTTTAGGGAGGCCAGGTGAGGAAGTGTGTTTGTATGATGGGTGCAAATGAGTCCCACTGGTAATAGTGTATGTAGGCACCGAGGTGTGGACGTATAATTAAAAAGAAAGCATGCATTAATGTATAATAGCTTGTTTAATGATTAGGTAACAATTATCTAAACAAATTCCCCCTCACCGGTGTGCTGTCAAGCAAGGTCAGCACTGATTAAGATTAAGATGCTTTTATTATCAATATTTTACGTGCATATATTTCATGTAGCATGAGTTGTAATAGGCACTGTTCAGGAAATCACAATATAGACTACAGGAATATACATATATAAATGAAATAACGCACATAGCAAATGTGCACACTGCAACTGCGATCTGGTATGTAATTCTACGTGAAGTTAGCATTAACTGAACATCACAAAAGGCATTACTGGCATGTCTAGGAATGTGTGCTGCACGGCCGATCCAGGCCAATGATAAGGCACCATCTGTTACCCATGAGTGGAACTGGTGAGCTGTCCACGTCCACAGATGCATGCATACACCAGTCGTGTCACTTCCAAAAGGCCTCCCTCTGTAGTCAAGATTATGGACGGGGTCGGCTGGTTTTCGTTCTGTTATTGTAACGACTTTGGGAGGCGGACGCTGGCCTTTCTTCCTCTCTTCGGTTTCTACCGGGGATTACGAGAAGCAATGGGGGTGAAGGGATGGCTATAAACTCCCGTCTCCGCTCGCTCTCTTCTATGAATTTAGGGACACTGGGCCCCATAACAGCAGTTCCCTTCTCCTTCCTCCAGTTTTAATTTGATTGGATGTGCTAGCAGGGAACAGGGAGAGACTTACAATGGGAGTGAAGAAGTGACAAAAAAGAAAAAAGAAGAAAGATCATGTTATATCATTTTTTTCTTCATGCTGTGTACAGACTTTGGTTGTTGTGCTTGGAAGAGGTTCAGAGCGCGAGCGGAGGCTGCCATGGGGCACAGAACGAGGATAAGGTGACTCCAGCTTAGCAGAAAATGGCCACGGGATTGTGTTTCCACAGAAAGCTTTTAAAAAGTGGCACTGCGATCCTTCTGACCTCACTATGGTTTAATTAAAGAGCACGCAAGATGAACGTCAGTCAAAACAAATGGAAATGATACATTTTGAGAGTTTTTTCCCCCTCCTTATTCGCCTGCCACACAAAAATGGGGTAGGGAAAATGTCCCTTCCAATAAAAGTTTTTGATTTGTATTGTTCTGTTATCTGATGGTGGACTGGAATGAAAGTCTGTCAACAAATGAGTGTCCAATACCAGTCTGGGGCGAGTATGTAACCATATGCCTCATATTTGTACTCACTGGTGCTGTTTAAGAAGGCTTGCTTGCCAAATATGAGGATTAAAATGAAATCTGAAAACAAATTGCTGGTGTTTCTATATGCAACTAATCAAAAGTATGCGGTGTCAATACCTGCTACACTGGAAACTAGTGAGAATAATAATAACAAAATAACATTAATTAGACAAGCTACTGCAGTACTGAAAAACCCAATTTAAAATGTAAACAAGTAGTTTTTTTGGTCCTAAACTTTTCTGCAATGGCAAAGGAATCCTTCTGAAGGCCTAACAAGAATATCTGTCAAAAGATTCCAAACCTGCACTGGTAGTGCCAGTAAATTTAACAGAGAAAGAGATCTCTTTTCTTTCTGACTGTGACATGACTTGGCTTGAGAACAAACACAGATCTTTTGTCTGCTGTCTGCCTTGAGTTTAAATTTTTGATCCAAGACTTTTTGGATGTGTGCACTCTTCATTCTGCCTGTCCAAAAACGGTTCTGCTCACTAGATTTGACATCCATCTATAAGCATATGTCAGTTCATCTTCTAAACCTCAGTTCACCTGCAAGACACTCCCAAATCTTCTCTCATTACAGGGAACTTCATAATTTCATCTTCTGCTCCCCATGGTGACATCACCTATAGTGCCAGAGGAACAATAAGTAAGTGGAGGTGGAGCAACAGGAAGCTAGTTAAAAACTGCGTTGGGAGGTTGGTGGAGAAGCAGCAGGAGAGTGACGCAGACAGCGCCAGTATGAAGCACCAGCAAAGATGCCCAAAAAGCAGTAAGAGGTCCTCAGACTGGTGGGAAGATTCCAGCAGAGCTCTAGCAGGGGGAGGTGTAATGAGAAAAGTCTGCGATGAGATAGTTAACAAGAAAGTTGTCAGGTCTACTCATCCAACCAACCCACAAGAGCTGCAGTATGAATAAGTAATGCAGGCTGCTCTCATAAATGAATGCTAAGTTATTTATGACTGTTATTGGCTAGTATGAATTGCAACTGTGGTGGAACTTTTAACGACCTGCACAAGTCTCTGACACAATTAAGGCGCCCTTTGTTGCCTCGACTATTAATTATGGCAGTTTAAATTATTATTTCATGCCACCAAAACAATAGACTTACATTTAAGCAATACAAATGCAGGCACATACAGAACTCTGTGTGATACATTCACTGAAAGAAAAATGTGATTTTACTTGTGAACAAAGCTTTTGAATATTGCCTGTGAAATGTCAATTACTGCCAATGCACAATGGGCCTACACTGGATGTCCTTCTAGTTCCTTGCTCACAAAATTGTAGGATTTGGTGGCACAATGAGCCTCACAGGTATAATAGAACATCTGTGTGTTCCTCCCCTCTCCCCAGGCCCTCGTCATAAACCAACATGTGTTCTCTGTGAACCTATCAGGTTAAATAACGGGTTAACTGAAAGAGGGGTGCGCCGAAGCTGCCAAGAGTTTGACGGTGGAGCACCAACGGACCATTGGCAGGAAACCCCTTGTGGCTGTCTCATATCCAATGGCAGCCTCCCAAATGTTTGCTGCTGGCGAAGTCTGTGCGCCGTGATGGGCATGCTATCTCTCTACTAGCTTAATGGCTACGGACCATGCTTTCGCCACTGACAACATGCTACTTGTTTTCTGGGTCAGGGATGTCCCTTAGGGGAGAAGGATGTGTAATGTGAACATACAAGTGTCCCCACACTTTTCTTGTTTGGTTTTTGTCTCTTTTTTTCACTCAGTGTTTGTCTTGCTACTTCCATCATCTCTGCACAGCATTCCAGTCCACCCTGATCCCACCTACTGCCAAATCCAGTGTCACAAGCAATCTTTTTTTTTTTTATTTCACAAAACACACATAAAACATGCAGCAGCTCACTGGCAGAGCACGTTTGCAGACAAGACAAGAATGAGTGAGTTTTATGTTTATAT
The DNA here is from genome assembly GCF_022539595.1 of Amphiprion ocellaris. Classification (NCBI taxonomy): domain Eukaryota; kingdom Metazoa; phylum Chordata; class Actinopteri; family Pomacentridae; genus Amphiprion; species Amphiprion ocellaris. The sequence goes on along the minus strand of NC_072767.1, from coordinate 25,510,012 downwards.
TTTTATACATGAGTCTGTGCATGTGAGTTTTTGTGTCTGGAGGCCACGAATGCAGGAAATATGTCAGACCCGGCTCCTTAATCCCCATGTCCACCCCACCTCCGTTAACTGCAACTCCGTGCTGGTTGGTTCTTTCCGTCACACCGCAGACATCTCAGCTGTCCTGCTTCTTCACTGTCAAGGTGCTAACAAACCGTGAAAGGTGTCAATACAGAGGTCCTCTGATCAGAGTTTGGCTCGGACATGAAAGCTGTCACACGTGTGTTCGCTCGGAGCTCATCTGGCCTCATAGCGGCGTGCGTGATGGCAGGAATACGACTCTGTGAGCCGAAGCTGATGGTGGGCCAAAAAACCTCGACATACTCTGGGTTTTCAGCGACCCACTCTCCGGGCAGATGTGAGCAATGCTTTGGCTTCAGCCAACACGGTGCTGATCCAGACCTGTGAATCTGATACCAATTAGTGGGGGCCTAATCATGTGCCTCCCCCAGTCCTGGCTTTTGTTAAGAAATGAAATAAAGAGATGGAGGAAAAGTAAGGGAGAGAGTTAAAAAAAAAAAAGAGAGAGGGATACAGTATATATATAATGTTTTTTTAAAGTCTAGAAAGTGCAGCGAGAAAACACAGGCCAGGGGATTGTTTAGAGAAGTGATCTGGCAGCAGAAGGCTTAAATAGTCTCAATTTAATCTGTGAGGAAAATGTTTGCTGGCTTTCGTCTGGTGGAATGAGTGGGGATATAACACAGTGGACATATCTGAAATAGACTTTATGTTTTCTGGCCACATGTTAGCATGATTAACCACACCCAAAACTCACCAAATGCTCATGTAAGCACTAACAGACGAATGCAAATACACTCGCATATGGACGCAGACTTACAGCCACTCACACGCACACAGATGCATCATTGTCATTGCTCTGTTCTCGCAGGTGGAACGTTGGCATTTAACCAGTCAGCATTGCCCTGCTGAGCTCCCCGCAGATTTGCGGTTCATCAGAGGGTCATATCTCTCCCACTCTCTCTTTCCATTCATTCATCCATTGCTCTGTTCTTCACAGCAGCTTCTGCCAAACGGAGGGAATATACTGCCCCCTAGTGTAGCCAGTCTGTCACATAACAAATAACATCAGTTTGCTCTGCAAATCTTTCAGCTAATTTGAACCCATAACCTCTCAGTGAACCCTGTGTCATTCAGAGTTCACGATGTCTGAGTTAACAGCTAAGCTTCTTTTTATTCTCTGATAATAAAGCTTAGACACACGCCTGATACTCTAATTGAATTGAGAGCTTTTGTTTGTTCGTATGAAGCATCCCATCCTTTGGTGATGATGTCAGGGGACAGTGTTTTCAGACTCCCAGGCTGAGCTGCAAGGTATGAATGGCATATATGTACAACTTAGAGCGCCGGGAGATGTTTCCATATAATTAGATTTTTTTTTCTACTGATGAATAATTTCTGTTCTGTATCTAGTTTCTAACATCACTGGTCATTCTGTGTGTTCTTTATTTCCAGCAACCAACAGAACATTTTAATTTTCCAGTTTATATACTGTACGTGCAAAACTAAGACACTCCTTGCTTTCACAGGTTTATACAAAATTCGATGCAAAATCCTGTAAAGGAAATATGAGAGTTGGTGTTGTAAAGTCTAGTTTTGCTTCTAGTTATTTATGGTTTTGAGCTACTAATTGTAGTACAAATAAATTAATAAAGGCATGGATATTAGTGAACTTGTATATGCGGTAGATGTATTTTATGCAGAGATTGGAAGAGCTTTTATTTGTGTAGAATTATACAGTATTTATTTTCTTTTTATATATTTATTTTAATAATAATATGAACACTACATATACAATATTTATAGAGAGCTATATAGAGCTCAGAGATACTTTATAAAGTAGGCAATGAACAGTTTTTTTTCATATATGTATAGGTATAATATATATACAATTAAAGGCCATTTTTGTATTAATATTATTATTGCTATTATTATTAGTAGTAGTAGTAGAATTTCTACTGTTTAATTCAATTAAATTCTTTACTTTCTCTTCTTTTTTTTAAAATATAGCAGCAATTCACAAAATAAGTAATCTCAAGGCACCTTCCACAATAAGTTCATAGTAAGGTCCTTTTCATAGAGAGAAACCCAAAAATTCAATAACCGCCTGTTAACAGTGGTGATATTTCAGGGCTTTTAAAAAAAATGGATAGAATACTTCTTGGAACATGTTTCATCTACAGTTTTATTTTTTGAAAAGCAGAATTTCCCCCTTTCTTTCCCGTTAAATTATTATGAGATGCAAAAAAGGGAGACAAAACATTCCACAACAGAGAATCTGAACAGGCCTGTGAAAATATGGGGAAAAACTGATCATTTCCAAAGATCCTGTGGCCAGTTTGGTATCACTCGCTTTAAACTGCTTAAAGACTCAGTGTGTCAAAATGTAGCTGTCAGCTTGAATAAATTACCAGAAAGAAGACTGAGCGCACTTTTAAGGAACGTACCTCAACATATATTTTTATAATCCTGGACGACACAGATTTCTGCTGAAAGTCGTGTATTATTTTATCATTTCCTACAGAGCAATTTCTCCCTCTAAATCCCTTTAGGCAACTTTAATTAGCAAGTCTAGACATCAGACTTTGTCCTATGGCTCCAAATCGACAAGAATTTAAAATCCATCAGGGCCAAGTAAAGCAAATCAAAGCAGTGCTGGTTTTAACAAGAGTTCTTTGGGTTAGCACTTTTAGAGATTTTTGTATTTCTCAATGTTGTTTGTTTTTGTGTTCTTTGTTTAGACTTTAATATGCATTACATTCTAAACTCAAAGAAGGTAACTTTATTTTGAAAGAGTATTTGTTATTCAGTATTCAGTAGTAGAAAACAAGATATAAATTTAGATTGCTTTTAATTATTGACTTTACTAATTTAATTTTCACCACACTTAAATATACAATTAACACATGCATTCTTTGATTTGTAATATTTTATATTGTAATAAAGATTTTTGACATTATTACTAATGTCAAAGTATGTGTTGAAAAATATGCTTTGTGTTTTGTTGTCTGCTTTTTAAAATATATTTTTAAAGCAATGCAATACAATACAACACATCAGAGTTTTAGTGAATAACATATATCTTGCTGTTTGTTTTCATTTTAAACCAGGCAAAATCTATTGAGGACAAATAAGACACTCAAAATTAAAAAAGAAGGAAAACAAAGAAAAGTACATGGAGGTTGTGGAAGAAACAAATTAGGCACATTGTGATCTGGTACATTTTTTCCTCATAACGCTTTAATGAGTGAGCTGACCCCAAAAACTATATTCTTATTCTTCTATTTCCAGGAAACAAGTGTTTTTTGTGAATACTGTGTTCTATCCAGCTTCACTGTGTTACTTCTGCTCTGTGGCACATCAGGAAAACAGGCAGCCTGTTTGTCAATGTTTATCATTGTTTTCTTATTCCTGACATACACATATGACCGGCAGCAATGCGGATGTGATGGAGGGGAATGGAGGGGAGACGCTGACGAGCATGCTTGGTACTAGCAAAGACATGATGTAGTGGAAAGGCACACAGCTATTTAGAGGGAGAAAGAGAGGAAAAAAATGGGCCATTGCCTCTCGGCGGCCTCCCTGACAGCATGTTCACATAACAACTGGTCTGCTTTCGTGGACACTCTTATCTTAATGAGGCCCAATCCTTTGTTTAGCCCACAGTGGATCCACAGATAGGATTGTTTTTAAATAGGTCCCCCCCTCCTACGTTCCTCTTGTACCTCTGTTGGCTTACTGCCTGCACCACATCAAGCCCAGGCAGGCCGCCTTCCACGTCTGAACTACTGAGACATGATACATCAGTGTCAAAGTTGTCATCTATTCTGGGACAAAGAGCCTGTTAGGGAAGATCTCTCTGCTTTTCTTGAGGGATTGACAAAGAGATTTGGCATAACTGTCCCCCTCAGCCATCCTGATACATATTCAGGAAAAGAAGGCAAGACAGTACTGTGAATGTGCCACTGTGAAACCACTCTCTAGGCCATTTGTGATGTTACACATGAAGAGGAGTTTGTCAGATATGATGTCTGTCTGCATTCTGGGCTGGAAAAAGTCAGAGACAGTGGGGCTGAAGATCAAGAGCCCAGCGAGCAGAGCACAGAATGGCAGAGGTCAAGAAAAGGTTGCCGAGGCTCTGACGACTTCTATTGTGACTCCGAAGGCCTGGAGGACTTCCTCTGTGGGCGTACAAAGATGCACGTCCCAATGTAACTAGGGCACAGAGTCATGCATTAGAGGCACAGTGAGCTGTGACTCGCTGCTTGTGCATAAGTCACTACTTCCACCTTGGCCCCGCTGCCAAGTGATGCTAGACCTCCACGGATCGCCTGGGCTCAAAATGCTTGCGGCAATCTACAGAGGACGACTTAACCGCTAACATTGCAAACGCATGGTGAAAAGTTCATTCAGCATGTGTAATCTGAGGTCCTCGCTCGCTGCGTTTATACTAATGCTTCGTGAAGATGCGCAACTTTGGTGCTGTAGACCTACTCCTCCATGTTGATTAGGTTAAATGTTAATTCTGAGGCTGCATAAACACTTAAAATAGCTTCTGAGTTGGTGTCATAAGTGAGCACATGCAGTAAAACTCAAGATGTGCAGCGAGAGTGCATGGAGGTGTGCTAGGAGCCACCCAGTAAGATTATAGGGGAGGCACAAAGTCCTGTTTGAGGATGTTAGTTTAAGGGTGGGAACACTTGACTTACTGGCTGCAGGACTTAGTTTTGAAAACTTTGCGGTTAAATGGGCAGGAACCACGTGAAGGGCACTGCATCGGAGGAAACGCAGTTTCTCAGTTTTGTTTGAGTCACTACTTGTGTTGTGATTGCTGTTAAAATAGGGACACAATATTATAACTTCTATGTTTAAATCATGGTATGTATGCCTGTAGTAAGAATCCTAAGATTTATTGCATTCATTGCCAACTGGGATAATAATAAAAGTGAGTGAATTAGTAAGATAGAAACACTGCCACATGTAGCAAGTACACATATGTTAAACTAATATTATATAAAATATTTTTTTTCTTTTAAAAAGTGCTGTTTTGATGCCATCTCACTGCTAATTTGCAAATTTTAACTGCACGTCTTTAGTAAAGCAAAAAACAAGGTCAAATAAAATGCACCAAAGCACAAAGCCCTGTATTAATACTATTACTGAAACTTACTGATAACTTTCAGCTCATGACATCACTTATATTAGTTATGTAGTTGTTCATGCAAAAATAAACAAACAATAAAACAATACATGTCGTGTTCTACTAAATGTAGCCTGCCTTTATTGTCACTGCTGTTGTGCAATAATTTGCATTAAATATGGCCTCAAATATTACCAATTCTGAAGCTTAACATGTACAAATCATTTTTAATAATTCTAAACATATTTAAAAGACACTTTTTTCAGTGATTTGTATTACCAAAATATACTGAGTGGTTTATTTAAATTTTTTAAATTTCATCTACACGTTACAATAAAATCTAACCGCTAGGCTTAAAGTAGTTAGAAAATGAAATATTAAAAGAAAATGCTTTTTTAAAAATAGTGTCTGTTTAAATCTACCAAGTTTCAGTTCTAAATAACGTTGCTGCTGCTTGTAGAGAGGATGGAGAGAACCTAAAAGCATTTCTGGCAGCAGCAGTACAGTCTGACCTGGGGAGGGGACAGATAACCAGAGCAGCTCCTAAGGCCAGAAAAAGCTATTTCAACCAAGGATTTAAAAGATAGAAGAGCCCTCACAATCTGCATACAGGCACAGAAAGACCCAGCAAATGTCCACAAGTAAGGACAAAAAGAACCAAAGGCAAAAACCAGAATCAGCTTTTTTACAGCCTCGTATTAACATAGCAGGAACACCAAGATGGAAATGTGGATAACATAGAAGAAACTGCAGCAAGTTAAACATGAAAGCAAATACATACTGTGCATATATCTGTAAACACACATCATGGTCAGTTTTCCAAGTTTACAAATGTGCATTTAGGACTTATCAAAAGAGAATATTGTTATGAAAAAAAATCAATAATATGTTTAGCATCTGAATGAAAACAGATACAGTAAAATGTTGTGCATTTTTAATATAATATAATATAATATAATATAATATAATATAATATAATATAATATAATATAATATAATATAATATAATATAATATAATATAATATAATATAATACAATACATCATTGCATTACAAAGGCAAAGTTACAAGCAAAACACTTCAGTTCAAGCTGCAGTTTGGATGAAATAAATATATTGTCTGTAAGTCCATTGTAATATTTGTGTGCTTGTGTCACAGAAAGTTCTTTGGGCCATTTTTTTTTCTTTCCTTACCACAACCTGAGCTTGTAAACATCTTGACAGTTAAATCGTTCACCTCACCACCGCCTTGCTTTGGATCTTGGCCTTGTTCCACTCCATTTAATTGATGTAAAGAAAATCTGACATCTGACAAAAGTCCCTGTTTACCAATCTTTGCAAAACTGCCCAAGAAGAAAATATTTAAGTGACTGACAGAACCGTATTTCCTCCAGGAACCTGGATGAATAAGGGCTGTAAGAAATGCACTTTCATTTACAAATAGCTCCTTGGGGAATGTGAAGCCATACGGTGCAGAGATGTTCCCCAAGGTTCCTCCCCTAGTCCCCTGAACTTATGCAACTGTAACTCCATCCATGTTTGAACAACCACACCTCAGGAATCACCAAAGATAAAAAGCCACTATGATTTACTATGATTTCTCATAATGCTATTGACTGAGAAGTAGATCGAACAATCTCTGATTAAGGGTGAGTTGAAATAGGAAAAAAATAAAACATAAAGCTGTCAAGAAAAATCCCATCTTTGAGCACACATTAACAAAATAATTGATAATGTAAAATTCAACCAGTGCCATTTTCTGAACCACAAGTAGTTGGTTGTTTTGTATTATTGTGACATGAAACTGCATGTGGTTAAAACTAAATATTACTGGTTGGCTTCTACTTTAATAATGTTTGGGTAATGTTTGCTCAAAGATAGACTTTCACGACAGCTTCACTTTTTTCATATTTGAATTCACCCGTAAACAAAGATCATTTGACCTACTTGTCCAATATTGCAGATTCCAAATCAGTGACACGATCAAAAAACAACAGTGAAAATTGAGATATTTGTTCAAACAAAACTTCAAATTTCAATGCGGGGAAAAACATGGGAATTTTTTTTCCCTAAAAGTATTTGATATATAAATGTCAAATTTCACAGATACCATTTTTAATATTTATAGTCTGTGATGAAAACGACAATTATTAGGCATTCTAAACATGGAAACATGTCTTGTTTAATAGAAAGTTCAACACTTTTAGGCCTCAAAATTATGGGAATAGTGACTCCAACCTCGATACAAAGGAGATTTTCTCAAACATTCCGACAGTAAACTGCCAAAATCAACTGTACAGTCTATCATCATCACAAATAACCAGACTTTGTTTGATTACATTCAGAGGCAATTAAAAAGTTTGAACGAACTTTCCTGAACACATTCATGTCATCATCCTTGGATCTAAAAGTCATCACTATGTAACAAAAAAATTAAAAGAAGACATTTATGTTTAATATTTTACTCATTATTAATTCAGTTATACAAGCAGGTCCACTCAGACAGTATTTTTCAAACTGACATCTTCCAAAGATTAAATAAAATACCTTTGACAAAGGGGAAGAAGATTTGGATTAGAAAGGACAGGCAATCCAGAGATGTGGTGTATGAATCACAGATAGGGGACAACCAGTGGAGAAGGAGCTGGAAAAACGATGTGCATTAGAACAGCCGTGTTGTGACAGTCTGGGAAGCAAACAAGACTGAACTCACAGATCACCAAACCTAATGAGACTTCATGAGAAGAATGAATAAGTTGTCAAAGTCTCTCATGATCCACCCTTGTTTGTTCGTGCCTCAAACCATTGCACTCAGTTCCTGAGACAAAAACATTATAGACCATGAAAACCGTGGAAAAAGATTACGTTGGGAAGAAAGTGCAATGGAGAGTCGGGGGATGGATTATTAAACCCAGCAGGGTTTGTCCGTGTTTAATTTTTTTCTGTGTGAAAGTTTAGGGAGAGGTTGTTGAGAGGCCACAGCCCGGCGGTGTTATGCAGTGTAATTGTGTGGCATTTGTCTTGGCACTGGAGCAGTGCCAAGACAAATGCCACACAATTACACTGTGACTGCGGCGTTTCGGCACCGCATGAGAGCAACACTCAGGCTGCAGTTTGGTTTAATTTGATGAGACATTAATTGGCTCGACAGCGAATCGGGCATGTAAAGCTGCTTGGACGGACCAGCTCTCTGACACGGCAGCTGGGTCACGGAGTGTCCGGCGGCCTCACACCTCATTGTAGCGCCACAAAGGCGGAGGGGTCGCAGGTGAGAGCCGAGAGTGGGCACCCTGGGGGGGGTAGGAAGGTGGGGGGCAGTGAAGAAGAAGGCGGGAGTCCCACGGTTAGGTCAGGAGTTCAGTGCTGGAGTTTGTCACCTGCTTGGCTTGGCACGCAATCCCTCCTCTTGAAGAGCAAGACTAAAGGTCCGCCACCCCCCTACACACCCCAAATCTGTCTCCAGCTACCTCCCCCTAATTGGATTTAATGAGCAATTTAACAGCACAGCAATGCCCAATCGAATCAAACTGCTACTGTCTGCCGCCTTAATCCTGGGTGTCCTTTCTAATGCCAGCATGTTTCAGGAGCCTCCTTTCTGCAGGACAACTCCAGCATTCTTGCTTGGCTCCTGCATCACACATTCTGCATCAGCCTCCTGCCTCTTTCGCTTAATGGCCACACTTTCAAAATCAGTGTGCAATACGACTTTGGTCATTTCACCAATGTTTAGAGACCGACATGTGATACACACATATGTGCAATACCTACTCAAGGTATCTATTATTTTCATACTTTTATATAGAGTGCTTTAAATAATGTGTAACTATTTTTATAATGTATATTTGTACACAGTTTCTCTCTTGCTGCTGCTCTTACTTTTATTCTTTACCTTTTATTGACAAAGCTGTCTTTGAGAAATGCACAAAGAATTCCAATGACATTATAAATATTCTATTCTATATTACACTACCCTGTCAAAAAACTCCTACGTATTTTAGAATAAATGCAAACATAGCCTAACAGGAGCAATAACTCAGATTTCCCTTAATTCACTGTGTGCTTGATCCATTTTAAATTCTACCAGCATTTAATTCAGTTTCTTATATAGTAAATGTAGATTCTTCACTCCATCCTAACAAACAACACTATTGCTTTTAAGGCAGCTGTTCAGATTTTGTGGTGCTGGTACTTTAACATTTTATATTTCAGCTGTCTTCAGCAGTGTGCAAAATAACCAGACGCCACTGAAAATAGAAAATGAAATGAAATTTTAAAACAACACAGCTCAGTTTGCACAAGCTTCCGCTGTAATATGACGAATATCTGAGCTGAAGAAAATGGGTTCCAATAAGCTAAATCCCCTACATTGTCCCATAATCACAAATAGATGCTTAAATGCAGAATGTTGTGAAATTACACCTACCATCTAACTATTAGGTTGTGTCCATATTTCTACCTTCAGCCATTACTTCATTTTTAATGACCCCCGGTGCACAGCGCGACTGTTTCTCTCTCAAAGAGGTTGCCAAAGCTGCAAATTTTCCCCATTAAATTTTGTCACGTTTATGGCACCAAAACAAAAAAGTGAGTACATAAAGCATTCGCACAACTTTGCTGTTTGTTTCTGTTCTCATTCTCACGAAGTTACAATTGAGGAGAACTCCTGTTTTGTGTGGTAGAAGATTGTGGAGTTAAATCAAGGGACTTGGGAGCATCCATGCATTGCAAGAAGAACTGTGGCGGCCTCCATAAAGCAGTGCTTCAATTGAGAGAGATTTGTCACTGCAGGTTGGCAAAGCTGCTTCTCAACTTAAAATGCCGAAAGCAGCTTAATTATTAGGTCAAAGGAGAAAGAGCAGAGAGCTGCTAGGGGGGAGGTCGGTGAGGTTGTTACAGGGTTAAACACGTCATTATCCACGCATTTGTTTGGGGTTGTCATTGCAAGTACACAAAGGCATTATTTTCTTAAAATCACCCTAATCCATAATAGCATGACCGTACCACAGTGCAACACTTTTCACCTCTCATTTTACACAATGCAGCTAAATAACTTATTTATTCCAAGTCTATTTTTGTTTATCCCTTTGGCATTTCTATTATTTATAGGTTTTATATGAATATTCTAGCACAAAGAGATGAAAGCTGTGCAATTTCAGCTGTTTTCGAATGAATGCAAATGTAACTTTACTTCAAATTAAAAATCGTAATTCCACTGTCAGTGTCATTTTGCCAAACAAAGCAAAAAATGTCAGTCTTTTGGTAAATTAATTTTTTTAAAATGTATTAAAAATAGATAAATAACTTAAAAAATTCTCAGAATAGGTTCCATAAAATTATACAATTCCTGAGTGCTTAAATTCATAGATGTTATTTTATAATTTTGCATATTGCCCTGAATTAATTATACTATGTGTCATTTACAATGAAATTCTGCTTTAAATGTCCACTATTGAATTTGTGTTGACCGTTCAAACTGAGGCATTGGCAGTGATGCATTTCTAACTACTACTACAGTAATCTACAGAACTAGGTTTGCAAATGCATCCTGATGTGCAAACAAGTAAACATGTCAGGCTCATTTATGAATAATTCTCCAAAACCTACTGAGCTGAAAAGCACATATTACAGCATTATTATCCATGACTAAACAACAAATGCAAAGTCTTTGCGAATATAAAGGTTTAAATACAATCTGACAAGGAATCTGGTTGCATTTAATTATTGAACAATGTATACAAAAACAAAGATAAATAGAGGATGACTTTAGCACTGTTTCTCAAGAAAAGGCTTCATGTGAATTTGCTACTATGGTACAAGTCAAGAATAAGTTCAGCTCTGTTGTGCCTTGGGGGAGAGACATGAATAAAGTAATTTATGGAGAAAAGTTTACAGTGTATGTATCCATATGTTCCCATATTTAAACTATGCCCCAGTTCATGCTATGAAGCAAACATCTGCACTGCCTTCTCTATGTGCAATAATAATTTACAGTGGTTAGAACTGAACAGAATCTTTAATGTCCTCTGTTTCACTCAGTGGCTCTGCAAAAGTCCATCAGAGGGGCGCAGAGAGTCATACCAATTCATGTTTTACTGCCAGAGTTTATATTGTAACTGACACCCAACTGCACTAAAACAGATACGGATATTTATGTTTGCATATTTATTCCATCCTGAACTCTCTTTGAGGCTTTGAGATACTTTAATCTCTCTACCATCACCGTGCCTCTCATCTGATGCCGTTTTCACTCCTTTCTTTTTCCTGGCTCCAGTTCTCATCCCACCCTCCCCTAAGTTTACCCAATATCCCCTCGGTTCAGCGGCAGGGCACTGGGTCACGGCACTGGCTTGATTTTCACACTGTTCCCTCTACTGAACGCCACATCAAGTTAATCAGGGTTAACAATTGCGGCGGTGCCTTGCTGAGCAGGGCTCCCATCGGCTTAGCGTGGCCTCGGCTCTGGTGATACAGATGGGCTAGTAATCTCTCTCTTCTGAGAGCAGAGGGGACACATGAGGGTGGAGGTAGATGGCTGGGTGGCTGGGGGTGAGGGGCAGTTGTGGTCAGAGCGCAATTAAATAGTGACACAGGCAAAGTTTGAGATAAAAATGGTAAGATTTTGAGACTGTAAGGTACTGCGAAATTTCCTGAAAGCAGAGGAATGGAATGGAATTAAATCTGAACAGATGATAACCTTTGTAATAATGGAAGCCAGCTTTCTAAAATTTAATTAAAACAAAAGATTGTTTGACACTATATGCTTTGCTCGTGTTCTCAGTGTTGGGTAGCTCCAAATTTATCTCGTCTATTCATTTCTGGGCCATTGAGCTTTGCCTTAAAAACAACCTTTACAAGCAGTTTCTCCTCTCAACAAATTAGCTTATTTATTTGCCTCCAGAGCAGCACTGTCTAAAAAAATAAATGTAAAATTAAAATTTGTCTGTGAAGACTCAAGGTGCATCATAGAAAGAGAAGAAAAGAGAACAGTGTTGCAATACCAAGGTGAAATTAGTATTCCTTACATTGACTTTGAATACCAGCTGAATTAAACATTCTGCAAAGGTGTAAAATGTAAGTATCTTTAGGTCAAGATTAGTGTGATGTCAAAGGTCAAGCAGACCACAGGAATTACAAATCCAGAGTAAGTGTATGATGTTTTAAGATCAAAGCGAGGGCAGAGGAGGTTGTTAGAATAAAACTTCCAGCGCTGTGGATGACTGAAGCGTGACCCATTTGGAAAGACGGAACTCTGTGCAATAGCAGCTGGCTAACTTGCACAACAAACCCCCGGGTGCCCCGGCTATAGGCTACGCAGACTTAATTATTCGTTCAGTTAGAAGAGGCATTACACAACCGTGGTTTCCTGATAGGACCCATGAAGACTAAAAACACCCCTGGGTGACAGAAACGGAGCTCAGTTTTCTGTAAGAGTTCTTACAAAATCCAAAGAAACTAGACTTTACATGACCTTCTGAACTCAAAAAACTAGGCTAAAGTCCAACTTTGGCATGAGATTGTCTTGGATTTAACTCTTTCTTATGGCATCTTTTTTCCTCTCTCTCGCAGCTCAACCACTCTGCTTTTACCATTTTTTTTCCATAACCGTTTGCAAAGTCGCACCTCTTCCGAGTGACACATGTATTATTAACAAGGGATTCAAGTGGCATCCCTGCAGGGACACTCAGAGACTTTCACAGGTTTCTGTCGCTGCCACCATTTTGATTTGACTGCGGCTGGAACAGTTTTTTGCACAAACATTAGGAACCCGTGATACTAGTGCATATACTAAATATTTAATGCACTTGGCAAGTCAAAGGCTCCGAAGTTTTAGCTGGAGAGCACTTCTCTCCACTTATTACCCATCTCAACAGGGTTCATAAAAGTCTTCAAAATCACATGGAATGTATTATTCTTGAAATAATAAGCTGTCCCAAGAAGGGGAAAGAGTCTTATAAAGTGCACGTGAAAGGACAAGAAAAAGTAGTCATATTGGAAAAGTGGTAGCTGATGCTTGTAGTGTGCTTGGTCCGCACTCTCGCATGTAAAATATGTATGTTAGATTGAGCTACGATGTCCCTCAAGCCACTAGAGTCACAGCTCTTCATTTCTGCAGCGTCCCAACCCAGTTTGTGAGGGTCAATCGGTGATCAGGCCTGGGAAATGAGATTGACAAAATAAAAAAAACAAAAAAAACAACAAGCATTAAAGACCTACTAAACTCCACTTGGCCTTGTTGGCCTATCTAGTGGAGGGAAAATAGAGTTCACCAAAAGTTCACGCATGTCATCATCGCTGAATTTGGCTGGAAGTCTTTGATTGGTGAGGAAAAAGGGAGGAGCGAGTTTGCCAAATTTACTCCGACAATCGTTGATATGACACACGGCGTGTTCTACACTTCTGACCCTGATACACGGGGTCGCTGTTCGGTCAGACTACCGCTGCAGGCCAACTGTGTTTAGAGATTGTGTGTGTGATGGAACCCAGTTGAGATGGAAAAAAAAAAAAAGCAAAAACCCAAAATATCTCCGTTACCAACGCTGTGTCGTAACATTTCTGAGCCGGCCCCGCCCGCTTCTAAATGGGTTCAACTAAAGTTCACAGCAGAGGCCCCGCCCCTCGCCAACACGTCACCAGGCAGACGATGTTTCGTCATCAGAAGAAAAAGCTCACCTACAACCTCATTTCTGTCCATGCTGGCAGAGTCACAGCGACCCCCAGCGGGGTACGTCCACTTGATATAAATTACAAACTACAGCCTCAAAAGTGTTCTGACTGGGTTTAAAGTGAACCAGAGAGAGAAAAAAGGCCTGTTGGCAGTTTCTGCAGATAAATTCCTTCACCAGCTTAGACATTTTTCATACATACGAATCATTATCAATTACTGTCAACAGCTAAATGTTGCCTTTTTATTTTAATTTTCCATGAACTGCAGCAATTTATTTTGAAAGTATAGCTGCAAAAAAAAAACAACTCTGTTCTAAAATGTGTAAAGCAAAATACAAATTTGACAATGTTCACTTTTTTTTCATGTTGCACATTCTGTGTCACATTAAACAATACTCCTAATGTGGTGAAACAAGAAAATAAATTGGAAAAAAAACTGTAATATTTTAATATTGCATATTCCTAATCTTAAAATGTATATATATTTTTTTTACAAATATCTATATGTGCTGTACTTTGCTATTTGATGTTCAAAATTTAACATTTAATTTGATTATAATTTCATTTTATTCACATTAATACCTAACTGTATTTATAGACTTTATTAAACAATATCTATTTAAAATTACTAATAATGTACTGGTAAAATTGGTATTTTTATTTTTATTATATTTATTGGTAAAATTATTTTATTTGTCTGTGCATTTAATATTGTGATGTGAGGCAAGTGAAGTTAAATATATTTGGTTGATTTACTTTATAAGACATGATCCAGTCCAAGATTTCAGTATTTTTATTTCTTTTTTCATGCAAAAAATAACATTCAAACAGTCACACTGAATATTATTATTATTTTTAAATAGCACTAATATTTTAGCACTGGATATAGGATTTTGAACAAACATTAAATTGCAAATTCAGATCTACACTGACATAATTTGGTAGAAAGTCTCCTATAAATTAAATGATTGTTTGATCATGAAATTAATTCACAAAATCCTTAAATAATAAATTAAAATTAATGAAAACATTAAAATCCTATTTATGCCATTTTACATACATTCTACAATAATATTTAACATGTACTGCATCAAACAGTAAAAGGAAGTTTTTTTCTTAATGATTTTTTAACAGGACTTAAAGTTACCACAAGCATTTCCCTTAAAAAAAAATAAAAAATTATTATGAGCTGTGTTAGTTAAGTTCAGATCTATTTCAGATAAATTTGTCTGAAGTCAGTTGGCTTTATTTTTTCCTTCAAGGTGATAACATGCACACTGCTAAAAAGCATGAAATTAATAAACATATATATAAAAATGTAATGCCAACATATGTTTTAAAAATTATTATATTTTAACTATATGCAAGTACTGTATTATTACAGTCGCATTGTTTGCTTTGGTTTCTTAATTACTGTACACACACACACACACACATTCCCATTGCATTTGAGAGAATAATGAAACACAAATCGATGAAGTACAGTGGAAATTGGTCTTTTATGTTTACAGACAAACAACACAAAATAAGTTAAAGTAAATGTTTGGTGCCCCCCAAAAAGATGCAATAAATAGATGCATAATAAATAAGTCTAAGTTCATAACGTCTTTTGGTTTTGGTTGTTTGAGAACATAATCAAAAAAAGATGCAACACATCTAAACCCTTTCGTTGAAAAACAAGTAAGAGACAGATTCATTTCAGTACTGCCTTCAAAAACAACTAGGATTTTTTTTGTGGAACAAACTTGTGCTGATGTTCCTCAAATGTATTTTTTCAACAGTGCATTCGACTGGCCTCAGTAGGAATGAGGAAAATGTACTTCAGAACAAAGACTAAGAGCGCCCACTAGTGTTACAAATATATATTGCACCAGTATCAGAAATGTGTACTTCAGATTTTTGTTTTTTTACCAGAAATTCCAACATTCACCTTCACTTCACGTCTGTCAGATACCTGCATGATTTCACAGAATTTTAAGATTTGTAGAATTAATTTGCTGATAAATGAAACTACCAAAATGTAATATTTTAAAATGTGACAATTTTCACACTAACAATCATTATTTGTGATTCCTTGACAATTTTATTGCCGACATGTTGAATATGCCACTGTAACTGCATTGTCATCACTTCAGTACAACAAACTCACATTCTAATCTTTTTGTGTTAGTGTTAGCAGGTCTTTTAGACAGTGACGCCACACACCGATTCAGCCACTGTGACGATATTCATTTACAAAGCTATGTTTAAATGAATACATATGACTTGCAAAGAAAGTGAAATGTACAATCTTTGCAAATATTTTGCTCTGTCCAGGGAGAAAAATTCTGTATGTCTCATGTAGATGACATGAAAGTGAATAACGAAGTTGGATTGAAAGGTTGTTTCATCCAGATCAAAATCCTTTTCATATATCTGCAAACTAAATTTTTGGTCAAACATTTGAACTTTTCACTTACAATGAACCTTGGTTTTGAATTTGATAAACAAATACACATTTTTTTTTTTTTTAATCAACCCAATGCTAAATACTTAGACATTAGGTCTAAATGTCAAGGCTAAGCATTTATTTTATTCTCCCACAGCAGCAGGACAGAATTCAGCTAAATCCACAACCATTTAGCATGTTGCTTAATTTATTTATAAGGGTTATGTTGCATGTGGTGAAACACAGGCAGAAGGTGCAATTCACCTTAGGGCAACATTTTTCATCCAACGCTTGCATATGCATTGTCAGCAGGATTCTATATTTCCATAGGAAATATACTGTATTCACTGTATCAGTCGTTTGACCAACCTCTGCACAGAGAACAGACAGGTCCAGGCTGGTGGTGTGTATTTCATCACCCTGTAGGCTGATCCAACTGCAGACAGTGAGACTCTGGACGGACTGAACATGCAGGACAGGGAGCTCCCACTGTGTGAAAAGTAAGAGAAAGAACATGGTCATTGACCTTCTAGACCAGGGGTGTCAAGCATACGGCCCATGGGCCAAACCGGAACGCCCAAGAGCTGAATCCGGCCCGCGGAATGAGTTTTCAAAAGTCTAAAAATTACAGAGAAGACAATAAGTGCAATTTTTCAGTGAAAGTAACTGCTATTTTAAATTTGTCCACTATACTGCCCAATTTTTATGTATTTTTTATGTATACATTTTATACATTTACAAAGCAGGGGAATAACTCAACCTTCTTCCTTAATAGTTTCCACTTTAGTTTGTATGGTGTGATGGTTTGAGTTACTACACAGATGTGGAAATTAATGCAAATTTAAAATATACTTTTTTATCTTGACAAGCTGTTTTGATCATAAAGTAAAATAATACCGGTATATTGTTCAGTTCCAGATACCTGTGACTAAATGCTTTGTGCCTTTGTAGATACACTGTGATATGCAAGTTGTAATGCATATGTGGAAAAGATAAACTGAGGCATAATATTGTTGAAATTTAACTTATTTTTCTTAAGAAATTTCAGTTTGTTCATAACGTTATGCAAAAAGAAGAAAATTCATTAAACGTGAAATTGTTTTTGCACTAAACAAATGAAATTATTTGAAGCTGTCGTTATTTATAGGTTATTATGCTCTGATTCTACTGCTCTGACCCATCTCAATCAAATTGGGCTACATTTGGCCCCTGAACTAAAATGAGTTTGACACCTTTGTTCTGAACCATAGATTAATAGCTAGTAAACTGACATTTGCCAAAAAATAATGTCATCAAATTAAAGTGATTGCAAGTGGACATAAATTTAGTATTTTGCCAATAATTAAGTGCAAAAAAAAATGCTTTCATTACCAGTACATTTTGAACGTCACTTATCAATATTTTGCATTTGTGTAAGCACCACAATTATCTTGTATGACTATAGTCAACCTGTACCATATGCATTGTGTTTTAAAATAAGAAAAGAAATACATACATTTTAAAAACTACCATACCTTCTGCAATTACTGTTCCTCTGTCGACTGCCTGCAGGTTGAATCCCCGTTTTCCGAATAGCCCAGCTCTTCCTCTACAGCAGGTTCCACCAGCTGGTGATAGGAGAAGGCCACCATGATCTGTTTTAGATGCAGATACAGTCTGATCAGAATTAATATGATAACATGAAATGTGATGTGCTCTGAAAGGCAAGCCAAATAAATGTTGGAGTCTTTTCTACATGACTTGTATTTTCTGATTTTCTGGTAAGTCAATAAAAGCTTTTTTCCCTCCCTCTAGGAATGCAAGGTTGCCATCATTCAGGGATGTGACACTGAAAACATCCACACATTTAAAAAGTATTTGGAAAAAAAATGAATATAAAGAAAGTGTTCATCCAAGAAAAAAAAATCACATGAAAACATGTAAAATATCAAATCAAATGTCTCATGGCTGTACCATTGGTGACCTATTTTCCCATCAAATATATTTTTAAGGACAAAGCAGCAATTTAATTTAATGGAAAAGTAGGAAAATAGGACAAAGCACTACTTTTTACACAGTTGCTAAGTGAATCCTGAAAACTGATTTGGAGCGTAGTAATATTTCAAATATTTTTGCGCGTGAAATGTCTGATGCTATGAGCACTGAAGCCCTACTTCAGAGGACAGGAAAGGAAAGAAAGAACAGAAAAGCTGTGAAAGGAGTTTTTGTTCAAACTAATCTAGAAGACAGAAGTGCAAGCTAGACTTCTTTTCACCTGTTTAGAAGTACACACCCCGAGCCTTTTCTCAAAGAGCACATACTCAGGCTTTGTTCTCCAGTTTGTCACTGTTAGTGGAAACATTTGGTTGCTGAGCTCTGGTTTGTCCACGCTTCGTTACAAGCATTACAAACATTTTGTTATGCTTGTTTGTTCCCTAATCCAAAAGGAGCTGCTGGCAATAAATGTCAACTTGCATCTCCGTCCCCTAACTTTGAACAATTTTCTGTGGTTTGTTTGTTTCTGATTCTTCCAATTAGATTCTTAAAAAAAAAAAAAAAAAAACACTTTGCAATTGGAATTTTCCTTGGCACAGAAATGAGATGCACATTTCCACAAATTATGGGGCACCAATTTTAACCACTAAGTTCTGAGTCTGGAGCAATGAGGGCAAATAAAAGAGCTTGTGCGCCATTTTTATCTATGTAAGTACAATGCAAAAGGGTTGGACGAAAAGAGGGTGTGGTATTAATCATCATGTCCTCAGTAAAGCACATTACTCATACCTAATAAATGAAAATCAGTACTCAAGAGAGAAGAAATAAGTGCAAGTAATATTACACCAGAGCACAAATATGATGCCAGATGTAAACAATGTTCCTCTGGAAAATGAAGTTACATTTGTGGAGATACTAAAGGGAAATACATGTCCTGTAATTGGCTAAATTTATTGAATGAGTAATTGTTAAATAAAACGTCATTCATTTTCGTATTTTCTTTAATTTGTTTAATTTGACAGATAAACAGAGCCGGGGATTGTTTTTGTAGCTCCACCCATTTAGACTTGATTGAATTTGGATATGATAAAACCCTTCAAGTAGTTGTGTAAACAACAAGGGCCCATCTCCTCTACTCAACGACAGATGCTTTTACTTTCTCAGTCTCATTCCTTTTTGCTTACCGATAACATTACCAGCAGTCCCATCATGACCCCCATCATGATATACATGCTCTCAGTGAGACCACCAGCCCACAGAGGGCCCAGGATGGTAGCCAGGCCTCCCACTGAGCGACGAACTCCCTGACTGAAACCTGCAGTAGCAATGACAGACAGCAGCTCAACACGCAAAACATCACAGGATGGAAGACGTACATGCTAAAGTTACATGTTTAAAATTTGCAGTGTATATCAGCAACAGTCAATTCTGATGAAAACCCTGAATAAGTTGCGAGAAAAAAAGCAAAATCACCCAGCATGTGACACCGTAGATGACCACTAGATGAAGCCGTTTCTCACCTTGTGTTTTCTCAGAAGTAATTTTGGAAAACAGTGAAACCTGGGATACTGCTACGAACGGCAAACCCACAACCTGCAGAAATATTCCAATGATGAACTCTGTCAGCTGCCAGGGATAATCTCCTACAGAAATCACAAAGTGCAACAGGAGAGAAAAACAAAAACAATACTGTTAACCTCCTTTATGGAACAGGGTCTAAAGTCACTGCCACATATTTCTAAGCAATCCACTTCTTAAACTTCAGCTGTGTCTCTATGGGAGATCCGGGTTGGGTTCTCTATGAGGCAGCGTCAGACGCTGTTCTTGAAGATCTGGTTATGCAAGAACAAAGGACTTTTCAAGTTCAGTCCTACCTTGTGGGTTAGCCAGGAAGATGAGGCACCAAATGCAGGAGATGTTGGCGATGCTCAGACCAATGACAAGAACCACCCGCTCCGCTACATGACGGCTCAGCCAGCGCACAAACAGGAAGCCAGTGACCACCACCCCACCGGCCAGGCAGTACATCACACTATTCTCCAGCTCGCCAAAGTTGAAATACTTCTGGGTCAGCGGAGTGACCATGGTCTGAGGAGAGAATAGTTGAAAATTCAGCATCGCACATGAATGCCATATAAACATGTCTTCATGAGTAAAAATGTCTGCTAGTGGAGCTACAGTGCCTCTAAAAAGCGTTCACAATATTATTTAGTGTTTTTGTAAGGAATTTACAAGACACAAAGACTCTTTCATGTCAAAGTAAAAACAGATTTCAGCAAAATAATGTAAGTTAGTCAAAAGCATAAAATACGAAACAAGTATTCTTCCCTTTCAAGTCAGTATTTGGAAGAGGCAGCTTTGGCTGTAATTTCAGTATTGAGCTTTTGTGGATAGGTCTAAATCAGCCTTCCACATCTGGACACTGCAATTTTACTTTATTCTTTATTGCAAAACTACTCAAGCTCTTGTCAGAGCACATGGATCGTAGGTGAACAGCTCTTTTCACGTCCAGCTACAAAGTCCAATACTGCTGCATTCATTGTACTCTCTACCTTGACAAGTTTTCCATGACCTGGACCTGACCACTCAGATGATCTCCATTTCACTAATTCCGTGACTTCTCGCACCAATTGGCTGGACCTGTGTTGAATTAGTCAAGTCACTTTGAAAGGAGTAAATACAAATACAATCACTTACTTTATGTTTTATATTTTGAACTAATTACATGGTTGAAATCTGTTTTTACTTTGATGTGAGTGTGTATTTTTTTGTGAATTCTTGTAAAAAAAAAAAAAAAAAAAAGCCTTTCAACCATGATTCTACTTTGAAAAGTAATAAAAGAGAATACATTTGTATACACTGTGTAATCCTTACTCCACTATGGTTTTAACAGTTTCAAATTTACTGACAACAAGAGCAATCAGCCTAATGAAAGAAGTAAAAAGAAAACTTGTTTTCTTATTCAGTCAGACAATATATACACCACCAGTCAAAAGTTTGGACACACCTTCTCATTCAATGCTTTGTATTTATTTGTGTTATTTTCTACATTCTAGATTAATACTGAAGATTAACACTTTTTTGTTTACAACATAACTCCATATGTATTTTTTTTAATAGTTTTGATGTCTTCAGCATTAATCTACAATGTAGAAAATAATGAAATAAAAAGCACTGAATGAATAGTGTATGTGTCTGTATGGATGCAAGCATGTTTTTGTCTGTGTGCCTTTAGCGCACCTCCAGTGCTGTCTGATTGAAGAGGGTGATGAACTGAGCAGCCAGCAGCACAACTACTTCTTCTCTTAGGAACTCTGACACAAAGAAAGCAACAGATTTTGTTAGACAAAGAAATAGTCTGAGATCAATAGTCAAGTCGGTGTAGAGAGAAAGTGAAAATTGAAAACATTGTCAACATATAGATATCCACCATTTTTGCATCTGTCCATTACGCAAAGGTACATTCATGACCTCCAGTGCTCCTTAAAATCTCAAAATTTAAGCAATTTTAAGAAATTGAGAATAAACGTTTGCATGTTGTAGTCGGTTTGACACAAATTATCTGGAATTTGCATGACAGCAAATAACTTGGCAAATCATGCTACTTGGTTTTTTGGGATTTTTTAAAGTTAAATATAGTCTTTGCAGAATCCGTTGGATGTCTGGCATTACAGGGAAATAAAAAAAACTGTACAGCCTGCATTTAAAAATGGTTCGGTGCTAGTCAAAAGGTAAATTACAGACGGTTTATAGTTATAAAGATGAAGCTTGTGAACAAACTGGTTCCATCATTTAAGAAGAAAAATGACACATTTAGCTAATGAAAGTTGCTTAAAGAGGGAAAACATCAAGCCAAACCAACCATCTCACACAGATATTGTGAGTCACCTACCTCGCATCATGCTGCAAGTGAAGAAACCGGACTTTCTGGTTTCTGGTGTCACAGGAGAGGGAGGTGTAGAAATATGATTCAGCATGCCATTGGAGGCAGCAGAGGTGTGATTCTTGAGTGGGCTGGATGTCACTACTGAACCATAAGACCCCACTATCTCCTGGGACGACATCAGCGGCTTTTCCTCTTCATTGTTCTCTTCCTCATCTTTCACAAGCTCTTGCTCGGTCTTCTCCTCATTGCTGTTCATCGACCTATTCTTAGCCTTGACATTCTCAATCGGTGGTAGATCCCAGTACATGAAGACCACCACTGGTTGAAGAAGAGTCCACATCAGACACATAAACAGCTGCAAAGAGGGGTGGAAGATGAGTGTTACAGATTTTCTTTGGAGAGGCAAAGAATGTATCAAAAAGTTGGGACATCTTAGTGTGCACACACTGGCATATGTCCATCCTTACCCCTGGTGAAGTATATTTATCGACCAGAAAGGGACCAACGTGGAAGTCACAAAGCCTCAAAAAGATGTTAAATGCTGGACCTTTGAGAAACACAAAGTTAAAACCTCTAAATCATGTCCAATTCTGCTACATAACTTGGGTAAAGAGCAGATAAAACTGAGCTAAAACACCATGATTCATAGTAAATAAACACAAAAGAACATCAGGCAGTTTTCATTATTTCCTATCACATCGCAGAGGACCACTGACCAATCAGAAGGCCAGCTTGTCGACATGCCATCACAGCAGCAAATACAGTTGCACGGTCCTCTGGGGCAGTGCACCTGGTTAGAGCACCAAAGATGGACGAGCCGATTCCTGCACCAATACCTGGGGGAAAAAAATTCTTTACCTGAAGTTAAAACCTCTGAATCCTACTTAGACAGGATGCAAAATCATTATTTATACAGTGTCACACCATACTTAGCCTGTCCTTGATAAATGCAAGATCAAAAATACATTTCAAAACAGTAATGATGAGTTAAAAGCTAATAATTCATTGGTACTAACTAAAGGATTGCAATTCCTACATTTGTCCTTTTATATACATGCCCAAGCATATTCTTCAGTATGACAAACATATTCTTGAAACCCAATCGACAAAATGACTATCAGCCAAAATTACTGTACACAGACTTACCTGCTACAAATCTGCTTGACAGTAACAGCCACTTGGAGTAGCCCATAAAGTACATTAAATTACCTGAGGAGTAAAAATGAAAGTAAGAAATAAGGTGCTAATGGTCATATACATAACATTCAAATAGAAATTTCAAATGGTGTTTTTGTTTTTGTCAAGAGAAGTCAAGCGCTCAATATAAATGGGGTTCAAACTCATAGGAATCCTATTTGTAGGCAACTGTAATGGGAAGAAGAAAATATGTGAGACTTGTGGACTCACCGACTATTTCAAAAAGGTTGCCAAACAAGATTATCTTCTTGATGGCTAGAGTCCTGTCAGACCAGTGGCCGAACAGGGGTCCTGATAGGAGCCCACTCAGACTGAATGCTGACAACGTCAAACCCAAGAAGTAAGGTTCTGCATCTAGAGTCTGCAAGTACCTCCATATGGTGGGTAAAATCACAGCTGAGGAGATAAAAGTGAGGAGAAACCATATAATGCTTATTTTTCTTTTCCTGAAACAGCATTGTCCTTCAGTAAGTGCTTGGAAAACAGTTTATCATAGTGAAACCACATTCAAGACAAAAAATGTGCTATAAATCAAATACACAACACTATAATATGAACTGTCACCTTAACAGATGCATTATTAATTCCCAGATATAGTCCTAGGTGAAAACAAAAACCTTGTATGTCCACCTTGAATACACAAATATGGTGTGACAATTGTCTGTTGTAAGGAAGTCACCTCTTTGTAACTCAGTGATGGAATCATCTGGTCTATATATGGCTAACAAAGAGTGATGATTTGAAAGATTATCTGATATCACTGTGTTGTAATTCAAAGTGCGACTTAAATGTCATAATTTAAGTAATGCAAAGAGAGCTGCTAAAATCCAAACAAGTTTACCTTTGGCTGCCTTGGTTCTCCCTATCAACACTTCCATCTTTTTTAGACAAAGGATAGTGCTGACTAAATACAATCCAAATTCAATAACTTAGTCAGCTGACACACAATGAAGCATACTCTTAGGGAATTCCAGAGGGAAGGATGGTTCAAATTCTCATGTCATCTGTGGGAATAGTTGTGTATGGAAGTGATAAAACTAAATGTTAGAAAACTGAATCTGGCTTCTTTGTCACAACTTTTAGGACACTTTAGGGAGGAAAAACCTCTGTATAATCATGTATTCTAGCCATATACAGCCATTCTGTAATTAATACCATCTTTTTGAATCATATTGGTAAAGTATGACTTTCAAAAATGTAAAAATGTAAGCTTGATTCCCTACAGAATGAATCATTTCATCTACATGTATCTCTGCAGGATTGTTTATCACATTGCACTGCAACATATTTGGTGAACAGTGTTAAGAATACATTGCTAAATCAGATATCAAATCTAGTTGTGTTTTGCGTCAAGAACTTAACAACTTGCTCTCTACTCTTTTTTCAGTTAACTGTAGCCTGATTGTGAGGTTACTTTGTTGGGTATTTTGGAAGCTGAACAACCTAAAAAGAAGTTTCACGAATTTCATCAGATGTCTTTTTGAGTATCTATCAACGAGAGGAATCCTGACTACAGTCTGAGTCAGATTTAATTTATTCTTTCCCGCATTGTAACACAAAGAACTAATTTATTTACTGAGAAGTAAGAAAATACAGGAAGCTCCAGCATGCATCAACTTGTCAAAGCACTAAGTTGCAGCTCAGTGTGTGCAAGAAGTCAGATCTCCACAACTTAGTGTGACAGTCAACAGTAAACTCACTATCTGGCATTAATTGTCGCCATGTATCATTTCCAATGCAATGAAATGTGCCTGTACTGTTGATGAATGAATTTAAGGGTTAATGGAACAATTTATGTGACTAATAAGAGTCACTAACAGAAATCTCACCGTATTCCACACCGCTCAGGAGGAAAATGAGTCCAGTTGTGAAGTATGTCAGCCTCTTTTTCCGTCGATTATCCATCTTTGTTTGGCTCCTGAAATCTTTATATACTTTCTATACGTTCATGCCTCACATTTCCATTCTCACCGCTGGTATAATTCCGAGTGCGCTGCCTCCAATTAAAGCCGAATACGGGAACATTAACAGGACTGTCAGCGACCGGCTGGAGAAAACGTTTAAAATATAAAACAGTGCATGTTATTCCACGTATCTGAACAGTGGGAATGAAGTCAGTCGCCTTTCCGTGCAGGTAACGTCTGCTGTAGCAAACAATCTGTGCTACGGCAGCCGTGAGCAGTGTGCTGCTGCGCTATTTAAGCCGGACTACATCACTTCCGCTCGTCTATACATACATCTTGGTACAGCCCTTTAAACAGCCCTCATACACGCACACACACACACACACACACACACACACACACACACACACACACACACACACACACACACACACAAACACGGGTCATACTGGACTTTTTAATTTAATTTAGTTATAATAACATTTTGAAAAAGGCAATTATAATCAGTATCAAATCTGAATTTTATTTATTTTTAAATTAAAGGGAATTTAAAAAAGGAAATTATAAAAAAAGATTATTTTGATTCTTAAGAAGTTTTTTTTTAACCAGACAGTTGCCTCAGTTTAGTCTGTGTACTCTCCACGTTATTGTTATTGGAACACTCATGCTGAGGTTTGTCCTAGATTCCTCCTCATTGTGCATTTTATTATGTTAGGTCTGTTTGTAGTTGGACACACCTATTGTTTAATCAGGCTTTTATAGGGAGTGTTTTGGTGTCAAAGGTAATGCTTGTGAGTCAGACTGGAGCAAAGATCACTGGCAATCTTTTCATCTTCACTATCTGAAACAGTCATTTTTAAACTGGAGCCTAAAACAAGCTGTGGTAAAGTAGGAAGGTTGTGCTGCAGGATGGAAATCTCAAAGTGACTTTTGCATCAGGCTTAACGTTTATTTAATTTTTCGCACACCTATGAATGTTTTTTTATTATTAGTATTACCATTATGTTTACTATTAGTTAGATGCACTTTCAGTTATTACTTGGGTAGGCTGCACATAGCTATGTATCCTACTGAGCAATGTCTTCTGTCTGCTCTGGTGTTGTGTCCCCATATGTGTTGATGGGTCAAGATTCATGGAGTCAAAGTTGATTAAAGTATGTATCTTTCATTCTCTAACCATTGATGAAGAAAATAGCACATCCTTTTTGCTACAGATACCCCTACCCCTAGTATCACTCTATTCATAACCATTGCCATTGATAACTCTCTCACCATTTGTGGTCTGTCAGTCCAGTTGATTCAGTCACTTTTGTTATTAGTGGTTGTTCTCTTACTTTTTGTGTATGAGACCCCTTGATTCCATCAATGTGATTGATTCACAACTATATACAAACTGACCACTTTTCTTTTCTGTATTTACAGTGTCCCCTCCCAACTGTTGGAACAGCTGTATAAAATGTCTGACTCTGTAAATCTTCTGGGTCAGCTTACCTTCAGAGACTCACGCTCCGTGTTGGTACGCCCACCCTGTCCTGGAATACTGATAAACACCTCACTACAGCAGACTTTACATGAGGACTTTGGGTAAATTTCTTCATACCTGAGAGTAAAATGTAGAGAAAACTTTGTTGTACACTTTAGTTTTGCGTTGAAGACTGTGAGAACGAGTGTTCGTTGTTCGAGATAGAAGACAAACTACTTCCCTCCAATTAGGCTGTTTATTCTCTAATATCAGTGTCTCAAAAATCTTGAACAAGGACCTTTTCTGTTTGGAACAGCCTCCCAGAAAAGGATATAGTCTGATATGAACATAACATTTTATTTAGTATGCTGAAGTGTGATTGGTTATAGAACACAAACATATAATTCAAATATTGAAATGTGATTGGATGAAGGTGGGGATAAACCGCGTTTACACTTAGTTCTCCCTTTAGTTGGTGCACAGATGTGTCCATATCTTTTGGCACATGATTCATCCAATCTCCAAGAACAGCAACCTGTAAAAAACAACCCTCCTAACACCCTCTTCACACTCTGTCAATCAATTCCTTTGTTAGCTGTGATGGGATGCAGCTTCTGGTGGTATCTCATAGGGAAGATGCAAGTGTCTCATATGGAGGATTACTATGGTTTCCACCCTTAAACAGCCTTGAGTTACCAGTTTCAGTGCAGTTAGTTGTTACCTTACAAGGAAATAGGGATATTCTGTGAAGCAAAGCCAAATCTCATTGTAATATTTATATGTGGCAACAATTTCAGTGTTCAACTAGCAGTGCCTTTGTGAGTTAATAAATCCTAACAAGTAATGTCAGGCCTACAACAATCTGTTTTTTTTTAATAGACTGTGTAACATGTTGCACAGAAAACACCTAAAATAAGCAGCTTAGGTTACATAAGGTCCAGAATGAATGCCAGCAAATCTTATAGCAGTGTGCCATAAGGACACCACCAAATAAGTTTGCTCCATTATTATGGCACAACTAATGTGCAATCTACAGTTGCACCTTGTCACTTGGAAATTAAGTCACATCTCATATCCCATTTGCATTCAAGATGATGCCATAATAGATGAGCTGCCACTGTTAAAGACATTAATGGGTACTGCTCAAAATTGTACACCCTGACCATTAATCTGATGGACATGGAAGAAAAAACCCCAAGTCCCAACTGTTTATACTGTGTCAGAGGCATAAATGCAAATTACACAAGGTCCAGTCACTCTGGAAATGGTTTACAAAGATAAGCACAAACTAATGCAAAACACTGAGTGTTTTGAATAACGTGTATTACATTTTAAATAACTGATCATTAGCAAAAAAGTATTAGTTGTTTTACAAAAGCAACACTATTGATTTATGAAAAACACACAGCTTACTATTCAAACCTCATGTCTCTCCAGTAGGACTATAGAAATAAATATTCCTAAAATAACTTTGTTAAATGCCATAAAGCTACAAGCTTATCTAGAGCGCCACTAGACTCAAGTGCATTTAAGGCTTTCCAAATGCAAATCAGGGGTCTGAGTCACCAGCAGTGTTCTTCTCCATCCTGTGACATCCATTACCACTGACAGAGGGACCCTGTTTTCTGTACAAATGCTGCCTCTTTGCCCTTAATTCAATTTTCTGTCCCAAGTGTCCATATTTTAGTTTGCTGCCATCTATCTAACAGTTGCTGACTGCATTCCAGATAACAAAGTTCCATCTGAGCTGGGATTAAAATATCAAAATTTCCTAAAAGCTGGGCTTAGGGTTAGCTAAAGTACGCTGTGGAACTATAGAAAAAGAAGCTAAAAAGAAGAGTAGAGGTTAAGATCAAATGAGGTTAAGCTTACTCGGTCAGCTACTTCAATAACTACACATAAAAGTCAAGCAGCACTTTGCATAACATTGTGTTCCAATTATTCTGAACCAACCATCCTCACTTGTGTTCATTGGAACTTTAATTGGACACCTGAGACCAGAAACATTGTCCAGTGAGTTTTATGACCTAGTTAACATCAGCTTCTTTCTAAAACCTTATCTGACCTTCTTAACTACAGCACACAGTGTTCCTGTGTAATAACGTTAAACAGACTCCCCATTCTTGCTGATACCAAGTGCTGTACAATAAAACTTAATTCGGCATGTGGGAAAGCTCAGCTAAGCAGCAGTTAAGGTATGTGGTCAAAACAAATCTTCAGAAGAAAAAACATGCCAAAACACAACGTAATAAAAATATGATCCAAGGTGACTGCCCATCTAAGAATCACTTTGTATAAAAGAAATCTTTATTTACAGTTGAAGTTGCAGCAGTTCTTACATGTCACAGTCTTCAGTCCTTCTCCTCAGAGGAATCACTATGAATCAATAAGAATAAAAAACAAAATATGTATTCTACAGATTCCATGTGTTTTATCTATGTGCTCCACACTTGGGAATTTGAATGTTTCCAGCACCCAGTTCAATAGGACTTTAAGGCTGTGGCAGTAACAGATGGGTGAGTGTGCAGAGTTGGTTTCAGAAGGCCAGCTTCTTCATGAGGAGGTAGACTCTGGAGTCCACCTCAAAGCCGTGAAGGTTGTTGGCATCTCCCTGCAGCCTCATAAGAAGGCCTCCATAAGACACATAGGCAGAACTGAAAGAAGGAGCACATACATTGAACTGATGATTATGCTATTTTAGAATGCCATCTTATTTTCATGTGCTTTCCCTCTTCTGTGTTACAAACATTGACACACAGTTTTTTTCCAGCAGCTGATGACTTTCCATTTGTGTAATACATGATGCATGTGATTATTTGTAGAAAACTGTGCGGTAAGACAATTCACTTACAGACGTGTGGCAGCCTCCGTTGAAGTCTCATCACCCTCAATCTTGTACACTTTTCCATACATCACATAATCAAACTGGTCTGCTCTGAAAGTTTAAATAAAGTGAAATGAGAAGACAAATCTCAATCAGCGAAAAAATACAGTGTTCTCACAATGGTGGTGTATCATTTAATAAATACATCTAACAGAAAGCAGTTATTAGCAAGGTTATATGCACTTAAAAGAAAAAGTACCTAGAAGGCCGATCATCCTGAGGATTGTACTCTCCATCATCTGGTGTTCCATCTTCATATAACGTGCTGGCAATAACCAGCCTGAACTTGTCACCTTAATGAAATTAAATAAAAATACATTGGGCTCATCATATCATCGTTTGTGATATCAAAAAAATCATCCATTAATGACAAGTAATTAATATTTAACTTAAAATAAACAAAGATACACAAGTACAAAAACATTGTTTTCTTACCAAGATCGACAGGATAGATCTGAATGTTCACATCCAAGATGAGGTCCATTTTGAAAGACTCACTTTCACAATGAAGGCGAGATACTGCAGGGAAAAAAATAATTCATAGCAGAGTTTGTATTAGTTATTTTACACTTTAAAATTGAAGGGCATTAATTGAAAACCACTCGGAATATTTAATAACTAAATGTAAATAAAAATATAACTCACAAATAAAAGAAGAAAGATCAGCAACAACTAAAACCCAGATAACTGAGGCTGCACTAAATGGATTAATGACAAACCACGAGCAACACTGGTATTAATTTGGTGCCACGTCTTATAAATAAATAAATAAATAAAGTGCAATTTTCACTCCTCCTTTACATCTGTTTAGATTTTCACCAATAAAAAATGCATGAGTGTTTAGCTTGATAGATACTAAGCTTGATCATTTAAAAAATATTGCCACATTTTAAAAAAACAAAAACAAAAAAGGAATAAGGTGATTGATGGCATTACCAATAAAAAAGTAGTGACCAGAAACAATTACAACATAGAAGTATTTTGCCAGTGTCTGGTGTTAAAACTTTCCACCTTTTTTACGCTTGTTGTACAATCACATTTCACTTACCTCTGTCAAATTTCTTGCCATCAGGATCAATATCTTTTACATCAAAGATATCCTCAAACAGAATTCCTGCCATCTCTGTCCCAGTCTATGCACCTGTAAGGAAAAAAGAGGAACAAAAACAAAAATGCCAGTATGACTCAAGGGACTGTCATATGGTAAGAACCGACACTGTGTAGGATAACCTGAACAAACTAGAAATTACACTAAACTTGGAGGTGCTGATATAAATAAATAAATAAATAACGAAAATGTTCGCTTGTTGTTGGTTATTTCACTTCATTTTGGCCAAATCTATGCATGTTGAGTCAAGCAATATAGAAAGAAAGTTAGCAGTATCTGGGATTTTCCCTGAAACTGTTTTCCACCTGCAGTAAGCTTCATAGCTTAGTGAATGTTCAGTGCATCTCCAGCCTACACAGCATTAATACAACAAGCCTGGTAAGCATGACTGTTTCAGAATTAGCCAACGTTATGGGGTCCTGTCACTGCATTAACTGCAACTTCTGCTGTCTCCTGGTCAGGTTAGCAGCTAGCTTTAGCGTGTTATCCAGACAATTGCTCAAGCTTACCTCAAATAAGATGGACTTCCTCTATTATATTGTGAAGACCGTGGAGTCGCTTTCAGTACGTTTCGCTCTTAGAGAACAACTGTGTAAAGTTTACGCTAAATTTCTGATTTGAGTAAAGCTTCCTTCATTATTTTCTGAAACAGACTACCGCGCAGAAACAATGTGCTCAACCTTTGATATGAGAACTGCTTCCGGTTCAAAACTGTATACAGTCAGTGTACAAAACGAGCTACTGTTTGTTATTCAGAAATATACATATAAAAAAATATATATGGGCGAACTATTACTACCTATACTTGAAAAAATAAATAGTGTTCCGAGAAAAGTCAACAATATAGCAGTTTATTTGTCGCTTTATCGCTTGTCTGTATTTACGACATCTCCTTTAACTTTCCAGCACTCATTTTACAGCTATTCGGTTGCTAGGTGTTTTTAGCGTCCTATCTGTGCACGGTTGCTAGCTAATGGCTACCTAACGGATATAAAGTGTAATTAAAACCACAAGTCATACTGAAAATGGATTCTATAAATTTTAGCTGCGGATGAACGTCTCGACATGTCCGTAAGCCCGTATTCACAGAGTAAACGATGAGGGATTGAGGTAATAATAATTTTGTTGTCCCACCGTCAGAAAACGTTACCCGATTAGCTAGCTTACCAGCTAGTACTAGCTTGCCCCATTTGTGCTTACATTTTTACTGTGGCTGAAGTCGACTGTCGAAAATATGTTTTCATAGCTTTAGAACGCCAGTAAAATTACGTGTCATTTGGCCAAAAAAGAGTAACCTGTATTGCAACTCCATCTTAGACTCTAAAAGTAACTAAATGCATTTAAAAATACTGAAATTGCAGAATTAATTGCACCCCAGTGAAAAGGAATTCCTTTGTATTAAGGTTTTTTGGGTGTTTCGTGTGACCATTTATTGATACCATACGCTTTCTTGTTCTTGCAGAATGCTCCCTCGAAGTACAAACGTTATTGAATGAGAGCAGAAGTCTTTGCTGTCAGTAGGTGAACATTTTAGACACTCGCATGAACTCCAGGGAGGCAGCCAAGATGGGGGACATCTTGGCAACAGAGGCCGATCTTCTTGGGATGATTAAAGAGGTGAAACATTCAAATTTTGAGAATGCACATGCAGCAATGTGTAAATTTAAGAGGGCATCAGTAGAATTCAATAAAAATCAAACAAAATGTGCAACTTTTCTCTAATAAAGTGTACTTGCATGATATTTGGGAAATTGTTAAGACAAGCTTGTTTAATGTGTAAGACTTAAAACATAACCGCATCTCGCTCTGCTTAAGGTGGACGTAATGTCATTTGCACTTGTTTGTTTCTCATGTAGTATCTCAAGTTTGAGGAATTTGAAGAGACAGTTCACAGTTTTGACAAGGAGTGCCAAAGCAAAGGGAAGCTTGTCTCAAAGCCTCGAGGAAGTGCTCTCAGAGACTCAAAGACTCGTGTTATTCAGGTAAATGATTCACTTTTAAAATCTGATGTTCCTGCAGATAGGTGTGTCGTTTATTTGTGAAGGTTGCAGCTAGGGATGGGCAGAAAGAGTGGGAGGGAGGTTTTAAGCTTTGATATTGTGAAACAAATCAAGTTCCTTTGTGGTCCAGTAAGTTAGTAATGTACTTGAATGTTGGGAGTCAAGAATGGCAAACTCATTTGTTTTCAAAACATGTATGCATATTTGTTTGCAATTTTCTGTATTTCTGATCTATTTTGTCTACAGAGATTGTAAGATCTTTTAACAGTCATGCAGATGTTATTGGACATCAGTTATCATTGTGTAATTTACAGATACTGTGTAGTATTCAGAAATACTGGCCAATTGTTATTGTTAGTGAATGATGTCTCCCCAGAGTTCTTGTTTTTCCCCAGCTCACTCCTTCTTTAATGTGACTTTTTTTTTTTTTTTTTTTTTTTTTTTTTTTTAGAAAGACCTCCTTAGCTCTTTTGATGATGGCGATCACAAGGTGTTCTTTGAATTGTGGACAGAGAATATTCCTTCAGAGGTGAAAGACACAGATGCTGAGGCCCTGAGCCTGGAGTTCTACCTTCACATTCATTTTACCATCTACCCACTGAGGAGGCACCCTGGTAGACACGTATGTAAATCCAAGTTTCTTCATTTATTCATTTTTTGAAAAGCTACAAAAAAATATGTGCTGTTTTGCAGAATGTCCACTAAGCTGCGCTATAGTCTTTTCTAACCTCTATAGCATGATATCCCTTGCATTATGTATACCACAGCAGTTCAAGTAAATAATCTATGTATGTAAAGTTTTAAATTTTTATTTATTTATTTATTTATTTATTTATTTATTTATTTATTTATTTATTTATTTTTCAAAGTAGAAGCTTCTTTAGCGTGTAGTGGTGGTAGCAGGCCAAGAGACAATCAAATAATACAGGAGAACTCATGTGTTTTAAATGATAATGCCAATTTGTCATTAATGTAAAATGAATAATTTCACTGGAAAACCTCAATGTGCCTCCAGGACCGAGCTGAATTTGAGGAGAGGATTTCCTACTTCAAACAGTACCTGGAAACTCGGGGAGCAGCACTGAGCCAGACCACAGAGTTTTTGTCTTACTATGCTTTGCCGTTTGTTCCCAATCCCACCGCCCACCCTTCCTTCAAAAATCTTTTTCAGGTGCTCAGAAAATTACTTTGGTTTTTGCCTACAAGTTATTACATGTGTCAAAAGCATTACCATGGACTACTGTGACAGTGCGGATAATAATCATTTCCATTTTTTTCCCAATGTACGTTATGTGTATGTAGGATTCCTGGATACCAGAGTTGAGAGATAAGCTGGAGCAGTTCCTCTCTGTGACATTGAAGCCATCCAACACCCCGAGGCTGATGACCTTATATGTATCCTTTTATTATGCCTCCCTTAGGAGTAATTGCTGAGAAGATCATGAAATAATCAGAGTACAGATGTACAAACAGTTTGTTCCTGTCTTGTTCTGATCTCAGCTACATTGTCTGAATAGCAAATCTAAATGTCACAAAAGTCACATTAAACTTCCACCACAGCTGATAGCTGTGGTGTAAAAATAGGTTTTGTCAAGAAATGCTCAATTTAAATTCTTACACTGTCACTGAATTAGACATTTAATGGACACCCCTCACTGGGATGACTTACAAACGTCCCTAACAAAAAGTAAAAAATTATTGGGGTTAGTCAGAGGAGACAAATGCCTCTAGAAATTGGCTTCAAATGTGGTTTCTGTTTCTTTCTGTTGCTGAGCTACACATTTGAATCTCAAATAAAAATCCCTTCTGTATGGAACTAAAGAATTCATTGATGATCAGACTGTTGCCCAGGCCTGATTCTTTCAAATGCTGCTGACAAATCCCATCTGATTTGCATTTCTAAATGCCAGTGTTTGAGCATGGCAGCACCTAATCTCACCCTAACCCTTTAAGCACAGAAAGGCACATTCATGAAACTAAGCCCCATCCCTACAAGCAAATGGTCAAAGTACACATAGCAACTATTATCTGAAGGGTTTATCAAGGTTATTTAACACGTAATCTTTCAATTTGAAACCACTTTAATAAGTAACTTTTGACAGCTCGCATCATATCCACATGAAAATTAACTCCTGGTGAAGTGTCCATATACAGCTGTTCAGATGACATTAGAGAGAGCAACAGTTCTACTGTATCCTATGTACTTAAGTGCATGTAGGCACAATGAATGACAGCACTGTTTGCCAGCACAAGGGTGTTGGTCAGTTTGTCTTTTTTTGAAATGTATCGATCCCTCCCTTTAAAACAAACAAGCATTAATGCTATCCCAACTCTTAGATCACATTATATACAATGAAGTGGACTGGCTAAATGCTAAACAAATGGCTGTGACGAATTTGTCCACTTACAAGCAGGATGTTAAACATATTGTGTGTTTGTCTAATATCCTTTTGACATATTATCT
Organism: Amphiprion ocellaris; assembly: GCF_022539595.1. Taxonomy (NCBI): domain Eukaryota; kingdom Metazoa; phylum Chordata; class Actinopteri; family Pomacentridae; genus Amphiprion; species Amphiprion ocellaris. Next base: position 25,474,842 of record NC_072767.1, on the reverse strand, counting down.
CCCTATATTGTTTCATTGTATGCAACTCTAGATGAACCTTCCAGCTAATGGAACAAATACAGTTAAAATGTTTGATTTGAGTTCATTCTTTAACAGGCGTCATGCAGAAGGAGGGTGGGAGGAGCACTAAAGGTAAATATTCCAATCAAAGAATTTATCTTTTACATTGTATTGCAGTTGTCAAAACTGTCCATCCATTAAACTACTTCTACTGTGAAAATACAGATACCAGCTGCAGACTGCCTGCGCAACATGTCAGTACCAGTTAACTGTTCCAGTGCTGGTTGTAATTTTTGTCTTTAAACTGACTCTTCAATCCATAATTCTGAAAGTAGCAAAAGTTTCAAACTCAAGCAACCACATGACTTCATTGCTCATCAGTGGTGGACAAATATTCCAGAAAACTCTTTATCTAGGCACAAATACAAATTACAAACTCTAATTATCTTATGTCTGTTGTGTAATTGCATACATAATTTGGATTTTCTGTAATAAATACAATTTGTTATGATTAATGTATAAATATTATGTAATGGACAAACTAGATTACATTAGGCTTTCCCAAGGATTTGCCCTGGAGTAAAGTTCCATCCATATTACAAATGATTGCAAACAGAAGTTTATAAAGATAAATACTTATTTAATGTTCCATTATAGATAGAATCAACTGACATTTTAATTTGCAAAGTTAAAATGAACAATATTTTTCAATTACAATTATAAACATCCATCTGCTAATTTTTATAAATAAATTACTTTTAAATAAGTATTTTAGGTGTTGTGACAAACATTTTATGTTAATGGTATAAATGATGTCAGTCATTATTTCTGTAACCTTGGTCTGCGTGTGTTTGTGTTGCTGTACAGAGGCTATGCAGCAGTTACAGCTCCAGCTGGTTGAATCAGACCGCCGCATAACAAGCTATGTGCGGAAGTTCAGCAAGATGCAGGCCGACTACCAGAACCTGATTGGAATCACTGCTGAGCTGGTCGACTCATTGGAGGCCACTGTCAGCGGAAAAATGGTAGGTTAGGCTACCGAACAAACATCAGTTCCAACAGACAAGCTACAGGTACACACTACATACAGTAGATGAGCAGAGTGCACACTAACATGAGCAAGCTAATGAGTGGTGACACAAACACTAGACAGACAAACAAATGGGCTTTCATTAGCCTTAACAAGTGTACATGCAAACGTGAACAAAACTGGATACGGTATACACAGTATAGTTTCAAAACTGACTGGAGCAAGTTTAATATTTGCTCACGGGCACTCTTTCCATTTAATAACACAGCTGTTAAACAGACACCCAAATGATAACCCTGCTCTTCCCACACAGAGTGTCTTAAAGCTCAAGAGGCACGTTGTGTTTTTGCAGATCTCCCCTGAGTACCTGCAGAGTGTATATGTTCGCCTGTTCAGCAGCCAGACGAGGCAGAGCGTGGTGCAGAGCACTGACTTCACCAGGCCTGGCACTGTGAGTCAAAGCACACAACCCTCTCTCTCCTTCACACCTCACTGACAGAAGAATAGCAACACAAGACCTCAAGTCAGTGTGATTTCAGTAAAAGCATGGAAATTGTCAAGTGAGGGGCTGCTGATAGGAGCCATAGTCAGGGGGAAACTGCACTTACGGTTGGTCAAACTGAAACTGTGTTTGAAAAGGATATATTAAAGATAGACGATTTCTCTGCCAAGTATTGCTTTGTCCTTTGTAAACTATGCAGTCAGTTGTAGCCCAAGTATTCTGCAGTGTATATCCTGGAAGCAGGTGACTACATCCTGGTGTTGCATATATACGCACTCTTGTGGAAGGCTTGGTGGAAAGTTAAATACACATTACACAACTCTAAACACAGAAATCAAACAGTTTCAGAGTAAGCAATCACAGTGGCTCACACAATCAACCACCTTTGAAATGTAACTCTATTTATAATGATTATAATAATCCTGGTGGTTAATGGGAAAAAGTTTAATATCCTTGTTGCTACTGTGTCATTACTGTTACAGCGTTACTCTGTGGCACAGATAATCAAGAGACTTTAGAAATACACTAAACTGATACAAAGCTGTCCACAGTTTGACAATCATGCTTGCTGCCAGTGGCCTTCATTGTGGTGTTCAACTCTGGCCTGTGAAATCTTGTTTCCTTCTGTTTTGAACTGAACAACTTTTTTTCTTGTGTGTCTGTGTTTTTGCGTGTGATGCTTTTGTCCACAAAGGGATATTACTCTATGAGTCCCTATGATGATGGCTATGTAAGTTTCATATGTTTTCATCTTTATTTCTCCACTTGTCATCTTGCTTGTGCCTCACCATGTCTCACATTGTTTTTAGGTTCCCCCCCTCCCCAACATATCATATATGCATTTCCCCACCTGATATTGTTTTCAGTCTATTATGCCTGCTCTTTTTTCTAGTTCGTACTCGACTGTCCTATTCTAAAAGGATGTTTGGCTTCACTTCTAGTAAGAATGACCTCTTTTGTTTGGCCAATTATTAAGCCGAACAAGAGCGTCTTTCAGGGCACAACTCATTATTAAATTCACTTGCTCCCAAAGACCAGAGTCGTAGTTCTGCCTCTCAATTCTCCTTATTGACTATCTGTGTTTTTACAGCTATTTGTCAGTTTCTGTTTTCTTCCCTTATGTTTATTGGTACAGCTTTTAAATGATTTAGCTAGACTCCATTACAGGACAAGTATAGCCAACACAAGGCGCTTTGATATACAAACATTTCTCCCACGCTGAGGTTGTCAAACAGGAGATTGTGTTACAGCCATGTGAAATGACGCAGCCAGAACACTTTATATAATCGTGATTGTTCTTAACAGTATTAATAGCAGGTGCTCACGCTAAACATATAATTGTTATAATTTAGATACGTTGCATGCAGCACCCACAGCAGAATTTACCTGCGTTTTAATGGTGGCTAATGGTTAATTGCTTTTTCATTACCAAGAGCTGGTACACTATGTTCCTGATAACCTGGATAAAATATTTGTCAGGACTATATTTGTTTTCAGGCAAGTATTATGAAGCAACCTTTCACTCATCACAACAACATAACTAACCATAATTATCAGTCTTTATGCCCTGTATGCCTCCTAAAGATCTTAATTGTTTTTTGTTTTTGCCTAATCCATTATGATTTATCTTGATCTCTGGGGTAAAGGTGGATGAGCCAAGGGAGTAGAGCTCGCAAGTTAGACAATAACATCAACAATAGATGATCTTTAGTTGACACACTAAACAGGTAAAAAGAGTAAAGAAATTTCTTATGTAAACTGCATATTGTCAGGGAATTCGGGTCAAGTCCTTGCTTTGTGTCAGTGCTCAGCTGAAATCTGAGAATAAATGTGGCCTTTTAGTTTAGTGAAAAAAAAAAGAAATTCTTCTGCCATTGCTGCAGAAAAGTATTTTTTGTTTGAATCCAACTATTCTTGATAATTATTGCCTCTGTGTAATAAACAGTATATGTGTGTCAGTGCTCAGTTGGATGTCACCTTTCATGAGGCCTTCCAACATCCAATCCTTCCAGTGTCAAATGTTACAAGAAAACATGTCCCCATGTCCTTTACCATTCCTCGGGGCAACAAATGTTTAGAGAGAAAGGAATTTGGGAAAGAATCCAATCACTGTTCTCTTTTTGCCTATTACCTGCTGCACACCAAAGCAAATATGTGGCCAGACCAACCGATACCTCAGACGACACGGATCACTCTCCTGACCTTAGGCTGCCCCCACTATAGGTAAAACCACCTCCCAAGTTTTAGATTGGATTTCAGAGTCTAAAATCCCCTTTCACTGGTTAAAAACCTTAATAATAAGTTTTACCCTTCCTCTGCACACACATACACACACAACACCACTACCTCATTGATGTGTTTCTCTGTTCAGAGGCCTCTATTTCCTTTTGTCTCAAATAACAGCATACAGGCCCATAGTAGAGGTGCACTGAGGTGTAACAAATGCAGAGATACTAACCCACCTTTTCTGATACCGGTTCTTAGCCAACTTGTTATTTACTGCATGGGTGATATTACCAAACGTACTGCACTGTATGTCCCAGTGTTCAGCATGTAAACAAAGGCATGATGAATGCATGACTAAAAGATCAATAATGACGTATTAGACAGTAGATAGCGTGATTGTTGTAGATGGAGGACCCTCCTGCTAAGAAGAGAGACCATAAAAGAATGATGATAATAAAAGGAATGATTAAATAATATGGGATTTACTTGAACGGTTGCATGGGTTATGTTTTGTACAGCTCAAAGTAAGGATGTGGTAAATGTCATCTGAAATAATCTTTAAAATATACTCTACTCCTAATTGTCTTCTCCATTGATTGTTCTTTCTGTTGTAGGCCTCTTCCATGCTGCGATTTTCCATCGCACCACAGTAAGTCTTAAATTTGAAGAACTTTTTCAGTTAATCCCAACAGTTTGGCTATTGGCATGATACTACAGAAATGACATGCCATTTTTTCTTTTTATTAATCTCCAGGAGACCTAAGGACGTACCAATGTTGCCCTCATTAGACTATGAGAAGCTAAAGAAAGACCTGGCTGACGGCGCAGACAGACTCAAGTCACTGCTGCTTCAGGCGCTGCGCTGGGTGAGAATATTATGTCCCCTTACAGATGTCCTGAGTCATATTTAGTTTGATCATGATTGGCTCAAATGCACTTTTTCTTGATAGTCTTTGCCTTTAACTGTAGCCCTTGCTTTTTCATTTTATCTTGCTTGCCATTGTCTGCTGCTAAAGTAAACGCCCGCTCCCACTGAGAGCTGATTAAAGTATAATCTTACATCTGTATCACAGTGTCTGACCTCCTAAATTAGCATTACAGGATAACTGCATTGCGGATACTAAGGGCCATGCAATACTCAACAAGCCTTTGTGAATCATCCCCGGTCTTGAAAGCAAAATAGTGTTACCTATTATTATCTGTTGGGACTGTACCCTTATTACAACTACTATTACTGTAGAAAGTATAGAAAGGCTACTTTCATATACGCTATACTGTGTGCTTAGCGTTACATTTTAAAATCAGCTTAGAAAAGTCATTTATTACACAGCAGACCAAAATATCTGTAGTCTTCAATTTTGGAGTTTCACTAGAGCGTTGTGGTGAGAATAATGATTCGGTTTTATTTTGGGGCATATTCATAAGTGCAGCAATTTGTGAGCATGATGAAAAGAAGCATACAGTTTAGATTCACATTGCATGTTTCGACTTTTGAGTCCTAATGGTTGGCTCTGTTTCCAATTTTTTTAGAGACTCACACGCTCACTCCCTGGTGAACAGAGAGACACTGTACTTCAGGCCTACATCAGCAATGATCTGCTGGAGCGCTACAGTACTAAACAGGTGGGTCTATAGCTTTGACTGTAATTGTATTGCGTTTTGTATTGACACTACAAAGCACTTGTTAAGGTAGACTAGTAATTAAAGAATGACTAATGATCTGAATTATGACAGTAAATTTGTTTTTGTTCTTTTAACTATTATAGACAAAGAAAAAGAACTTGATGTCTTATTTCCACACTGCCTTATTAATCCCAAGACTTTATGTTCAGGCGGGTTGTAGCTGATGAATTGGCACATCTGCCAGGTGCACACAGTTTTTTTCACACTGTTTCCTTAATGCTGCAAAGTGGGTGAAGAGCATTGACTGTGGACAAAGTGGACACTGCTTCTCAGATGTTTCGTAATCCACATCCTATCTCTTTTAGCTTTGCTATCTGGCTGTTGTCTAATTATTATCATTGGTCCGTCAATGTGCTCCACAAAGCTGAGAATGAACAACTTCGAGCTAGGGTCGGTCTCATTTAGATAAATGTTTTTTGTTTAATTACAAAAACCTGCATATAAATATAGTATACAAATAGTAAACACGTTTACTCAATCAGATATACATTATTTGATTTCAATAGAGTTATCAACAGCGAGCATTGAAGTAATAAGACATTATATTACTCTGTTTTCAATTTCACTACATTTTGCAACATTTAGCTTCCAAGCAATGTCTTTGCCATTGGCATATTCTGAAATTTCAATGAACTGGAAAAGGCTGATAGGACAAATTGATTTGATAGAATATATATGTTATAGTGGACTGCACAGTGGCATAATGGTTAGCACTTTTGCGTTGCAGCTAGAAGATCCTCGGTTCGTGTCCCGACTTTCTCGGGATCTTTCTGCATGGAGTTTGCATGTTCTCCCTGTGCATGTGTGGGTTTTCTCCAGGTACTCCGGTTCCTCCCACAGTCCAAAAACATTGCCCGTAGGTGTGAATGTGAGTGTGATTGTTTGTATATGTAGCCCTGCGACAGACTGGCGTACTGTCCAGGGTGTCCCCTGCCTTCGCCCCAAGTAAGCTGGGATAGACTCCAGCCCCCCCATGATCCTAATGAGGATTAAGTGGTGTATAGATAATGGATGGATGGATGGATGTTATAATTGAGTCATATACTGTATATTTATAGTAAAGCATCAAATATTGTCTTGATAGTTCTTGTGAGCTGAAACATAACTTCTCAAAATCGTATCTATTTAAGTACTTAAAATAATTAATTTTGATAATTTCATTTTAATCTGACTGTAGGTACATTATAAAATGGTCCTAGCCAGGATTAAGTAACATTCTCTAGCAATTTCTAGTTTCTACTTAACAAAGGCAAGGCCAGGAAACTCAGATTGTATTCCAAGCATTCCCCTCTCAAGAGACTTTTTTATGCAATTTATAGATTTTTTTTGTTTTCTTCTGCTTTTTTCTATTCACATTCCCTTCACTTTTAGCTGCAGGCGCTATGTTATAGACAATCTTTATACAAGAGAGAAAATGATCTCCTCAGAGCTGGTTTCATTTGTCTATGTACTTGCCTTGACAGTGCTCCAAGCCACCTGTAAATGACAATGAAGTTGTTTGCTGTGAAAAGACGCAATAATAGTGGAATGGTGTCAGTTTCTCGTAATGAAATCAAAAACAAAAATTTTCTGTCTTTGACAATGGCAAAAAAACGTAAATGACAATACGTGAGTTTTCCCAGACTGCTTGGTAGCTTGTGGCTTTGTTCTGCTTCTACACTACTTCTACTGTTATTTTAAAGGTTTTGTTAAAACAAAGTGGCACAGTAACAAGATGACAGGATTCATAAAATTAGAAGAAAGCATTGGAAATGTGGCAACCTTTGCAGCCGTACACGTTGCTTAGCTGTCTAACATACATAATTCTAACAGTGCATCAGTTTTTATATTCTTCCTCCACCTGTCAGATGCTACAATATCGAAATGGCTTGTAGAAACCATTTCAATATGGTATAATCTGTGGATAGTTCAGGAAAAGTACCTTCACAAACACTGACATTAGCACAAGTATCAGTAACACTTGCTGCTTATAAGTAATTTTATTTATGTTTTGTTCAAAATCTGTTATCTGTAATCTATTGTCTATAATCTATTGTACCTGAAAGCAGTAGATTTCATTTTAATCTGCCCTATATTTTGTCTTGTCATAGAAAATCGTGCTTCATTTGCTAAGATCAACAAACGAGATCGTCCGCCAATACATGGCTCGTCTCATCAATGCATTTGCTTCCCTTGCAGAGGGTGAGTTCTCAGAAGCCATTAAATATGTTCAAGCATCATTATTTCTCTCTAAGATGAGTCATTGTCTGACTGGATGCACTTGAGAAAGTAGATTGATAGAAGGACTTTTCAGTGGCTTTTCTTTTAGGAATAAAACCGCTAATGATGCTCCACATCAGTATGCCTGTAACTATGGAGGGCAGCTTGTATGGAGACAGTGCTGTAAAGCCAAACATTGTTTGTGATGGCACAAATGCTAATGTTACAGACAGGAGTTACTTCATTCTCAACAACAAAGCAAAATGTAAGCAGTTGTATCAATATGAAGCTGATAAATGTGCTCCTGGAGTTACCTTTCAGTCACAGGTAGGGACTGAGATGGTAGAAATATTTCTGCTTTTGATTTACCCATCACTTATGGGTTCAGTCAGCTTTTGGTTTTAAGGAGATACACTTCATAATTCTTACATGTTGCATTATACTGCCTTATACCTTTATGAGTGTAGCTACAATCACGAGGTGTGCCTAAAATTTGTTGGAAAATGTATAGTTTTTCCTTTTTAAAGACACTATTTATAACTTAGACAAAACAGGTGTATTTTTGTGTTGTTTGTGTTGCTAAGTCCAACTTTAAAATGCCTGTGTCCTCTTTGATTTTTCTTTCCATGTTGTGTTGATGCTTATAGGTCGCGCTTACCTCTCCCAGATTCCCATTCTTTTGAAACTCCTGACAGAGGTGCTCAGGAAGGAGGATAAAGAGTCCCTGACCAGAGAAAATGTGCTAGTGGCTCTGCAGAAACTCAGCCTCAGGTGGATTTCAACATCACCAGGGCTTTTATGAATCTTTACTTTTGCATTTTCTTCAGAGTCATCACCCCTAATCTATGTTAAAGCCTAAGCTTAAATTTCATGTTTATTTACCAGATTGCAAACAAGTTTATGCAAACAATATTGCCCCCTAAGAGGCAGCTTTAAGGCAACTGGACACAGCCTATGCAAGTTCACATGAATGAAGAGGCTTTTTTAAGCTACATTTACATGTTTTCAATTGAGTGTGATTGTTTTTACACTGTCAAAGAACAGATATCCTCACTTTCCCATATGTTACTATGGTGGTATTTTAATTCATGAAACAACTATGATCTCAACAAATGGATTTCTCATTATTTCAACTTAAAAATGGTCTAGAATCAAGTGTACATCCATCATTTATAAACATGTCTTCTTAGGAGGAGCCAGCAGACAGCCATGATCGCAGATGATCTGATTGGATGGCTGGTGGATGAACTGCAGGACTCAGACTGCCTTAGTGACAACACCCTGGAGTACTCTGCAGCTCTGCTCATGAACCTTTGTTTGCGAACGAAAGGTAAGCAAAGCAAAACAGATATAGAAGTCAAATGCACACACAAAAAAATAGTAGGATGCCCCTTTAAGACCCCCTGTCCTTCCTTCTGGATGTTTTATTGTGTTACAACACAGATTCAGAGTACATTGAAGATGGATTTGTTCACACTGATCAGTAAAAAAAAATAGAACAGCTTCTTCAGTATACAAAGTTTTATACTGGAAGATTTCCAACCCTGGTAGAGGCCAAAATGTCTCTCATAGAAGAAAATCTGAGTTTCTAAATAGTCCATGATGTCATGCAAATCAGTTTTATCTCTTTTAAAGACAAATAGGCTCTCTGTCTAACGTTGTTCCTCTTGGATGATTTCATTATGGATAGACTAAAGGCAATTACTTTCTGGGTGGGCCTTCAATTCAAAGTTTTATCTTCTACAGCCTCTTCTGCAAACAATGCGTATCATCATATCTGGAGTGGATCTTTGTCAGCTCCCTTTAGCGCACATACACAGTGAGCAATGATGCACTCTGTCTTTCTCAAGACCTTTCTTATTTTTGTCTCAGATCGCTTTTTATACAGTATCAGACTAAAATACTGTCACATATTGGATTTATTAGTGATTGTTTTATTTGAGACACAAGAAGACAAAACTTTAACAGAAGTAAGCAGAATGAATAAGCTGGAGGGAACCAATAATTACCGATTATCTGAGTGACGCATTAAAACAAACAAAAGAGTCAGTTTGTCTCGCTCAAAAAGGACTTTTGCATTGCTAAATTTAAGTCTGTGTATGTGTGTTGAATGACTGTCTTTGTACAGGAAAAAGGAAGTGTGCAGAGAACGGCAAGCATGTGCTAAAGGTTCTGACCGACCTCCTTGGACATGAAAACCACGAGGTGATACATGCATCTGTCAGCCCATGGACACAGATGTTATATGCACAACGCATGTAATGTGCTCACAGAACACATTCATATAGGTTGAAATATATACTGACAAATGGAGTAGAAGTACATATGTAAACACTCAGAAAATAAAATATGTGTAGAATTATTGTTAATACAGTATAGAGAGAACAAAATCTTCTTGTCCTCAAAAACGAAAAAAAAAAACCCACAGAAGAGAATGGGCAACATTTCTAAGTGCCAAACTGACATTGTGAACTGAAGTGGACAATACTACACTGTCTATTAATTATTAGCATTACATGAATACAGCTTTTCTACTGGTTGATCTGTTGAATTCAAATGTCTATACCAGAATAACCCAAACAGTTGCATCCAGGCTTGTTATAAAGCCAAGTTAAGTGAAGCCTTCCTGAACATTCGACAGTCTTGACAGAAATACACTATGACACTATCTATGTTTACACCATTTTTATCATGACTTGTCTACAGCTTCCTCGCTATTGTTTGAGATCCAGTGTATAAACATTCTTTACTCTTTGTATCCAGATTTTGTAATTGCTGCATGTTCATACAAGCTGTTACTATTTGATTTGAGATCATAAAGACAGAGGCCGTGTGGTGTCTTTGTCACTTTGCTTTCCTCAGATTCGACCATATGTGAATGGAGCCCTGTACAGTATCCTGTGTATCCCCTCTGTGCGACAGGAAGCCAAAGAGATGGTGAGATAACAGAAATGTCTTCACCTGCTTGTAGGAAACAGACGCAGTTTGTTTTGGCTTCCTTTATGTCAGCACACAGCCAGTGTTTGGAGCGGAAACGACAGGTGTTCAGTCATGAGACACACAAACTTTGCTCACAGATACTGGTGAGCCTGTGGGTTGCATTTGTGTTAGAGCTTCATATAGACTGGAATTGGAAATATAATAGCCCCCTTTTACCATAACATGTGGAGTTGGAGAGTATTCATGGAGTTGAATGTGTTCTGCATTTCACCAGATATCCCTGATGCTAGCAACCCCTATTTTATTTACAATTTAAATGTATTTGAATATTTGTACCAGCATGTCTCTAAATGAGCATGATTGACCTCCAAATATAGTTGCAGTGCATACTTCTTTTGAACATTTAACATGTAATTCTTGATTTGGACACTAACTATAAACTTTGTGTTTATCTTTGCCATTAAGCTGTAACCTGGTGTAATTGTGTTTCCCTCATGTGTGCAGAGTGTAGAGGAGATTCTTCGCTGCTATAGCAGAGAGGAGAACCCAGACCTCAACAGACAGTTTGAGTTCATCATTAAACAGTTAAACTCAGGTTAGTGAAGTCAAATTTTCTGGTACAATAAACAGATACTGTCCTGGTAATCCAAAAGTAAATGCTTTACTTTACTGAATAACTATACTTACATGTAACAGTGATGCTTCTTAAATCAAATCACTGCATGTTACCAGGCGTTATGTGAGTCTTCATAATTATATTCCATACTAGGTTATAGAAGTACAGTATGTGATGGCTTTTCTTGCAAAGCATGGTGATTTAGGACAGATTTACAGATTTTTT